>NC_045162.1:19846457-19851457 GCF_900700415.2 Clupea harengus | reverse complement strand
TGCTAATGGGCTCTATTGGCAGTCTGTGGCCGGCCCTCTGACGAAGGTTCACTCAGAGACCAGGTCAGCGCCTCGATTTGTCCCTCAGGCCAGAGTCAGCGCAGGCCTGCTGGTGGAATGTGTGCCTTCAGAGGAAGTGTTTCAAGGACGGACCGGCTCCATTCAGTACCGTAGCAGAGGCTTAACAACGGTGCGGTGAGTGTTCAGTGGGCTACATTTGTGTCCTTGTAGTACCGTGTTTTTCCAATCTTTCTCTTTCCATGTTCATCTCTCTCTCCCTCTCTCTCCCTCTCTCTCCCTCTCTCTCATTGTAGCCTACTGAATGGCGTTAAAGTTCAGCAAATGTGTCACATTGATTTACTCATTACCTACAACCCAATAACCAACCAGACAACCCTCTGTACTAATGTACTGGCAATTAATGCCTTTCCTCTCACTCAATTCCCCCAGTCAGTTGCACAGGCACTAAATGGATTGACTGCCTCATGGTGCGCTCACTAATGAAAGCTTCAAAACCTTTGGTCAGAATTTAGCTGAGGCTTTGATATCATTAGATATCTTTTAGGATGGTGTTTGGAGCAAGGCCTTGTGTGTCGAGTACCTTTCCCTCCCTTCTTGTGTTGGATGATTGACCGTCTGGCAAAGAAAGGAGGGAAGTTGTGTTGATTTGTTCATTGTTTGATTTGATTGGATTTTGGCTGTGCTATCCATGGGGTTAGGTAGTTAGGGGGAAACAAACTGTGGGAAAAGAGGATCCAAGTTCGGTTTTAAACAACGTTCAGAAATAACCTTAAGAGTCATGGACAGAGAAGAAGAAGGAGACAGTGTGAGTTTAATGGAATGAAATGACATGAGAAAACTGACAGACAGAAAGAAAAAGAGGGGGAGTAGAAAGAGACTTAAAAGAGACAGAGAGTGAGTGTGTGTGTGTGTGTTTGTGTGTGTGTCTGTGTGTGTGAGACAGGGGGGGGGGGGAGAAAGCATCCAAGAGAGTTCTCCCCATTGGGAGTCAGTGGTGTGTGAGACGAGACCATTCATTCAGCTGTAAGGCCAATGTGTGCCCCCCCCATCTCCCAGCCCCTGACCAAACACTGTTAACCAGTCACCTCCACCACAGCCCCAGAGGCGTGTCCAGACCTGCCAGCCCAAAGACAGCGCTGGCCGGAGGGGAATATTAATGGCCTTTAAATGAAGCGCAACACTCTTTATTGGGCGTCTGGTGCTGGTGTGTTGTGGTGTGGCCCCTGTAAAGGGCCGGACGGGGCCCTTTGGTCTCTCCGCCGCTGAAAGAGACGCTGGCTCCTCGTGAGGTCATTGATCACAAGGGGGCGGGGGAGTCATCAAACTTTTAGTTCTGATTTAAGGCTGCTTGCCTTTCCTTTGGTCTCTCTGTCCCTTTCTCTTTTCTCCTTTCTGTCTTTCTTGCTTTCTTTCTCTGTCCAACCTGCCCTCTGTGGTGGTGTCTTAGTCATGGTCTCTTGCCCCTCGATCTCTCAGTTAGTTGATAGAAGCTCTTTTTTAGGCATGACATTTATTTGCAGTATATATTATATTTCTTAGAAGTGCTGGCAAATTGCAATGTCAAAGAGGAAAGTATTGTTAAATTATATTAAAAGCATCCATCATAAATGTAATATAAGATAGGAATATACAGTTTGATTTTTTTGCTGTACTGTGATTCAGAATTGGTCAAGTCTACGTATAATGCAACTGGCTGTAACATGGCACAGATCTGGCCCTGATATGGCTCTGATTGGCTTCTGATTGGCTGCCACATTAGCTGTTAACTAATGCTAGCAGCAGCTTTTTTCTCCACCGTGGACCAGCAGCGGGTTAAACAGTGATGTCACAGAGAACTCCCACTCAACTCATGTCAGTCTGTCAGCTCTTGTCTTCCGAGAAGAGTGACGATGAAAGGGTGATCAGAGAGAGGACAAGAGTGACGGGGCAGTGCAATCAGTAGAGAAGAAAAGAGCAGAGAAAGGAGAGGAGAAGACAGAAGGTGAGGTCAAAAGAAAAGAAAACTGTAGAGCTAGGACAAGTAAATGAGGAATATTAACGTCATTGGAACTCTCTGTAGCCTGGGGCCACCAGTTCTGTTTTGTATTTTTTTCTTCTTCACAGACCAGCAGCAGGTTACTCAGTGCAGCAGAGAAAAAAACGCAAAGGCCCCAAACTCCTGCGGTGCTGTCATGCCCTGCCTCTAACCCCCAAGTGTGCCCGCTCGACCCGCACGGTGGCATCACAGTCCTCGCCCGCTCAGTGCCAGTGCAGTCTCTCCCTGCAGGGCACACTTTCAGCCCTGACGCCGTGGGCCTGGAGCCCATACCTCCCAGCACCCTAGCCCAGCTGTACCCCTCCAGCCTGGGGAAGCCTGCTCTCTCAGCCCTGGGGCCCATATGACTGGCCGACATCCACGGAGATCCAGGCAGGAGGATAATGGGTACTATTACATCCAGCACACAAGGGGTGGGGGGGGGGGGGGGGGGGGGGCGGTGCAAACAAAGCCCGGGACACTGTTCTGCAGATGAGTGAAGAAACAGGGATTCAGTGAGACATGAATGAGGTTATATATTAATCCTGCGAGAAGAAAAAGAAAAAGAGACAAGAAAAGAAATAAAAAAACATACCACAGGTTGCTTTTTAAGCTTCTTTTGTATGGGCTCTTTCTCCTGGCTCAGGCTGTCCTTGTGAAAAGGACTCGGTTCTCCACTCATCCTATTTGTGAAATTGTCTTCTAAATACATGTCATTAGAATTTGTGTATGGATGAGTAATAAGTTATTAGTTGCAATTACTGGTCGTCTATTAGTTCTGTATAATAGACGTATTAGCTGCAAAGCCTTTTAACTTCAGAGGAAGTAATTTTGAGGACAGCCTCACCGTCACAAAAGGAAGAAAAGGCTCCCTTAACGTCTGCCATACCCGTCCATTGTGCTAAACACACATTATAATAGGATAACCAGAATACCAAAGAAAACTGATCCAATAAATGGGAAAGGCATAAATCATCATTTGCAGAGTTGCTATTCAGCTAGTCAGAGCCATGGACTCTGACTTACCTTTCAAAGCAACGGGGAAAAACAACCTGAACAGAGATATCTTTCTAAAGGGCCACCATAGCATTCTCAATGTAGGTACCACACAGTGCATCCATACAGCTATTTAAATAATGCCACCATTTACAAGTCTGATTATTTTGAGGTCTGTTCCATGTGTGTTTTGCTGAAGTTTCTATTCAGCCTGATATTTCAAGGCCATCCTTTCTTAGAGGACCAGAGTGGAGGCTGAATAGCTGGACTCCGTCCCTGTATTAATTCTCCTCTACTTTTTACTTCTAAGGGAGAGAGTGACAGGTAATGAGAGGTGTACAAAGAAAGACTACAAAATGTCTCCAAAAGCAGAGCCCTGAATGACACTCCCACAGTAAATCATTGTCCCAGTCTGCCTGATACTACTCCACCATGTGAGAATCTGAATGTCATGAACAGTGGGGACAAAAATGCTTCTAATTTGGCGAGTGGTTTTGGAGGCGCTGCAGGAACATGGTGATGTTTCAGCAGTCCGCGACTCATTCAAGAGGAGATTAGTCCCTGATGTTAGTGAAGCAAAACAAAACGTAACAAAATAAAAATAGAAAATAATTCCGCGAAGCAGTTCCACCAAGTCCTTCAGCGACGAATAGCAAGCAGAGTTGTTTTTTTCTCTCTCTCTCTCTCTCTCTCTCTCTCTCTCTATCTCATCTCTTCTCTCTTTCTATCATCCCTCTTTTTCTCTCTCTCTCCCTCTCTGTCTCTATCCCTCGGTCTCCCTCTTCAGCGGCCAGCCCAATTTGCACATTATGCCGGTCTTTTCATGGTCCCCCGCTGGGTCCCTGCTGAAGGAAGGCCCCCGTAACAAAAACGCTGTTTCATCTATCCCTGATCAGGACGCACAAGGGCCCTCGTTCCTCCCCGCGCCACGTCTTCCCCAGCTCTGACACTCTCTTCTTCCGTGTTGTTTATTTTAATTGTGGCAGGGGGAACAGCTGGTGGTGACACGCGGTTATTGTGTGTGTCTCTTTCTGTGTGTGTGTGTGTGTGTATGGGTGTGTGAGAGAGAGAGAGAGACAAGCAGCTTTGTGTGGCGATCTGCTGCTGACAGCACTGCCTGTTGCACCAGCTCTGCTGCAGGGAACTCCTGGTGAGAGAGAGGCCATGTTGTAAACCTACATACATACATTACAGACAGACACACACACACACACACACACACACACACACACACACACACACACACACACACACACACACACACACACACACACACAAATGCATGCACACTACCACAGAAGGACCCATGCATCACACACATGATGCACACACACACAAAAAATTACAAAAACATATGTGTGCGCACACTCACACACATACTGTACATCTTCATACATATATACACTCAGTTCCACTTCATAGGCTAACATACACATGCACATCTCCCACCCCCACCCCGCACAAACACACTTTCTACCACACTTAAACATTAGTATTCACTCACACACACACACACACACACACACACACACACACACACACACACACACACACACACACACACACACACACACCACACACACACACACACACACACACACACACACACACACACACACACACACATAAAGCACACACACACAAAGCACTACACTTAATCTGGACAGAGTCAAAACGATCTTATTTTGAGGTGCCCAACAAACAGAGCTGCACTAAAGAGCACTAGTAACTCAGTAACTCAGTTACAGGCCCACCAGAGCAGCCTCCTGGCAGCAAATGGCTGTGGTGCTACTTCACTACTACTTCCAGCAGGTCAGTGAGCCAGTCAGTGGATCAGGCAGTTGCCGTCTCTGTCCTCCGGGTCCAATCCCACCATGCCTTTCTCAGGTTGCTGCAGCACGACGCAGGTTTGATTGCAGGTCTGTAATTGCCACGGCAGGAGGAAGAGAGACACTTCAGACGGATGCAA
>NC_045162.1:19826457-19838957 GCF_900700415.2 Clupea harengus | reverse complement strand
TTCCTTATCCGGGGTTTGTATGTTAGAGCAAGACTATGTAACGATTTGCCACTACTTTTCAAAGTCAAAGTCTGTTTTATTGTCACACAGCTCACAACACCACACACATGCATTTGGCGGCGACACAGGACACACACACACGCATGCTGATGAGGTCGCCGGTGAAATTTTCCTTCTGCCTTTAACCCATCCTGAAGTCCTTGTCCTTCCTCAAGGGGCTGCAGGAGCAGTGGGCAGCCTTTTATGACGCATGGGTACCAGGCCAAGTGTTCAGTCCAATCTTGGTCAGGGACAGGACAGGAGAGCGATCTTTTCTGTTCTTTTGCATGTTTTTGTGTTGGGGTTCTATGTGGAGGAAACCCTTGTGAACACGGGGAGAACATGCAAACATCGGGAGATAGCCCACCTGAGCACTGGAGGCCTGGGGAGAACCTACCCCCGAGGACCAACAGAGCCCCAAGCGGGAATCGAACCCAGGACCTTCTTGCTGTGAAGCGGCAGTGCAAGCACCTGTGTTCCATCTTCAAATTAGTTTTGATGGAATATGGTCATGTGAAGGACAAATAAACACACCCGTAGCTGTCCAGGGTTAGCACTGTGTAGCTCTGTGGTTTGGGTCTTCACGGCAGGACTAACCCTAACCCTAACCAACAATATCTCCAAAAGACACCAGTCAGCATGTTAGCAAGCTTTTATCAGGGCCAACTGGACTGTTGAAGGTGTTTGCAAGGTTTCTGCAAGCTTTTTAGGTAGTTTCAGACCAAAATCCAAGTCCTGCGAAACTGAAATTCCATTTAATTCAATTAAATTCAATTTTATATATATATATTTATATATGTAAATGTACAACTGTGTTTTCTTCACTCTTTGAGAAGCAGAAGATCTGCCCATCAGACACCGTCATGACAGAGACCTCCTGGAGTCAGACACCTCGAACTGATATTGAAGCAGATCTTTCCCAGAGCTGTGAAGACATGCTTTGGACAAAAGCGTCTGCTAAATACTATAACCATAACCAGAATCCTATAACCATAACATGCTAGTGATAGTGCCGTGGCAGTGCCGAACTCTGGAGCGGAGGTGGCCCAGGCCTGGGCCGGATCTCTGCCGGACGTCGTTGCTCTCTGGCAGGAGCCGACCGATGCTTGTGAGACGCGAATGAAACGAGAGCACCACAGCTACAGTGAGCATGCACACTTACCTTTACATTCGTCTTCTTACTGTTAAGAGCCATCCCTCTTTCCAACTGCTTTTCCATTTTTCCTATGGTCTTCTCAGACAGCGACTGACCCTGGTCCAGACTGGGCCTGGTTCTAGCCGAGAACCTTTCCGGAGCAAGGCCGGGGTCCAGTCTCACTCCATTACTGTGATGTGGAACCCTTACAGGAAGAGAACATGTGATGCAGTCTGACCGGTGTCACAATAAAGACGGCGGAAACGCTTGGTGAAAAAATGCATACGCCATACGCGCCCCCCCCCTCCACCCGCCTGCACTGCCACAAAACCTCCACCCCCTGTTCCTTTTTGCGCTGCAGACAGAAAGAAAGAAAGGAAAATTGCCCCTGCGTCACTGGATTACTTGCCTGCTAGTAACTACTAGAGCTTGTAGTAATTACTTTAATGATGTCCCTGTGCGGCCGAGCAGCCAGCGCCACGAGCAGACACAGGCTTATCACAGAATAAAAGTTCAAGGGGCACACAAGACACAGCCAATCATCTCATTAATACTGGGAATACATGGGGGGGGGGGGGGTGCTGGGCCAGTGTGGGGGAGTAGTCAGCGAGTTTGTTACTGCAGAGAGATATGAGGAAGATGAAAACCACATTAAGGAAGTCATTTGGCTCTGATTGCCGACAGGAAAGGTTGCTGAATGTGGCACACAAAGGAAAGGAAAAAAATGGTGCTGATATTTAGTACATCGGTCATGCCATGCAGGGTACCATGGAGTTCCCTCCTGGATTGGAAAGCTCTTACTGTAAAAAAAAAAAAACCCACTGGGAAATGAAATCTGAAATATACAAATGAATAATAAAAGTTTTAACCACTTTTTATTCCGCATCAGCATTCAAGCGTCCTTTCCAGTCCGGGGAAGTCCCCCGGGCCGAGACCCTACCGATGCCTTAGTGTGATCGGGCATCCATTTCCATAGCTGTTTCCCCTCAGGTCCTGTAAGTCCTGTCGCAGTGATGAGGCGGTGTGGTTGGCCTCAGCCTGGCCTGTGTGTGTGTGTGTGTGTGTGTGTGTGTGTGTGTGTGTGTTTGTGTGTCCTCTCGCCCGCGCACAGGGCCCAGCTGCGGCTGCTGCGTCTCGATTGGTCTGGAGAGACAGAAGACAGGCTGTCTGAAACAACAACAGCATGAATGCACATCACCAGGTCTCCACATCGCACAGGGGGACGTTGGGTTGGATCGGGGTGGTGCGTGTATCAGTGTGTGTCTTTGTGTGTGTGTGCGGTTCTTGCTTTATTTAAGTAATTTTTTTATTTATTATTTTCTCCTACCAGAATGTCACAGGGTGATTTGGACAGACACTGACAGCTTCTCCTTTAAGTAGGTAGAGGAAAGTTAGGAGACGGGACGGATGGAATCTGTAAGGAGTGTGCGTGTGTGTGTGTATATCTGTGTGTGTGAGTGTGTTTGTCTTTGTGGAGGAGGATTAAGGCAGGCTGAAGGAGAAGGGGGGGGGGGGGGGGGGGGGGCGACTGAATCTGCAAATCATTTATTTACGTTTGGCATCTGCATAATGAGCTGTGCAGCCAATGGCCTTGCTCGACGGGGCCAGGACAGGGTGGCATGCCGTGGGTTTTTAATGGGCATGCGGGGCGAAGCTGCGATGCTTTCTGACATCTCTCATAGCCAAATAACAGCGCCCCCCCACATCGCATCGGTCCAGTGTCCATTATGAAAATAAGAGACGGGCGAGTCAATTATACAGCCATGACTGTATCGCCAGGGGTCCTCATTACAGCGGCCGGCCGGGGAGGAGCAGGCTTCTGCTGCCGCTGCTGCGTGTAGATCCCGATTAAGCTGCAGCACAATGACATGGCCCTCTTTTTTCCCTCTCTCTCTCTCTCTGTTCTTCTCCCCTCCTTGTCCTGGGGATCGGAAGGAATGTGTGCATCTACATACACACACACACACACACACACACACACACACACACACACACACACACACACACACACACTCACACACACAAATAAACAAGAGGCGCACACACAGTCCCTGTGTAGCCAGTCGGCCAGAAATTGTTGACACGTTGAAAAAAGTGACGCATTTCAGAAGACAAATAGCGAGAGGGAGAGAGAGAGAGAGAGATAGAGAGGGAAAGAGAGAGAGAGTGAGACAGAGAGGGAAAGAGAGAGAGAGAGAAAAAAGGAGGCGGGGGGGTTGATAGGGTCACAGAACTTGATGCGTTCAGAAAACATTTTCTGTCAGAGGATGTTGTGATCCGTCATGCACAGCCTGGGTGCTTAGCCCTTGGGTGCAGGAAGGAAGGCGACCAGGTGGGGGGTGGGATAGAGGCGAGTGTGTGTGTGTGTGTGTGTGTGTGTGTGTGTGTGTGTGTGTGTCTGTTTAGTTTGTGTGTATGTCTACATGTGTCTGTGGGATTGCAGTGAGTGTGTGTGAGGGGAGGCGACTGAATGTGTGTGTGTGTGTGTGTGTGTGTGTTTATGTGTGTGTGAAGGCGGGTTATAAAAAGTAGAGCCTGGGGTTTGGTGGACGGGGTGGTGCAGGCGCTCTCTCCCTCCCTCTATGGGCTCACGTTGCTCTGTGGGCGAACGCGCCGAGGTCCGCTGGCACTAACGGAATCCACCCAGACAGAGTGCAGAGAGCCTGGCTTGTCCTCCCCAGTGTTCCAGTGATGCATGTGTGTATTTGCGTGTGTCTGAGTATGAGTGTGTGTGTTTGTAGTGTATTCAGCCCTGGATCTAATTAATGCATTTGAGTGCCTAACCAGTTGGATAGATATTGTTGACCATTCATTCATTTTTGAAATAAATGTGACATTTATTTAACTTGTTTGAAAAAAAATTATGGCACCAATAATAATTTCAAGGAAATGATTTCAACAGCAACAACCCTACTACTACCACAATTGCTAATGTATATAACAACAACAACAATAATAACAACCACATGAACAATTATAACAATAATAACAATAATAACAATAACAAATAATACTTTTTATATTTAAGAATATTTCTATTCTATAATATTTATATGTATTCTACAGAATGTGTATTATACATTTTAAAGATTATTTTTAATAATAATAAACACAACAACAACAAAACAATAACAATAATAATATTTTTATGAATAATAATGCTAATAATATTATGTTTAAAATAATTTCGTCATAGAACAGTATGTTTCATCTTTTCAGCTATTCCACTTTTCCTATGTGGTAGTTTTCTCTAAATGAGGCAATGATGTAACATATTATATCACACATATTTCACACTGAATATAATTACAGCATACAATAAATAAAATCTCCTTCATTTGTAGGAATATGATGGACCCATGACGTGCAGCTCCACAGGCCGTCCACAGGCATGCTACTGTCACGTCCCGACCCACACCAGGAGGGGTGCTCGGCACATGGCCGCTCCACACGCCTCACCTCCATAATTGTCCTCTGGAACAGAATGATTCGTTGACTGCTCATTTCGTAAATTTGCTCTGGCACCATATGCACTACTACACACTTCTCTCCCTCTCTCCCTCTCTATCTCTCTTTCTCTCTCTCTCTCTTTCTCCAGCTTTCCCAAATGCAGGGGATTGCCCCCCGGGCCCTTCAGAAGTCCACGCCGTGGCCATCACCTGGAGCGACACAGGCACAGGCTCACGAAGCTCAAGACGGGCTCCCTCTCCCTCTCTCTCGCTCCCTCTCTCTCTCTCCCTCTCCCTCCCTCTCTCTCTCTCTCTCTCTCTCTCTCTGTCACTATAGCCCCCTGCATGAAAGCGCACTCAAGCAGGGCCCCATGGCTCGCATGTTCCAGAGGAAACCCCTTCCACAAGCATCTCTCCCTGATGTTGAATTAAACACATGGCTCAGGGCGAGCACGGCCACGCCACCGAATCAAGCAGAACAAAGAAAAGATGGCACTTTGGTTACTCGTCCTCTACACACCCACCCCCCATTCAATGCCGCCCCCCCCACCAATCTTAAGACAAAAATATTCTCGCTCCATAATTGGCGCTGCAGTGCTGAGTTGTCTCTGCCCTGAGCTGCTGGGTCTTGGCAGTGCTTCTAAACTAACCCTAACCAGCAGTGCAACCAGTGTTTCATCAGAATAATTGCTTTTTTGTTGATTTGACTGCCTGACAGTGAGGCTGTGCTGATTCACTCTGGCAGCGTTTCTCATTACTATGCTTGCGGAGAGAGAGAGAGAGAGAGAGAGAGAGATTTCATATATTTTTTTCATTGTCAGAACATATCATATGGGAGGCCCTTAGCCTACCACTTTAATTATTCATATTTCCTTATCTATTGCTTTGAAAAAAGACTTGCATAGAAACTTATATTGTAGCACAGAAATAAAGATAGCATATATTAATACAGAATACACACATAATGTTATTATTAATATATATTTTGTGGGTGTGAAGACTTTTCATGATTACTCTGAGTTTATGAAGAAATGTTTGTGTGGGTTTTAAAACTAAAATGTTAAAAACAAGTGGGGATATGTCTTAGTAGCCAGACAAACTATAAGAGGCTTGCTAACGACAGATAAGAAACTCAAGAGTTTGGAGCGTAATTACTAGCACCCCCATCTCCAATGTCTGAGGGTGCTGGTTTAAGTCCAGAGTGGGACTGTGCAGGAACTGTGTGTGTAAGAACATATGAGGCTGCTGGGTTATAGATGTCGTTGGCTAACATTGTGAAATTAGAATACCTGATGTTTGGGACATGCATGGGGAGATCCATGGATATAAACTTGGCAAAGTATGCACAGGCGCCAGTGACCAGCCAAACACAGCGGAACTTAATGATAATAAACTAGCATTCATTTTAACAAAATGCACTGGATAAAAGATGATAACATCCAACTGGAGGTCATCAAAGAAATTATGCCTATGCGAGTGACATTGATTATAGCCATTCAAACCTTATACATTATGAAAAGGAACCCAGAAGTGGGTTGGGTTGCAAGCAAGTGGGAAAATATTACAATTTGATAATGAAGAAGGTAATATTTTCTGGCAAAGCCTGCCATGCTAGAAGGTCCTTTGGACGGCGCGTCTACCTAATGCTATTCTCCACTCTTCGTCAACAGAGTGAAATTATTTGTACCCAAGGGATAAACACACATACAAACATGTTCTTTGGTCTCTCATCTTTTATCTGACAGACTGATGAATTCTTTGAGTTATGCATTTGTGTGATTATAACCGAGTGACCTTTCAGTGCATATGAATGGTAGTGTCTCTTAAAGGCTTGCTGCTTCAGAATGCCACATTCGCCAGCCAGCAGGGATTTCTGGGATATGCTGTCACCTTCGACCTGTGTTCAAAGGGCCGTGTGTGTTGCAGGCCGCATATTGCACAGCTGTCACACACGCTCAGCCTAATCGATAGCATAGGTTGGCATTCTCAGAGCTAAAGGCGCTAGCGCCACTGTGTGATCGGTCCCTGTGAGCATGTCTGCATGGTGCAGTGAACAGGATGCTGTGCATAAGCAGATCAGCAGACCTTCTGGAGCCGCGGCCTCAGGGGCAGCGTTTTAAGACAGGCGTCTTTTTTTTTACAGATGCTGTAAGTCCACACAGGTTGCACACAACACAACACAGGACAATGCAATGCAACGCAACACAACTCCGGGGACTGATGAGGATTCTGTGGGGATGTAACCACGGCGATGCCGCTGATGCCGTTCTGCAGGCGTTCCACTGCCTCCACACATAGCCCTTTCACACCTCGCCTGGCAGACACGGACAGACCTGGAGGGAGGGAGGGAGGGAAGGAGGGAAGGAAAGAAGGAGAAGAACAGTGTGGTGCGGAGCTCGGAATGATCACACAAGAGTGGAGATGTCAGAGGACGAGCTGAAGGAGAAACAATAATCTCACTAATGCACAGGCAGCATAGGGTCACATAGGGACGAGTCTGCAAGAAACACACACACACACACACACACACACACACACACCCCAAACACAGACGCATCTGTGCGCACGCACACACACACACAAACACATAAACAATCACACACACATACAAAGTTACAGACACATTAGATTAGATTCAGCTTTATTGTCATTGCGCAGAGTCCGGGTACAAAGCCAATGAAATGCAGTGCAGACATAGACATACTTGTGGACACATACTTACAGACACACACCAACATGAATGCATGTAAATGCAGCCACATTCACTCATGTCACACACAAATACACACATACACACAAACACACTCACGCACATTATGCATCCGGATAAACCACACAGACAGATAGCATCTGCTGGGACAAAACTACTAAAAAGACCTGGTCCATATGCACTAGCCTGGCAAGCTAAGAACATGCCAGGAGACAAAGATGTGAAAACAGTAAGACAGAATATTCTGGATTTAGATAGTTGTCCTTCAACCTGTGGTCTATCTGTGGTATTAGAGAAAATCAATCTAACCTTGCCCCTTTAAAGAGAAATGTCACTTTGTCAAAATACACAGAAAAAAACTGGCAGATCCAATCTACTAAGGACACGTGGCTGTCAAACCAGGATCATTTCAAGTACTTAATCATTTGACAGTGAATGTATTAATTAGAAATGATACAATTCAGGACTTGTACAGAAGGACATATACAAAAGCCCATGTACAGTGCATTCAGAAAGAATTCTGACCCCTTGGGGGCCTTCAATGCAGCATAATTGTTTTGCTGCCCTCCCAGAGACACACACACACACCTACATTTTGAACTGCTGTTCTGATTTCAGATAATTCAAGGTTAGGTTTACATTTATATCTCTTCCAAAGCTGGACTGCAGGACATCATAACGTGTTTCATCCTGAAACATGTTGAACCTGCCACATGACGAACACCAGGAGGGTCAGAAAGTGAAAAAAATAAATAAATAAATAAAAAGATAAAAATGAAAAATAAAAAAATAAAAAAATAAAAAGAAAGAAAAAAGAGAACAGATCTGTGGCCTCTGAACTGGAGATCTGACTTTTTATTTGGTAGTCCCCCCGCCCACCCAACCCCAAACTGTTTTTTTACTACCACTGGTTCTTATATCCGTGTAGTTCGCCTATGTCACGGCCAGACCTGCATTCAGGCCTGTATGATTGGGATGAACAGAGGGAACCGGTGTGAAGTGACATATTTGCTCCTGAAAGAGTACATTTGCATCTACCACTAGAGACCACGTAGCACACACTCCAGTGAAATCCTTCAAGAGGGGTTGTTTGTGCTTTGTCTTTGTATTTGACTATATGGATTGGTTACAGTACCCTCTGCTTATAGACGACTGAATCAACGTGGCATTGCATCACAAATGGGTTACCCGGTTACCATGGGTTACGGTACTGTTGAACAATAACAGAAGCATCCTCATGGTCCTGTTTCTGTCCACCATGTGGAATGAGATCAGGTGGCGTCCAAAACGCGCTCCTTTCACCGACAGTTGAACCCACTGTCTCTGAGTGGACAGTGTCTTTGTTTCCTCAGCTCTGCTGTGTGTGTCTGTGGATGTGGGCTCGTCCGTCTCCTCCGTCGTGCTCCGCTGGCTCTGTTAGCCAACCTGTCTGGTCCGGATTCTTTCTGGCCATTTAGCTCGACTAATGGCCACTCTGCGGCCCCAAACGGGCCATCTCTCCGCTCCGCCAACTAGCCATCAAGATGATGCGTCCTAATGTAAATATTTGGACCTGTACTCTCGCCCCCCCGGGGCACAAAATGAGCTCTTTAATTGATATACAGCAGTTGCCCCCCTCCCCAATCCTTACCACAACACTGCCCGCCCCCGACCCTCACACACAGACTTTTTTAGGAGGTTGTAAACTGGTGTTGTGGGGGGTGGGGAAGGGAACAAAAGAGAACAGTATGAGCTGGGAAAGGGGTGAGTGTCTGTGGCCTGGATGAATGGGCTGGTGTCATGTGAGCCTTCAGATCTCGCAGTGCTTATCTACAGATCTCACTCGAGGAGACAGACTGAAACAGAGACACAGGTCGAAACGGGGGTGGCGGGTGGGTTGGCGGGGAGGCTCAATTCTCTTGAACTTCCATTCCCCTTTATGGAAAAGATGGACACACGACGGGGGCCAAGCATCCACCTAATAGCTCTGTTTTCAGTGGGGAAAAAATGAGAGAATTTCTCCATTTTCAGCTGAACAAGAAAAGAATATCTGCGCGACCAACTTGGCATTAAATGGTGAAGCTTCAGTCGCACCCAGAGCTAATGTAGCATAGCAGCGGGATGGGGGAGAAATGGAGTGAGAATTATCTCACGAGTACGGGCTGGATGATCACCAGCAGGGAGTTAATTCGGTGCTCCTGACACACGGGCTTGGATTGGGAGAATCACGGCTGTCTGCGAGTCTCTCTCTCTCACACACACACACACACACACACACACACACACTCACACACACACACACACACACACACACACAGTGAGTGCCTTATTACTGTGGAGAACTGAAGCATACAACATTAATCTTTTCGATAAGCTGTGATCCATGCAAACAGGCCGTGTCAGAAACAGCGCGTGGCACTGGAGCCACTATGCACTCGCACTAGAGCCACTATGCACTCACACGGCGGGTTGTTGCATCAAGTTCAGTTAAAAAGTTAATCTGACACAAGGAGTTTTTCCCCACTCCTCTGTATGAGAGGAGAGAGAGAGGGAGAGGGGGGAGAGATTGAGAGATGGAATGTTGCATGAATCCCAGCCATTCTTATCTCTTTGACACACACACACATACACACACACACACACACACACACACACACACACACACACACACACACACAGATACAGATACAGATACAGATACACACACACATACACTCAAACACACGTGCAAGTCCAGGTTAAACAGGTCATCATACACACATACCATACATGAACATTCACACAAAATAGGCACACACACACACACAGACACACACACACACACACACACACAGACACACACACACACACACACACACACACACACACACACACACACACACAGACACACACAGACACACACACACAGACACACACCCAATGTATACATAGTTCCCTAGGGGTGTAGACTAGAGGGTCAAAGTGTCGGTAAGCTCATTGAGGGATGCCGGCCGGGGGTTCACACCTCTCCATGCGCCAGCTAATTGGGCATAATTGCCAAATTTACTGGTCTGTGATTTAATTTTGGGCCTGTGTGTCTTCACACCCCTTCCCAGCACTCAGTAGAGTTAAGAAAGGGGGCCAGGCCAGCTCTGGGTGTCATGTTCAATAACCCAGAGCACGACGGGACCCAATTAGCATGGTGAGCTGAGCCCTGGAAAAGGAAGCCTCACGGGCATGTGTCCTGGGGACATAATTGAACGCGACACCAGCTTTAATTGAATGAATGCTGCAGGCGGGGAGACTGGGCAGGACCCTTGACTGGAGGAGGAGATCTTCTGCAAGGTGCAGACAGTGAAAATGACCTGCTTTTAAACTATGGACACAGATTACTCTGTTGAATTTTGAGAGCAGCTGAAAATGATAACATTTTAAAGAATTAGAATACTTCAATCTTCAAATTAAAGCTGCACACATTCCATTTTCAAATAGCACCCTGTACCCCCAAAACTCACTCCCACTACTTCACTTCAGAAAATACTGAATTAATTTAAATAAATAAATATATATATATTTATACTGCTCTTTATTCAATGGTAGAAATATAAAATGTGTGAATGTTTTAATGTTTTGTACAGAGAGCAGGCTTTCACTCACTACCTCTGATCTGAACTGCTCTTTATTCAATGGTAGAAATATAAAATGTGTGAATGTTTTAATGTTTTGTACAAAACATTAAAACATTCACACATTTTATATTTCTACGTAGAGGGGAAGCTTGGAGATTGAGGCGTCTACCTATGAGAAGCCCTTAGACCCTAACCCTATGAAGTGTTTGTCCAGCTTCAGCTGACTAGAACTGAGCCCAGAGCGCGCGGGGCTGGTGGTGTCCCAGAGTTAGTGTTAAATAATAGTGTTAAAGGCTAGGCAACACCAGAGAGGGAGTAAAGGGCTGTCTGCTGATTTGAAGGGCAGATCATTCCCTGCTGTCATCACCTGAGGAAGTGTGAAAGCATCTGACAACATGCTCTTTACCGCCTCTCTCTCTCTCCCTTTCTCCCTCTTTACATATAATCCCTTCTTCTCTCTCTCTTCCTTTCTCCCTCTTTACATATAATCCCTTCTTCTCTCTCTCTCACTTTCTTGACAACCCATTCATTTCTTGCTTTTTTTTAATCACCATTTCTTTCACTTGTCCCTGTGCCGCTCTCAGACTCACTATCTTTCTTTGCACTTCCACTCTATCCCTCGCTCTCCAGGCTCTCTCTCTCTCTCTCTCTCGCTCTCTCTCTCTCCTAATGGTCTTTGCTAAAGGCGGGTGGTGTGCGAACGTGGTGGCAGTGGTGGCGGTGTTGGTGGAGCCTTCAAGACCTTCAGATCACATTACCCCGGGCCAGTCCAGACCGGACGCCTGAACTTGTAACCTTATGATCCTCCCGGCCATGCTTAATGGGACACCAGAGCACCAACCCGCCCCAACCAGCAGAGCACATTAGCGCTTCCCTGGTCCTGATAGCGTCCAGGCCCGTCAGAGAGGCCCGTCAGGCGGTCAGCCTCCCAAATGCGAGGCGACACCGCTGGGCCTCTGGACCTGCCTGCGTTTACCCTGCCCCCCCCCGGTCATGTGTGCGTGACATCTCCGGCCAATTGTATCGCCCAGGGCCACCAGCGCTGGGCTGAGGGGAACGACCCAGAAAAACGCGTGCCGTGGCCAGCGAGGCCACTTCCAGTCATGTGACCTGCTCCAAAACATCTGGCGGGCATCGCCCCTGGGAAGGGAGAGTGGACTCAGGGATAGGGGCACGCACAGAGAGATGACCTTGGGGCAATAGCCATTACTGCCCCAGACTGGGTGAGCCCTCAGGATAAAACCACACACACACACACACACACACACACACACACACACACACACGTCTGAGAGAGGATGACGAGGAAGTCAAGCTCAGAGTGGATACATTCTGATTTTGTGATTGTACCTCCTGAATACACGTTACTTCAACACTTCAATACCTCGAGGGTAAAATGTCTGCTGGAAATGTGCTGATAGCTGATTAGATGGTGATATGAGATGTGTGTGTGCCTGTGTATATGTGTGCCTGTATATGTATGCATGTGTGTGTATGCAAGTATGTGTGTATAAGTGTGTGTCCATGTCTGTGTGTATGCAAGTATGTGTGTATAAGTGTGTGTCCATGTCTGTGTGTGC
>NC_045162.1:19773957-19821457 GCF_900700415.2 Clupea harengus | reverse complement strand
TCTACATACATATCGGATTGTCGATATCCATACGGGAGAGATGCACACCCCTAATAACTGCCATTCAAGCCTCCTTGAGTGGCCTACTGGGAGAGGGTGACGTCCCCATGAGTCATTGCTGTTGAAAGCATGAGTGAGCACGATGAGGCGGGGTGGGGCGGGGCTGGGCTGCAGGGGGGAAGGCGACTCACGCCATGCGCCCGGCGAACCCTTGAGCAGGTAAGGACATGAAACACCCACTGCATTTACATGCCACAAGTGATCCGGAGAAAGAGCCACCTCGCCCGCCGCAACCACATCAAAGCAGACCAGGTTATTAACTGGGCATAGAGAGCACTGAAGGTCGATTTTCATCTCACACTGTCCCCCTCCACATGCAACCCCCCCGACCCTCCCAGCTCATTCTAAATCAACAAGCGCTATTAGACATACGACTACTTTTAATGTCTCATTCTGCCATCATCGTGGGTGGTGGACATTGTCCCTGCCCCACTCCAATTCATTAGGCAACTTATTGGGCTCAAGATTCAATATGCATGCTAATTTAATGGGTTTTCTGGTCCGCGGGAAGAAAAGGAAGAGGCTTTGATGTTCACCAAACTTGGCAGTCAATCGTCAGTGGCACAAAATCACGGCATTAATGAAGGCTGGGGAAACAATGGGCCCGGCTATTGTTTTAGACACTTGCATGTTAATACGTTTCATTCACACGCATGCAGATGTGCTTGAAAAACCATTTCACCTGGCCGGTGCTCTCGTTCCCCGTACATGCAGATGGCTGTTATGGCCCCTCTGACCTCAAATCAGATTAAACATTGTGGGGAGAGTAATAGCTGTAAAAAAACAAAACCCAAAACAAATAATATCTATTTCATCATCATCTATATCTTATTCACCATGTATGACACAGTAAAGCAGATAACATAGCAGGAGGATACCTCTTTGACGGGATGATCTTTTACATAATGTAACAAATGTTTAACTACGCTCACCTTCATCTCATTGTAGGGCTTAATCAGATATTACTGGAGCCTGAATTGAACCTTAATGTAGGCCAAGACTTCTGAAATAATCTAGAGATATTTTTATTTTTAAGAGATAAATGAAATTTATAATATAACCTACAACACATAACCCAGCACTTCAGAGGATATACAAGAGTTTTGACAGCAAAGATAGAAGAATATATCACAGCCAGTACATCAGAAGATGTTTAATATTCAGCCACTCACTGTACAGCAGGGAGAGCGATCCAAACCAGTCGCTCTTGGGCTTTTCAAGTAAATACTCTGAGAGACAAGGTGCTGAAAGAACATTTTCACCATAAAGCTGTAGTGATAGATTGAGGTCAAATGTAAAAGCCCGAGTTGGTTTGTCATAGTTAGAGCATGTGTTGATCCATCTGGAGCCCTCGATGGTGAGCCTTCAGCAGCACAAGCCGCGCGAGCATGTGCCGGGGTTGTGCAAGCGGGAAACTGTGAGAACGTGCACTACACACGACCTCAGTCGGATCATGGAATAATTCGAATATTTTTCCCTTATAACTAATACGGTTTAATTATTGAAAGAGTGATGTGTAAATTAAATGCATAGTTTCTGCATAGGCCTATTGGTTATCAATCAGCGTTTTTTTTTAAGGTATTAATGTAAGTAAAATATATGTTTTCTTATTGTTCTAATAGAAAAAGACGTGACGGATAGATCTTGTAAAGACAGGCTAGCCTATGTGAAACTAATGCATGAAATTATTGTTTCTCACAGGCCGATTCATCCCAAACACAAGAATTATATACGTTACACGTATGGTGTGTAGGAGTTTGTGTGTGTGTGAGCAGGCTATCTTGAGAAAACAAACTACAGTTTTTCATTGCATAAGCTTACAAAGACTGCACATAATTAAATAACTGCACAGAATTATGCATTTCCTTCTTGATTGGCCTTATACAACGACCTGTAACGGATTTATAAAGCACAGCACAGAATGGCTTCGAGGGAACAGGCAGCGAATTAATTAAATGCGACTTTATTTCGTGATCACACTTGTCATATAAGATTCCAAGTATTTAACGCGCCGGGCCGCACGGGGCCAGCAGCCCAGTCTAATTACGGAGAACTTGTCAGGCTTCTCGCTCCTGTTCGGTTTTTCTGTGGGTGGCACCCGCCCGAGAGACAACAGGCTGTCGGAAACCTGTGCGCACCACTGCCTCGCAGGCGAAAACCTGTGCTGCACCCGGACACACGAGTCGGTTCCAGAATAGCAACGTCAAAAGATATTAATTCCGCAGTCGTCGTTTAAATGTCGAATTTTTGCCGTTCATTTTTATGTTGCCTGGGTGTTATTTTAGGGTTGGTGTTTGTAACTTCAGACCGCGCTCTCATTCGTGCGATAGTGACATCAAATTGTCTTTGTTTAGTGAAAACCAACGGGTAACGGTAGAACCTCACGCAACACCTGCAATGAAGACGCTGTGTAAGATAAACATAGGTTGAAACCAATAATTAATTTCCTACGCAATTGAACCACCTCCTTGAAAAAAACCCTCTACGCTACACTTTGCCAGGGTAGACAACACAGTCCAAAGACTTCAGCCATCAATTTGAAGATGATTCGGCGAGAGGGCTGGAGAGACGTAGGTCGCGCCCATCGGCTGATGTCAAATGGTGCCAAATGCTTGCCTTGCCAAAATTGTTTCCCAAAACCCCAACTTCAGTTAGAGTTGGATAAGAGCCAAAGAGCCTGTCCAGGGGTGCAGATTAAGGCTACGTTGCCTTCAGTTTAGACCATGAGAAATCCGAAGAAGTAAAACTCAAGTATACATAAAGATACCAAATCCCTATATATAGATTGTATCAAACGTTTTTCATCCTTTCACCTCAATTGTCACGAAATATGCATAAAATGAAGAGACAGCGCCATCTACTGTTGGAAAAAGTCAAAACAAAAAACCTGAACTGAATGAGGGTAAACGAATCTACCTCCGTACAGAGGGCCTGGTTAAATGTAGAGAACAGGACATCGTCAGCAGCCTCTGATGGGTGAATCGCTCAGGGAGAGCAGAGTGCCTGATGACCAGACGCTGGACATATGCCAGGCAGTCCTCTGGGGCAGCACTAATGAGGCCTTGGTGTTGGTGGACACCGGGCACAAACAAGGTCAAACAATGTCAGGTTACAGCTGTCACTCATCACGGCCTGATGTCTGCTCTCTCCGATTGGAACCAGTCAAACGACCCTCACAGGCACATGTAAACACACACACACACACACAAACGCTCAAATACACTTACTCACACAAACACATATAACACAGAAACACACGCCACATATTCACACATGCACACCACAGACACAAAAACATGCATACATACACAAGCACATGTAAACATACACACACATAAACAAGCACATGTAAACATATACCCACACACACGTATGCACACACATTCACACAAACACGTATAACACATCACAGACACACATACACATACACACACACCAGAGACACATACATACATACATACATACATAGGACATAGAAAGAGAGCAAGAGGTAGGAAGAAAGAGGTTAAAAAAGAAAAGGACAGAATAAACAAAGTAATATTGAGTGATGGAGGGAAAAACAGAGAGGTAGAGAAAGAGTTAAATGTTCTAGAGAAACAGGTTTGAGATCTGGTATAATGGGAAGTGGAGAGAACATATTTCCTCTACTGTTTCTCTTCTTTTTGAGTCAAGGGATGAATCACACTTGGGTCTCAGTCAACTGCTGTCCCAACCCGAGAGCAGAATTAACACACTCAACTCAGTCCTTTGTTGAATCACTCTTGTGTGAGTGATCGCAAACACCACCCAGTCATTCAACTGCCAAAGCATCATGTTGGGCTGTCAAAATCTATGACAGAGGTAAACAACAGAGACTGGGTGACATCGAGACACTTTTATTGATCAGCACATTTGCCACTTTGGACTGATTGCAGAAGAGACAGACACAGAGAGAGAGAGAAAGAGAGAGAGAGGGAGATAGAGAGACAGCAGAGAGGGGGGATGCCTCCCCAGCCATGCCCTGCAGCTATGCTTGGGGAGAGACGCTGGCCTGGCTCTTGTCTGGTCTGGCCTGGTTGGATAGCTATCGATCCCACGCCAAGGGCAATTTTTATTTTGTTGGGTGTGTGTGTTTGGCACAACCCAGACACTCAGGCCAGTCCGGTTCCTGGTGCTCCAATGCTGGCCTCTTGTTGGCGGTTGCTCTCCCACTCCCGTTAGCTGGTTTTACCCCCCCCAAGGGCTGTCTCCGCGTCCAGCCCAGCAAACACCAGACAGCCACAAAACACCCCTAACGGTTTTCAGCCACACACTCAGTTTTCATCATAAGCGACATCGATTTCTATTGACTTGCACTCAGTCACAGGCAACATAGACCCTGGACTCCCCACAAGAGTGTACACATTCATTCATGCAAAAAAGGAATAGATCGTGCACATCGATGAGTTTTACTTTCTGATATATTTACCCAGCAGTTTAAACAGTGGCTGATAACACCATGACCACACTGGCCTGCTCACAAAAGTATGTTTTAAAAGGAACTACATTTTATACCATGCTGATTAATCATCTTTACAGATATCTACACGTTTTAGAGCTATCTTTGAACACATGCAAAGTTAGTTACAAACACATTTACTTTACACTTTACAACAATGTCAATTGTGCACATCCCAGCCATCCCAGTTTCAGTCTGTATTTTTAAGTCTTGTAGGCTATAAATTTAGCGAACAATGTGAGCAGTGACACTATTGCATGTAACACCATAAATATCCAGCAGGGGGAGACAAGTTACCATAGTATCAATAGGCTCTGAACGTGGAGGGCCTTTAGGATAGATAGATAGATGCGCTTTTGTCTTTGCCCCCAAAAAGTACATAAAGCATGGCATAATGCCTACATAATATTTATGGTCTAATATGTGATGAATTATGCGTTGCCAGGGGGATGTTCACTAGGTTTATGAACAGAGATCTCCTTTCAAAGGGAGTTGATGGATTATACCTGTGAGTGTACCTGCTTCAAAAGCTGAAAAGTCCAGAACAGGTCGGATGTTTTCCGCAACATAGCCTCTTAGCACCTAAAGGGCCTTAATTTCATTGATGGGCAGCAACTGGGAACAAGCAATGAGTCCGCTGTGCATGAACTAAAGCTAATTTAATAACTTGCTAATTTAATACCATGAGCAAGAGCTTAAGCGCAAACATCGGTGTGTCAGTGCAATGCTCCCACACGCCACACAATAGCTCCAGTTCATGCGCAACAGACAGAAGTTAAGGCCTAAACTATCAACTCACATGTACATCATAACATAAAGCACACGCAGTTCATCTTTTATACAGTAAAAATGTAACTGCCTTGGAGATTTATCTATATCTATGTGCAACTCATCATAATACAAGTAATATAAGCATTGTTAGCCTCCTCCACATTTACCTTAAATAGGAATCCATCCATCCCCTACCGATATTATGTTGTACACATGCAGATGCAGAAATAGCACCAATTCACAATCTCACTTTGTCTGACCATCTCAGCCCAGAAATGTGCTGATGAACAAGTTTACCGTGTCTGTTCTTCCAACACTTCCAATTGTCTGGGCCTTAGGAGATATCACAAGTAGAAATGTAAAGACCTGTGCTCGTTTTAAGTCACATAGTCACTTAAGCTCCTCTCTACCACCTGGACCTGGATGGCCCCAGCACCTCCGCTCTGAGTCACAAGCTGGATTGGGACGTGTGGTGGATGTCAGAGGAGGAAGGAGGCTCAACAGGATGTAGGTGACAGGGATTGGAGACTGCAGAGGGTGGGACGTAACTGTGCTGATGAGCAAGCTTAGATGTTCATCATAAGCCAAAAGCTATTTGTTATAAACTCTCTACTTTCTCAAACCTGCTGGTTTCACCTTTTGTGACATCAGAGATTAAGGACTTAGTAGAATTTGGCTAAATATCTACCTCAAAGAATCTGACTAACTCAGGTCAGACGTCATAAACCACTTTGTGTGAGACTAGCTATCATCATAGACTGGATTGGTGCACGCTGCAGTACAGGAACTAGATTAGAGCGTGCTGTGGAGGTTCATAAACTGGATTGGAGCACGTTGTGAGTCAAAAACTGATCTGGACCACGCAGTCAGAGTGTGCTGTGCTGGGCTGCTGGGTTGAGGGTCAGGCGCTGTGCCGTGCGGAGGCGCAGGCGGAAGTGTCCGCTCAGCAGGATGTAGATGAAGGGGTTGACGCTGCTGGCGGCGTAGCTGAGGCACACTGACAGGTAGTAGCAGGTGTGGTAGGCCAATGACGGCCGCAGCACACTCAGGTTCACCAGCTGCAGCACGTGGTACGGTCCCATGCTCACCAGGTACACCGACACCAGGACCAGGACCGTCTTGGTCAGCCGGATCACCCGCTCTCTCGGCACACTGGTATTGTACCTGTGGCACAAACAAGGCACAGCATGGGGTTACCAAACCTGGGGAATTCACGAGAAAAACTCAAATTCATGCAGTGGACATGTAGCCTACATGAGCATACAGCTGAGCAACAAAACAAGCTTGAGAGGAAGACCGATTCCGAAGACCCCAGGGGTCACGGCTCCAGGGGTCACGGCTCCAGGGCATTGCATTCTGTCCTTGATTGAGGTGTTTGTCTTGAAATAGTCTACTTCAAGCCTGGGGAATCTGGAACCGATACTCTCAAATCTATTTCTGATGCCGAAAGGAAGTTGATCCATAGTAATACGTCAATCACTTTTCACTCAGTAATGAGACAATTGATTATCTGAATTGTAGTGCGTGTTTGTGAATGTGAGTTGCTTTGTTTGTGTGTGTGTGTGCGTGTGTGTGTGCTTATGACTGTTTGTTAGAGAGAGTATAATATATGCCAACAACCACAATTGCTTTATGCACAGAATATCACACTATCAGCTATCAGTTGCTGTTCATATTTCTGCCTTGGGCTGTCTGCTGGACTCATTTGACACGCTGTCATATCCTACACACCAAACAGCAGCCTGCTTTTGAAGGAAACAAAGCCTCGAAGCCATTTAAAACACAAAGTAGCGTTTCATTATTCCCATATCATGCCACCCACTGTGACAGTCCTTTCACAAGAGCAATTCAAAAGGATTTCCTGTCAACCTCCAAGTATAAAACCATTCAAATGATTCTGCTCCTTGGTGTAAGGCTTCGCTTAGGTACCGCTGCGCAGTCAATAAACACAACTTCAATGCACAAATCCACAACTAAAGAAAACAGATGATATCTTGGTGGAGTGCTTTGTGGGTGATTTTCTCCATTTCTCTCTCACTTCCGCTGTTGAAACATGTTTGTTCAAACAGATCAGGTAGAGGCGGCCTCTGATATGGCGTTATACTTTCGGATCATTGTCAGATTAACGGCCAGCTCTGTTCCGTATCGACACTGGAGGGACCATTACAGCTGACCCACACTTCCCCGCCAGCAGCACTACTGAAGCTAGTGGATATCCAAACGCCCATTGGCATGTTCAGTCATACAATAAACTGTAACAGGCTTTTAGCTTCATGAATCTCAACAAGAATACATTGAGAAACGTGCTGTCTGACCAGCATCTCCATGACATACTCACTCTAGCAGTGAGTCAGATGGAACCTAACATTGAGAGACTTTTAAAAAGCAAGGACAGGCTTCATGTCTCCCACTGATAAGCACTTCATTAATTACATTTTTTTTTACATTCCTGCTTTCAAAGTAGTATTCACGGAAAGAAACTGCGCCTTTGACAGTGGCTGTTGTCTGTATCAGTGCGTGGGCTCCAAAAAAGTTACATAGACAAAAATCAAGGCCGGAGCTCGCTCTCAAGAAAGTACCTTAAACACCGAGTTTTTCATCCGAAAATGGTTTATTGGCTTCACCAAACAAGAAACCTGAAGTGCAAGTGCAGAAGTTCACAGCATAGGACATGGATTAATCACAATGCATTTACGCAAACAATTAACAAGCACCAGAATCTTTTCTACTGTACATTAAACCATCTCCATCTACCGTCTACATGAAACCATCAAGTTCAGCATGGAATGTGATCCTTTCAAGATCAGTTTTTTAGACACCTGGGTCATACATGAAAGTGATGCCATTCACACATCTCTTTATGTCAAACCTACTGATAAAAACAGTATCTTGCATGCTTCCAGCTTCCATCCCACCTCTTTGAAACAGAGACTTCCGTACAGCCAATTCCTGAGAGTGAGGAGAATCTGCAGTGATGACCAAGACTTCCGGATTGAGACAGACAAAATGTACAGACAAAATGTACAGACAAAATGTACAGACAATTCCACGCAAGAGGCTACAGCAAGGGCACACTGGACCGGGCCCTGTACAAGTTAAATTCGGCCCAGAGTGACACCCAAAATAATAAGAAAAAGAACAAGGACCATTCTGTGATCTGCTGCACCACCTACACACCTCTGACCAATCAGATTGAAAATGTAATTAGGAAACATTGGGATGTCCTTAACACAGATCAAGCATGTTCAACTCTTTTTGGAGATCCGCCACTCTTTGCACACTCCAGGGCCAGAAATATAAGAGACATCTTGGTGCATGCGCACACGTTTGACCGTTCCAAGACACCACGGGAACGACTAGATGATGCAAAAGGCTTTTTCCCCTGCCGGAATTGCACATCGTGCACCACTACAGGTATGAAGAGAACCAGTAAATTAAAATGCTCCAAGTCGGGTAAAAAATATACTATCAACAAATTCATAACTTGCAGCTCTGTGAATGTAATTTATTTACTAACATGTCCTTGTGGATTACAATACATTGGCAAGACCAACAGGCAACTGAGAATCCGAATCAACGAGCACAGGAGTGCCATCCACAGGAAGGACATGAGATCACCAGTGGCCAGACACTTCTCCATGGCTGAGCACAAGATTAGTGACTTGGAGGTAGTGGCAATTGAACGTATATCACCCAGCCGCAGAAGCTGTGAGGTGGAAAGTAAATGATTGCAATGTGAAGCGCGCTGGACCTTCTACATGGGCACATTGTCTCCTGGAAGACTCAACAAAGACTTTGACCTGACTTTTTTTCTGTAACCTTGGACATTCCTGTGTGACCTATATCAATGTTTCTCAACTGCCACATGCACTTGCAATGAAATGTAGTATGATATAGATGTTGGATGAAATGTTTGGGTCTGTGCTAGACGATTGAACATGCAGCTGGTCTCTGGTGCTTGTTAATTGATTGCCAATTAATTGTTTGCGTAAATGCATTGTGATTGGTCCATTTGAATCCTGCTAATGAGGGCATGTCCTATATATGCTGTGAACTTCTGCACTCGCACTTTAGGTTTCTTGTCTGGTGAAGCCAATAAACCATTTTTGGATGAAAAACTCTGTGTTTAAGGTACTTTTTTGAGAGCGACATTCCTGCTTTCAAAATAAATAAATAAATAAATTAAAAGTCTACCTTTTATTATAGTACTATTAATGTTAATGTTAATTTTGCACAAATATGCAATACATTCCGATGTAATGGGGCATGACCTAACATGAACCTTTGGTGTTGGCCCTCGGCCCTCCTCTCCGAATAATATTTGGCCCCTGAAAGGAAGATATGTGGGCACCCCTGCATTAAAGGGACAGCTGTAAGCTGCATTTGTATCTATAAGAAATAAAAAGATTGCACTAGGTTTTATGCACTATAATGCACAATAATTTCCTTGGCTTTCTTTCTCTCTCTCTCTCGCTCTCTGTCCATCCATCCATCCATCATGCGTAACTCACTGGTGTGCCTTGTTGTTCCTCCGGTACATTTTCCAGGTGTAGCACAGGATGAGGAGGTAGCAGAGGAGAATGAGAGACAGAGGGAGGAAGAAGGCCACCATGGTCTGGTAGATGGTGTACCTGCAAAGACAGAACAAAAACAAAGATTTAAACCACAAACATGAATGTGTACAAGCTAGTTTTGAAGAGCTCTGCAAGGCCAAAGATCGACCAGCCGTTGATTGACTGAAGCCGAGGGATGACTACCGTTAAGGTCTCCTGGTTGACTCATACCGTCCACTCCTTCAGAAGTGTGTTTTGTTCCTTGAGGTAACTTAGGCCTTCTATGTGAGATGAGTTCAACAGTACCCTCATTGTTTTACTCTACCTCTATGACACACCACCAAGCATGCAATTCTGCAATGTCCAGTGAATGGCCATTGTCACTGCTAAGGGGGGGGGGTTTGGACATGGTGATTGTGGCTGATTGCATGACTATAAGATGCCCTGAGCACAGTGCACACCTCCTCACACAGTGCAGACTCTTGACTTACGTAAGTGATTATGTAAGCCATTGTGTGACAGTCAATATTTATGAACACATGACAACATGTGATACATCAATGTATAGAGTCCCAGAAATGTGTTTAAAACTCCAGACCCAGAACCATCCGACGCATGAGTTACAACCCCGGATCTAGAAATATCCTTACACGAATTAACCAATGTATACATCCCTTACAGAAGGTGCCTGTGGAATGCGTCAGCTCAGGAAGTACACCTACTAGCTCTGGTGAATTCAGAATGGTATATCTGATATTACATTTTTTAATAATTACACAATAATACAACAATAACAATTATTGTTATTAATAATTGTGAAAAATCACGGATTCATAAATAACAATACTTATTATTACTTATAAATAATAGTACACAATAATAATTAATATTATTATTGCTGATATTATGTTGCCAATGTTCTTTATGTCAATAACTTTTGTAGTAATTAATTTTGGATAAAAACATCTTAAGCCTTTGTTAGTCATTCATTTCTAATCTATAAAGGATATTTTAATAGAAATAACCCTAATCATAAAACAACTCCTAATCCTTAACATTAGTACACCTTTTGTAAGAATGACTGGGGGGGTTGATAAATAAATAAATAAATAAATGATCAACTACATAAAATCTCAAATCTACATCCGCTTAAAAAACAGTGCCACTAGTCTGGATGGCACTAGTCTGGATAAGGCCCAGATTCCACCCCCCAGGCAGGGACTTGCTGCCAGTGGCGTACCAAAGCAGTGCCCTGCGGGACGCCAGGTTCATGGAGCAGCTCTCCAGGCCGTCAGGGAAGCGGAGGACCTCAGAGTGGACCCAGGCGGGCAGCGCTAGGACGCCGGAGACGGCCCACACAAACAGGTTGATCCAAATGGTCTTCGAGCGCGTCCTCAGGCTCATCAGGCGGAAGGGGTGCACCAGCGCTAGATACCTAACAGGGTCAGCCGCAAAAGTGAAAGGTTAGAGGGTCAAAGGTTAGGGGTGACTAACCTTTGACCCAAATGACTCAGAAAGGAGCTAACAAATGACTCAGAAAGGAGCCAAAGGCCATCACTGCTGTGAGTCATGGTTAGACATGCCCTTTTTAAAATAACTTTCAAAAGCTTTCTTGTAAAATACTGTCATGTAGAAATAATTTCACTGAGTGATTATACTGCAACTGTAACTACTGTGACAATGACAAATGTCATGAAAAGGATGCCGACTAACAGTGTGTCATTATTTGTTCACATTAAAACTCACTATTGTGCTACTGGTTAATTGTCTTTAACTGTCTTGTACTACTCCATATACTCTGCAAGACCATTTCACCATAACATCAGAGGCAGACACAACAGACCAACACTGAGGGACAAATAAGCTGCACACAGGAAAGGCAGAACAGCACTGAACAGTGTGATATACGGTAATGCCCACTCGAGATAAACTTTATTGACATCCAGAAGGCCTTTGACAGCAGCCATAAAGACAGCCTCTGGAAGATACTAAGGAGTTATGTCATCCCCTCCCATATGGTGAACATCATCCAATATAAACTACTACATAAACCTTTCCTGTTCCCTAGGAACAAACAACACCAGCTGTGCGGTAGGCTCTGGAGTCCGTCAAGGATGTATAATGGCAGCGCTATAGTTCAATATCACCATGGAGCGTGTCATGTGGAGAACAGAGGACAAAGTGAAAGGAATTTCTTGTACTCTCGACACTGTGCTCAAACACCTTGACTTTTTCGAAAAGACTGAGTCTATATTCCTATGGACAAATAGCACTGGTGAGCACAACCACAACAAACCCCAAATCATGATAAATGGACAAGAACTAGAAAACACAACTTGCTTCACAGACATAGGCGCCATTGTTTGCTAAGATGGACATTCAAAATCCGAAAAAAAGAAAGCAAAGAATCACCTTCACAAGACAAATTTGGAAAACCAACCAATATAGTACGTACATATATAACTCAAGTCTACTCTATGGTGCAGAATACTGGCAAACAACAAAACAGAACAGGACACCCACAATTTATCTACCTTCCGCACATTAGGCCTTTGTAAGACCCTGCACAACCTTTTGTTCTGCGGCGCATATTCGTTTGAGAACTGAAATGCTTTCGAACTGCACGTGTTCTCTTTGTGTGATGTTAGAGATACAAAGACGAGACCGATGGAAAAATGCCAGCTTGGGAAAAAAATAGCATCTTAGCACAGGGACTTCCTTCACTGTGAAAAACCCCACAGAAAGGTCCTTCTCTGGGTTGGCTTCCACTGTCTGCTGAGTATAATGCCTGCTGCAATGGTTGGCATAATGTAAGACATACACGTTCATACACGCTGGCTGCTGTGTATATATTAGCATATTTTACATGCTTACATGTTTAAATGACTGTGACTAATAAATTACTGAGCTAGTACATCACCTGAAATCACTCCTGAAGGCTTTGTGGAAAGGTTAATGCACTGTATGCTTGGGAGCATGTTTTCAATGTGTTGGAGCATGATTTGTTTGTGTGTGTGTGTGTGTGTCTGTGTGTGTGTGTGTCTGTGTGTGTGTGTGTGTGTCTGTGTGTGTGTGTGTGTGTGTGTGTGTGTGTGTGTGTGTGTGTGTGTGTCTGTGTGTGTGTGTGTGTGTGTGTGTGTGTGTGTGTGTGTGTGTGCGTGTGTGTGTGTGTGTGCGTGTGTGTGTGCGTGTGTGTGTTTGTCAACTATTTGCTGTTGGTGGCCCATCTCCTGCTACTGAGTTTCTTTTTTTTTCTTTTTTTTACCTAAAATACAACGATAAAAGGAAGTCTGCAACCCCCCTAATCCACATATCACTGAATGACATCTTATGAACCAGCAGGTAACCATGGCTGAAAAATTAATGCTGTCTACTCAGTATGCTTGGCTTGATTCTTTAAGGGATGAACAAGAGTTAAATAAAAGAACATTTGCATCATCATACCTCCAGGCTATCAAAGAGAGAATCCAATTTGCCAACTTGCATGTGACATGCACACAGAACAGGGATGCAAATCTTTACAGGGGGGATCCAAGAACAGGCATGTCAGTAGAAACAATGACCGTACCTGCATACAACCTGTGAATCAAATCACACATACACAAATACACACTCCTACATGAAAAAATCCTCAAACACATGCATATAAATAACCCCCGTACACACACACACACACACACACACACACACACACACACACACACACACACACACACACACACACACACACACACATACACACATACACTCACACACACACACACACACACACACAAACATACACTGAAAAAAAACATTTCATCTTATTTTGGTGGTTAGATTAATATTCTACAGTGCACCTTCTTCAGTCCAATATGCATTACTGCTCTCCTGCGGAAACTGATTTAGCATGAGCTAATCAATATGCTCAGACACACCGATCACCACTGGAGAAGGGGCAAGCTGCAGAGGGGGATCACAGAGCAGTTACACATGGGAAGTACGGTATGTGTCTAAAAGTATAAATTAATAAACATTAACATAATGTAGATGTCAATAAGCCTCCCCAAACACTCACTGGCTTCTACTAACAAACCATGCAGAGAACCGTGATGGGTATAAATCTCTGGTTTGGGAGTATAAAGACTAAATAGGCGTATACTGTGCACTTTTTAAATGGAATAATCCCATAAATGCAATAACTTCTCACAAACGTAAAACATAATTTCCTGCAGGAGGACGTTATTATGTTTGTGGTTTTGGTAAAAATGTGTTCTTAGGTTTATGGTATGCAACAGCCGCAGGGGATTCATTACCTTTGTGGGATTATCCTGTTTAAAAAATGCAGATTTAAATTATGTTTGTGGTTTATTACATTTGTAGGGAGTTATTACCATACTTTATGAATGAATTAAAATGAACCGAATTGAATTGAATTGAGCATGAACATTTACTATGAATGAATGTAAAAGGAACATGTGAGCCTCTGATTTGGGAGTTGCTTCACCTGAGATGTTAAGCCTCTGCAGAGTGGTTAGGAGGACTATAGAGCTCATCTCAGCACAGCCCGAGAGCCAGAGTGGTTAGGAGGACTGTAGAGCTCATCTCAGCACAGCCTGAGAGCCTTTTAGCCATACAGGAAATATATCCGTCACACCACATGAACGCTAAGCTTACAAAATCACAGTGCACTGCAGTCATCCAGCACACCCTGCCAGGCTACCATTCCAGGCTGCAGTGGGGGGAATTTACCAGGACAACCAGGCACAGACAACCAGAATAAACATCAGCTTTTACTGGTTTCTACTTGCAGGGGACATTACAGGCCTACTCTCAAAGACTGCTCACATAAAGAAAAACAAAATTAGACTAGACAAAACAACTGTTATTACTAGTGCTGTCAAACGATTAAAATATTTAATCGCGATTAATCGCATTTATGTCATAGTTAACTCAAAATTAATCGCGATTAATCGCAAATTTTGATCTATTCTAAATGTCCCTTCGTTTATTTTATTTTTTTGCATCATTTCATTTTTACTTTAATGCCCTTATCAACATGGAAAAGTTAATTGGCTTGCTTTATGCAAATGTTTTATTTGATTGAAAACCAATATTGCCAAACAGGGCGGTACAAAATAAAATTATAAAGTGCACATTTCAGGTAAACAAGGACTCAGCCTATAGTGCAGTTAAACCATGGCTTAATATTTTCTTTTTTTCAAGTTTGCTGGGAACATAGCAGTCAGGCCTCTTATTTCAGAAACATTGAACCGTAACAGTTAGGTTACCAATAAAAGGTAAGCCTACTACTTCTTTGCTTTCAGCCAGCCTCCTGTTGACATTTTCAGACAACAGTGAAGCTCGCTTCTTTTGCACAACACAACTTTTAAAAGTAAACTTTCCATTCAGAAGCTTTTTATCATCCATTTCGCCGTATCGCGCTCACAATTCACTCAAACCGTAACGTTAGCCTACTACACAGTTTGCAAGGCCAAAAAGAATGTTAATCTTAAAAAAAAAAATCCGCGTTAATCTGGCGATAAAAAAATTAACGGCGTTAAAATGGGTTTGCGATAACGCCGTTAATAACGCGTTAAACTTACAGCACTCGTTATTACATATAGACAAGAATAGAATACAAGCCAAGGCTCTATTCACAAACACTCATTTATCGCTTTTCTCATTGACCTACCATGCTAGTTGTAAGGGTTAAAAATACAGCTCTCTGCTCCTCTTAATGAAGTCTGGACCTCATCAGTGTACAGAGAGAGAGAAAGAGAGAGAGAGAGAGAGAGAGAGTCCTCAAGAGTCTGGTATCAGCAATCAGAGGTCTGAACTGTATTGACGAGCCGTCTGCCCTCCACATCCTCAACACAAGCTTGAGCTAACAATTGCATGTTTACAGACACAGTGCACACTACTCATCAAAACACATCCCAACGGACCTCTAGGGTTTGTCAGAATAAGTGTGTAGTTACCTCTCTCTTCCCAAAGACACAATTAAATGGGTCAAAAAAATGGAGGGGTAGAGGTGTGTGATAAAGATCAATCAAAAGTAACCTGGCAACTGGCCTAGAAAATACACTGTTAAGATGGATACAACTCTATACAATACAATCTATTTTTTCCCAAGATATCCCCATAACTCCATATATCTCCCTGGACAGTTTGCATTGCACAGGTTATTGAGTGCAGACATGTCTGGGAGTGTATATAAGGGTGAGTATTTAAGCCTGAACAGCTCACGCCTTGGGACAGTAACTGCCACCCAGTTAAACTCTTATTTCCAGAGATGAACTGTACAGTAATTAACACTAGCTAGGTTTCCATCCAACTTTTTAATGTGAATTTTGATCATGCGAATAAGAAATCCTGAGTGGAAACACTTGACATTTTAGTAACATCTTGTGAGTCAAATAAGGAATGAGTTCGCTGGAGGGGTGTGGATTAACTACCGATTCACACAGGGTATAATGCGGCTAAGATTGATGGTAACATTATTAGCAACAAATCGCATTTGTTGAGATTTTATGATGTGTTTTTCTGTTAAAGCCCTTACAACCTGACGTTTTAAACCCACAGCTGTTCAGAACTCCTCCTCTGATTAGGAGAGTGTCCATTTTTTATTTGCAGATGGAAACACATATTCACATTCTTTTTAGCCAAATTTTCATAAATGCACTTCAAATATGTGAATAAGTTTGATGGAAACCCAGCTACTGCCAAAATAATAGGGCTTCTGCCAGCGCAAAGTCTCAATTCCTAGAGTGCCCATACTCTCATCATATATATTATATACCTGTGCTATTAAATCAATTTGGCTAAAAGAATATTTGGTAACACTTTCTATGAAGGCTGCCTCTATAAGGCCCTATAAGGGTTCCAAGACATACTACACGGAGAAAGTGTTCCACTGCACAGGATATCGAACCGGTAGTAGTGACAACAGTTCTTCATCAGGTAATTAGCAGCTAGCAGTGCTTTGACCATAGACATATAAACACCTTTGACTCTCTCACTAGTCTATCTATCACCTGTAAGTCCCTAATGAGCTGGGGTTCTATTTCACTTTGCAATGCAAATTTTGACATTTTAAATATATTCACTGAAAGGAGGTGGATTAACTCCTCCATAGGGTATTATGTGACTAAGATTGATAGAAACTGGTTTATTAGTATCAAATCCCATTTGTACTGTCTTTATTACATATTTAAATTAAAGTGGCTCTAAACAACCTGAAGATATGAACTCCCAGCTGTATAAAACATTTCTGAAAATCTTCCCATAACACAGCCGTTGGAAAAGCCCACAGACTCGTGTTTGCTTCAGCCGCCTTTAATGAATTCACTCAAAATAGGCAAAAGAAAACCCAGCTGTGGACGTTGAATTTCTAGATATTGCACTCATCTCATTACCTGATTGACAACCAAAGGTCTAGATCAGATGCTAATCTCAGGTTCAGAATCTCAGACTGTATAAACAGTGATTTGCATGCTAACTGATGCAGTAATTTCCTCTCTGAACATTGCCCTCAAATCCTTGCCAATGTGTCATTCAAATGAATAGCAGAAAGCAGAATGTGTGTATGTTTGTGTGTGTGTGAGTGTGTGTATGTGTGTGTGTGTGTGTGTGTGTGTGTGTGTGTGTGTGTGTGCGGTGTGCGCAGAGGGACATCTTGGCGCCTAAATTATTAATTAAATGTTGTCAGTGTCCTTCATCTTCAACCACGCTGAATTTGATGAGAAGTGTAATGGATTATAATCATTACCCTCACTTTTAGATGTTCATAACATTCATGTTCATATGTCATGAGATGATGAGCACAGCCTGCATGTGACTCACCTGTCCAGGCTCATAGCGGTCATGATGACGGCACAAGCCACCTGGTTGCAGTTGTCCAGGGAGGAGATGATGGTGCAGAGGGTGTTCCCAAACACCCACTGGCCCCCTCGGGCCCACTGGTGGATCAGGAAGGGCATGACGGTGACGTGCACCAGGTCGGCCCCCGCCAGGTTGCACATGTACACATCAGGAACCGTCTTCTTGGGAGACCTGCACAGGAACACACAGCTGCAGTTGACACAGCACATTCGCCATAGCCTCTCAACACACCAACACACAGCCCCCAACCATAGTGTGAATTACAATGGGATATGGGGTCATGACTTTGACCCTCCCAAAGAAGGCAAAAGTCATAGTTTGTCTAAGTTCCATTTAAACTCAGAAGAAAAAGTTGCCCCCCCCCTCCCCCACACTGTATGCACTCTGTCTCAAACCCCACCTGTACACTAATACTGCCTCTACTGCACCCCATCCTTCAGCTGAAAAACATTGGCTGTATGACATTCAATTATATGGTAATCATAGTTAGGCATAATTGTGCAACAGGGGTCTATGAGCTACTGAGCAGAGATATGGATTGATCCATTCAAACATAATTAAATAGCCACAGGTCAGTGTAGTGTTGTGAGAGAATGTGAAAAAAAACGTTGCTTGGCTCTGAAATGAAAATGAAGACTCATTTTAAAGCAATCAATAGCCAATAACATTCCGCATTACACCATCCATGAAGGTGTGGACAAGGTATTAGTCTCAACACAGCCACAGACTTTTTCCTGTCATAGATTCTTTTTAACACCGTTTCAACATTTGAACAGTTTAACATTTTTAACTTAGTTTCATTAATCAGTTAAAAAGACATTTTTTATTTGTTTAGAGCTTTTGCTTTATACGGATTAAACCTGCCCGGTTCAAATTGACTATGTATCATTCCATTCTTTGGGTTGGTTAGGCGCATTACTGTTGTATTAATAATTAGGCTAGGTACCAACAGGTAAAATAGGCTAAACGGTAGACCCTGACCATACTATGTAATTACAAAGTAAGTTGGGCTATAAACTCATCACCAAATAGGTTAGTTACAGGCTACGGTGTAAGAGCACAGCCATGCTTAATCTGAACAATACTTGGTTAATTAGGGTTCTCGTTCTCCTTCCGATTTTGCGCCCCCCCCTGGATGACCCACTCCACACGAACCACTAATGTACACAGTGCATCATAATATAGTTAGGAATTTCAATACCTCGACTAAAACAGTCAGGTCATACTTTTGATATTATTGAACTAATGCATTACAATGTAGAAAAAACGCGTAACAGAAAACTTCAGCGAGAAAAAGACAGACGACAGTCAGTGAATAATCAGTGGTATTTCCGATAACTTCTAATAGCAGATAATTACTGTACCATACATTTAGACACGTTAATATATCTTTACAATATATATAAATTCCCAAAAATTAAGTCTATTTGTGCAACATTATTTTGTACCATACCTCAGAATAGTTGCCAGTACCAGAATGTTCCCCACCAAGCCTGTGGAACAGAGAAAACCTACGAAAGCTGGTAAAATAGTTGTCTCGGTGACCTCGACAATACTGTAGTACTCATCTTCGTGGACATCGCCAATCCATGAGCTGTTTGATGAAAGGGTGCAGTTCACAAATGCTGAGTCCACTTCATTCATGTTTGTGTTCATTAATATAGACACAAATACTCCTGTTCAACCGTTAACATGTCTCAGCGTCCATAGTAAATATTTGGAACGAATTCTGGCTGAATATCAGCTGAGGTGCCGAGGTAGCGCATCTCTTGCCCTTGCAGTCCGAGAGACCTGCGTTTTCTGCACACCGCACAAAGGTTGATTGCACTCATTGCAGCCAGCGCAAGCCTCTACTGCCAACTGCCAACGTAATTGCCAGAGATGTTAGACACGTAGTGAATCAGCGCAGGAAGTAGGCGATCCCTATGCTCCTGCCCAAGTGCATATGTTTAAAGCAAAAAAAAAAAAAAACATTTTCGTACAACTATTTTGTGTCACTGTGTATAATAAATGTTTAATTTCTGCTTAGCCAAGGCCAGCCGTTGGCCATTTAAACTCTGTAATATGTTCCAATAGACATGAAATAATTGGGAAAATGGAGACCATCAAATCCTGTTGAATGGACTGGTTGCTGGAAAACAATGTTTTGTCTTCTTCTTACCTTTCTATTCTTTTCTATTTCTGCTTTTACACGTCTTACATGTCAACAAGCTAAGAGCAACACGTTTTACGTATCACCAAAGTAAGAGCAACTAATGAGAATGCGAGTGGTCTTAATGGCATTACCGAGCTGTGCTTCAAAATGTCTGATAAGATGAATAAAGGAAGCCCAAAGTTTCAGTGCTTTAGTGTGTGTAGTTAGTGCCACATGAACAGGAACTGTATAATGCCACCCAGAGATAGCTACCACCCCTTTAACATGAGGGGATGTGTGAGTTTGTGTAATAAGCAGGGTGAGTAACTGTGAAGTACAGTGTAAGAAATATACAAGTACAGATACGATTGTTGTAAGTGGCAATTACTGGGTAATTTATAAACAACATAAACAACAAATAAGGGAAGTATAAATGTTTTTGATTTCACCGTCTTTCTAATGTAGGCCTGTAACTATCTGCTAAGTATAGTGTAAGTATAGTTTAGTGCCCTGTACCTTCCTGTAACTTCTCTAAAGTACAGTGTAGTATAAGCTGTATGGGCTGTAAATATAAAAAGCTTTGTACCATTTACCTTCCTGTGACGATAGACCTATAGTGTAAGTGTAGCTTAGTACCCTCTACTTTCCTTTAACTATCTGGTAAGCACATTGTATGCCCCTTGTAAGTAATTTTGAAGTAACACATAATTAGTCCTACTTTCAGAAAAAAGGTGAAAAAAACATTTACTCTTCCTATTTGTAAAATGTTTGTAGTTAGTATTTTACAATCATACCCTGCACTTATGTTTATTTATTGTGCTTTTTATCTCTTTATTTGGACAGGACAGTGAAGTGATGACAGGAGGCTAGGCGGAGAAGAGGTGGGGAGAGGACTGGGAAATGACATCAGGCCAGACTTGAAGCACGTAAATGGGGGGACTTATCGGCTTGCGCCACTCCCCCCCCCCCCCCGGTGAATCTAATTCTTAGGGCACTACACTTGTGGTCACCTACTAAATGTGCTGCACCCACTTAAATGATGCAACCACAGCCACCACTGGAAGATGAGGCACTTCAGAGAATTACACCTTCGATCCAAAAAAAAGAAGAAATAAACTGACACGTGAACTGAGAGCTAAACATCAGTTTGGCTTATTAGGCAATGTTTCATCCAACCAAATAAACTAGATCAGACAGCTGCTATCTGAAGAGATGAAGCAGATTGAAAAAGAGATTTTCTGGAGGTGAATGCAGATGACTCTCTTTGATGCTCAGAAAACAGAGATGAAGGCATGGCTTCTTCACATCACAGGTGCTCAATCAGAGCATGTTGAATCTGAAGGAGTTGCGAATCAGGATTAAAGATCAGAGTTAATAATGATTGACAATAATCAATAATCCAATGAATCATATATTTATTTGTATTTGTTGCCTCTTAATTAGACCTCTCCTCTCAGGTCATGTCAGAGTGTCACTGTATTCCTTATACCCCCACCCCCATGATACAGGCCTCTGAAACATTTCCTCATGGCTGGATCCTTTAATTAACAACTTCCCCTGTGAACCAACATTGTGGCAGGTTCGGTATCAGAGTAGCTGGCCGATATTCATCTAGGGTCGGGGCTATTGGTTGACACCCATTAGTCTGTTTACTTAAACTTGGACTGTTTCAATGTCTAATCAGAGACACGGGTGAATCTGCTGAGTGAAACCTTCCTCTTTCCATTGATGCGCATCATTACAAGAATAAAGCCGGTTTCCTGATTGATTATTCTCCGACCACCATTCTTTCGTATTCGAAAAAATACCAACAGTTATGGAGGTTCAACCGTGAAATATATTTTTGGATTTGCTGTAAGATCCTAATCAACCATCATCACCCAGGTTGGCAGAGCACTCTTTAGGTCAGTACTATATATAGTACTATTATAGTGCTTATCTGGTCTTGGGATTCTGGGAGTACACTCCAGTAATCAGTGCCGCTGCTAGACATTTTGGTGCCCTAAGCATAACTCCTTTCTGCCAGTTTAACATTTTATTAAAACGAAAAAGGGAAATCTACTTTGTAAACACAGTACACAGAACAGCCAAAACATACATACACACAAGTATTGGGATGTGCAAAATCTTCGTAGAAATTAAATAGTCATCCTTAAATACAAACTTAAAAGCAGAAGTATACAAGTAAGCAATCTTCTTCAATAAAGCAAAGATTTAGAAGCAGACGATTCACACAATTGTACTTTACTTTGTAAACACACTATGTAGAACAGCCAAAACACACACATTCAAGTATTGAGAAAATCTTCACAGCTTTGCTGATAGGGGTGTGAATCTCTCATGAAAAAGATACATGGGCACAATACGATACAAGAAAAGATGCATGTTGATAAAAAACGATTCAGTACGATTCAGTGCGATTCGATGCGATTCAATGGGATTGGATGCAGTTCAATAATTGAAAACACAGCGTTGTGAGGAAACAATGGACCTCATTCTCGAACATTTAACATCTTAAGTGTCTTCTTAAATATCTTCTTCACAACTTCGAAAGACCAACCTCAGAAAAGATCTCTGCAGGATTCATGAAAGCCTGGAAATGTGTTCTTAAACCGCCAAAGTTTCTGTGCACTGATTCTTTAATTGAACGCGCTTTCGCATGCACCTGAACTTGCATACAGAAATGCCCCGCCAGCTCCTTGCTATTGCAATGCGTACACACTCCACAGGCAACGCAAAAGCAACTTTAGACTGATCAAAATTATGTCAAAGCCAGCACAGGTAAAACCTAACCTATCTTCCGTGAATGTTACGCTCGCTTTCTACAATCATTACATTAAATAACCACACCATACAATGTCTTGTGTTAAGTGTTCCGTTTATTTAGTTAAAATCATATTGTCATATTTCATACCTTTTGTCTACCGTTGTTTAGTGTCTCGTCGTTCGTTTGTTTTGGGAGTAGCTGTCGCTACACGATGGTAGTCCTTTGGGGGATCGTAGTCCCTCACATTGCGCATGTGTTATTTCGCGACACTGTCGACTGCTGTCGACAGCGAAGCCGCGCGCGCATGCGTCACAACGACAGATCCGTTTTCAATCATGGAGAAAAGCGACGAAAGCCAGTTTTTTGAAAACATGACCATTTATTTAAAAACAAAGAAGATGTCACAGTGGACAAAACAGATGAGGTGGAGGATCAAAAAGTCTCTCCCCAGTTTCGTTTCATATGTTGACTTAGAGCCTTATGCTGTTAGCCGTTTACAACATAATTAAATATAACATTAAATATACCCACATTATGCATTAAGACAAGCCCCATATGTTGACGTTTAAACCGTTTACAACATTATTAAATATTACGTTAAATAAACCTACATTATGCGTTAAGACAAGCCAGATATGTTGATGTTGATGTTGAGCCTTATGCCGTAAACCGTTTGTGTCTGAGCATGCGCAATGTGAGGGACTACGATCCCCCAAAGGACTACCATTGTGTAGCGACAGTAGCCTATGCCGCAGATAAACGCGGGTTGGTAGCTTCCGATTAATCCGGAAGTTATCATATTTAATATGTTGGGTGATATTTTATGTGTGGGCTATGCCGTCGCCAAGCCGTGGTATGTATAATGTAATGCTCCACTGTATACTTCTTCCCCGCTGTGTGGGATTGTGTTTTATGGCTGCTATGAGCCAAATGTTGTGGCTGTTATGAGCCAAATGTGTTTGCCTGCCTGACACCCCAGAAGTTAAATATTGGCATGGTCCAATTGAAGGGAGTGTCATGGCCTATTTAATTGAGAGGATCCTTGGTGTCGGGAGAGTTGCCGTTTCATAAGGACGTAAGTCTTTGGAGCTCTCACCATGGACCAGTTTAAGTGGTCCTTTTATTACTTAGACCACTGTTAATGTTCTTTTGTATATGTGGCTAGGTTGTCCATTATATGTGATTATTACAAAGTTTATATTATTTATTTATTTAGTATTTTCATTGTTTTACTGCCTTATTGGCCTTCTTTGGGCGGAATAAAATGCCCATCTTTTTCAACATCATCTGGAACCTCCTGAGTCCTCCTTTGAGACAACATCTAGCTCAAGACTGTCAAGCTATCCCTACCTTTAACATTTGGTGGCAGCGGTGGGATCCAGTGGCTGCGAGTGGCTCAAGGAGTTGATCAGGAGAACACGCATCTGAACCGAGAAGTCCATGGGCCCCGACCAGCTTATCAAGCCCCAGACACGACAGAAGAGGTTGAATAAACATCCGGCACACGTCTCCAGGCCGCATCCGGCAGACCTCGACCAGGGTTCCAGCGCGACTGACGAGTACGCTGAAGCACGACGCACCATCGTAACTTTTTTTTTGAGCAATTCAATATATCTCGTGTTCTGCCTGTTTTGTGATATACATGCCTAAAAGGTGCCTAATATTTCTATACTGAAATAATATCGGCATTATAATTATTATAACTATGATGATTTTTCAGTTGCCTATTTTTTGGTGCCCCCTCAGGATTTGGTGTCCTACGCACAGCGCGTAGTGCGCGTTATGGGAGCGGCGGCACTGCCAGTAATTTCTAACTGGCAACCTACTGTGTAAATAACTTGGGCTTCTTTGAAGCTCCATTTGGGTGTTGGTCAGAAATCAGAGTAACTCTCCCTTGTTCAGAAAAACACTCCATCGGGCTCTACTGGGCTTCATTCGGGCCCTACTGGGCTCCATTTGGGCTCTACTTGGGCCTTTTCTCCATTCGAGTCTACTTACCACTCAGGTGTAATCCCAAAAGAATATGAGTGCTTGTGGTCACAAAGGGTGTATGAAAGAGAATCTTTGGCTTTTAAATTTGAATTTAGAACTTGTGTAAGGGAAACTGTGGAGTCCAGTCATTTGCAATGGTCAGTCAGGATTCAAGTTATAAGGATCCTTTGAGCATCCAGATTGCTATGGCCACAATTTGGAATGATAAAAGAACATGAATTAGAGATATCAACAGATGTCGACCTTAGGTCCACCAGTGGTAAAAGACTGGGGAGCATTTTTGACTTGGGGACAGAGAGCTGAGGCTAGTATAGCACAATTTGAAAATTGCTTTACAATCTGATGTTTCTGTCAATATCTATAACGTCAGTGCTTACGCATACCATTCAACTCACACTCGGGGTCCAGTATAGAAGTGCTGTAATTTTACCACAGCTGCTGGAGCCCTGATTGCCCATAAGGCTGAAATGATCAAACTCTTTGACACACTGACACATTTAACTTCTTGTAGGTGCACTGTTATTAAAATGAACAAGACAAGGACACATTGGCTAAGGGTAATGATGAATGTGGTCTTTAGGGAATGGAAAACACCGTTGGGCTCACTTGTCGCAGATAAAACCTTTTTCCCAGGATTAATTATTTCTCTAGATATTTTTCAGAATGTAGGACTCTGGAGACCAGGGTGGGTTGTTAGCCTAGTCCTCTGGCTTCTCACGGCTGGAGGGAGATCCTTGTAGTGATAGAAACAACTGCCACGGTGTCAACAGGGGGACAGAGGAGAGTTTTTTCAAATTCAAAACAGCACCATCAACACACCCCACACACCTTGCCTTACTCCTGGGACTGTTGCTGCGTCTGGGACGGCTGCTCCACCCCCTCCCAAGGAGCCTTGACGAACACCTCAAGTGAGAAAGGCTGTGGGCAAAATAAACCCCTAACAGCAACGATCTAAAGGTTCAGGTAGTCTACCCTGGCCTTTAGTATAGGCGTATCACTACCCACAATACACAAAGAGGACCACAGGATGCGAAGGAACGTCTCCTGTTGATACGAGACAAGCGTCACCCTCAGCACACTCACATTTTTCAACATTGTGCACTGTTTTTGATTTCATTTCCCTAAGTGTTATCATATCATTTTTGCTTGTGCTTCCTGGGTTCACTCACGGCTGAAGACAGGGTTGCCAGTTTGGAATGACACCGGAAAGACATTTTGGGTCCCAAAAATCTCATTGGTTTCCACCAAATTGGCCAAAAGCAGTGGTTTTACCTTGGGAAACATGGGGTTGGCATCTTCAAGGGAGGGAGATTAACTTCATTAAAGCAAAATTGATTCTGACCTTATACCAATGATTTGTGTTCAAGTCAAGAAAGATTGAAAAGGGGGAATTAATGGAGTTGCTAGTATTGAAGATCAAAGTTAATAATGATTGCCAATAATCAATAATCCAATTAATTTTATGTTAATTTGTATATGTTGCTTCTTAATTAGACCTCTCCTCTCAGGTCATGTCAGAGTGTCACTGTACTCCTTATACCCCCACCCCCATGATACAGGCCTCTGAAACATTTCCTCATGGCTGGATCCTTTAATTAACAACTTAATTAAACTTGGGTTAGAATGTTAAAAGTGGGGTAATTCTTGCCACTGTCGCTTGTGCTTGCTCTAAAGGGTTCAGGCCTTGGGTAAAGTGTAAAGCACTTTCAGACCATTTCTATTGTTCCTGGCGCTATAGAAATCAATAAGATTGAAATTGAATTAAATGAATGATGAACACTAATAATGCAGGAACCATCATATGCCTGTTTTGTAGATACTGTACTCACAGAATAATTTAACTGAATGAGTTAAAAGCTGAGAGCTTCTTAATGCATCTGATGCATTTACTGATTACCTTGAATGCATCTCTCAAATTGGATTGGACAGAGGAAAAGGCAAGTTTGTTCATATAGCACATTTCATACACAGAGGCAATTTAATGCGCTTGACATAAACAAAAGTAAAAGGAACATCCAAAGGAAAAGAAGTCTATTTTTCCTTTATAAGTTAAAAGACAAAAAATATACTGTCAAGCTGCTTTTAAATAAGGTAATTTAATTTAGGACTTTCACTATATGACTGAACCCTTTGCAAAAGGCTATGCTGTGTCTGCTTTACTTGCATGACTTACTGTGTTACTCACAGAATAATGTTACTGAATGAGCTGACTGTGGGCTTCTTTCATTTGTTTTTTAATCAGTTCAGATGTAAACAACGTAGATGCCTGTTATCCTATGCATCCGAAAACCCCAAATATCAGATGGGGGAAGAAGCAGCGGCTGAACTTCCTGATCTCAGACCAGATAAGAGAGCGGGGGTGACTGAACTCCCCAGGGAGACATCATCATCATAAATAATCAGGCTGAGGAGCTGGAGGATCGGAGGAACATCCACACACCCCACTGACAACCCAGAGCAACCAGAGGTGTAGGCAGCCCGGTAACACATTTGGTTAAAAAGCCATCACATTTTATTGAAGTTTAAAGAAAGCTGAAGTTGGTGAAGCTGTGCCAGAACTTGGCCTATTCTCTCTCTCTCTCTCTCTCTTTCACTCTCTCTCTCTCTGCCCTGGAGAAGCACAGGATTTGGTTTTCATATCAAAGTATAATTTAAAATATCCAGTATGGAAATACTGGATTTATCTTTGACTGCCTAGGCCCTTGTTTTATTGTGCGTGTGTGTGTGTGTATTTGTGTGTTACTCTCTGTCAAAGGCAAAATGACTACTGCCAATGATCTTGTGGGTACTGGATCAAAAAGATGAAAAAAGCACTAGTGAGGTCACAATGTCAACTGCACTGTAATATCAGTTAAAATCGAGAGCAGTTGTTGAAAGGCAGCTCGAGGCAACTTATTAGATACAGTACATATATGTGTGGGTATATACACACACTTGATATATATATATATATATATATATATATATATTACACACACGATACAACTATAACATGGAATTATATAAAGCTTTGTTCTGTTACAAAAACCTGACATCAAAAATGTTTTTCCCCCCCATATAAGATGGTCTTGCATTGGTGCGTCATCATCACCCACAAGGATCGGGACTTTGCAAAAGTGCTTTCAGCTTTGACAACATAACGGCCCCCTTTATACAACATCATGTTCAGCGGATGTCATCTTGCAGTACAAGGCCAGATGAGACTGTCCATCTTGTCATCCAAAACAAGGGATTCCAAAACGCTGCTATTATGAGAGTGTAAGCTATGCGGGAACCCAGTGATCCAGACAAGAGGGGTGAGTAGGCTGAAGGGAAGATTGGGTGGTGATGTTCAGTCTGGTGCTTTGAGGTTACCTGCTGGTGCATTAACCTGTCTTTGATAACTAAGACCGCTGTGATCTCACTTGAGCCTGTGGAGCAATTTAATGTTCCAAGACACAGGTATGCAGTCCATCCTGTGATGCTCAGTCTCTTTCATGTACTGTGTGTGTGTGTTTGTTTGTGTGAGAGAGAGAAAGTGTGTATTTGTATGAATGTGTATGTGTGTGTGTTGGTGTGGAAATATCTTTATCTCTGATTTGGACACTGACCTTGTAACGCTCATCTTTTATATCTTTCAACCATGTTGTTCTGACTGGATACGTGAGAGGATTTAATAAGCTAACAACTGAAGGAGTTTATCTTCTGTACACCGCGTCAAAAAACACACACACACCCCCTCACAAGACTCAAGACATTTCAATGGTAATAAAAACACCTTTACTCAGCATTTACCTCTTTAGTTTCCTTTGGAGTTGACAGCGGGCAACACACAACGACATAGAAAGCATCAAGAACATGTAAAAACAGTGCTATGATCGATACAGTTACTTCATCTTCTTCCTCCTCCTCCTCCTCCTCTCCTTCCGGACCAGTCCCCTGACTGTGCCCGTCACAGCTTGCAGCTCTGGATGACCATGGCGTCCTCCGGCCAGCGGTACGAGTCCACGGCAAACTCCTCGTAGTCAGTGCTGTAGATGAGTGACCGCACCAGGGCCTCCTTATCTTCGGGCTCTGGATGCAGTGTGGCCATCTTGTGCTTGTATGCAAGCTTTACTATCTATGTGTGCAAACACAGGACACACACACACACACACACACACACACACACACACACAAAAAAGGATATGAATATGTGTGCTACATGATAAAACGCAACTTACAGGCCATTTAGGCTGGCCCTTAAATTACATTTTATTGAAATGTAAATAAATATTCTCTATTAACTAAAAATGATGCCAACTCTAAGAACAGAGTAATGAGTCTTGTGTTTCACAGAATTGTGTATTTATGTCTATATTGAATATTTAATTTGTGTTTGTGACTATTTACCATTGAGCCTACACCCTTGGCTTGGTTGGAGCGAGCACAAAATGTTTTGTAAGATGCTGAAAGGTTTCGACTGTGATCCGTGCCACGAGGGTTTCTCTGTAAACTCCTCCTAACCCCCCTTATGAGTTATGAGCATTACTTGAAAGAGAACCTTTAAGGAACTCTGTTCCTCCTCAGTGTTCTTCTGTGGAGTTAGCCTGGGGCGTTCCTTTCGAAAGACTCGTCTTCATGAAAAAGGCATTTTTTCAGAGACCTTAAATGAGTTTCCTCAGTCGCCAAGAAATGCGTCAAGGGATGCGTCTCAAAAGCTCAAGTTGCCTCTACGGGGGACTGAGGAGCACCCTTTGGCAGGGGTCAAAGGGGAATTAGGAGTGTGGCGAAGGGAGAGAGCAGTCACCCAGGTCTGCGGGGTACCAAGCCTGCACCCTGATCGCAATGCCAAAGAGCCAGGCTCGTTGCTATGGCAGTCAGAGCGCACTACGTGTGCGTCATGTTACCTTGACGGCAATCTTGAAGGACACGTCCCGGATCGTGGTGAGGGGAGGGTAGAGTCTTCCCTCAGAGAGGTCCTTTTCTGTCACCAGGTCAGCAATGGTCTGCAAGAGGAAACCGACGACAAATTACATCGTGCTACGTGAGAACAAAAAAACACAGATACAGGTGCACACACACACACACACACATAAAGAGTTGAACAAAAAATGTACACATCCTCACACACACCAGGTACTGTGCACTGCACTCGAGTGAGAGAGTTGGTATAAAGAGAACTGATGTTGTTCCACAGTTTTAAACCCTTGCTCCCTTCCTGGATCAAGGCGGAGATTACTACTGGGTAGCTCCCAGGCTTTAGACCACAGCCTCAGCTCTCCCCTCTCTCATCTCTGAGTCTGTAAGTGAGACATTCAGATTCCATCTCATCTCCACATTATTACACACGACAGAAGATGACTTGTTTTCCTATGTCAATAAAGGTCCACCTCATCTCCCAACTCAACTTCCTGGAAAGCACACAGTGTGTAAACAGAGCCTCTATTTCTTCAGCCAATTTCAAAAAAGGACAGGAGATTATGGAACAAAGCATTTGGTTCACGTGTCAGCAGGGAGCTCCGCTCCATCCATCACGTGCCAATCTAAAATCAATATTACTGTCAACAGAAAAACACCAAAGAGAATATAAAGAGCAAGGCAGCAAAATCATTGCTATTGAAAGCTGGTTCGAATGATAAAAAAAAGATTATAAACGGTCGATATTTGAACAGCCAATCAAATACAGTCCTCCTTTCAGTGCCCCTAAACTAGCAACGTTGTTGATTGGCTGGAATAGTGTATTGCTCAGTCCGAGCCACTTTGTTTGTTTTCGATTTACAAGAAATGTGCTCGATTTAACAAAAAGTCTGATTTTAATTATGGGATTAAAACCGAGGACTAAACCTTTAAGGCTATGAAGGAAAGTGCAGACTGATCTGCGATCTGCCATTATTGGACAATCAAAGCAAATACAATTAAGTGGCCCCACCACTCATAAAACATTTCATAAAAAACATGCAGGAAGGGTTTTCATTTCCCATGTTTAGCATGTACTGTACTGTATATACGAATAAAGGTTTTACTGGCTGGGTAAAGAGGTAGTGCTATATAATCACATTAGCTTAATGATGCCGAGACAGACAGGCAGATGGACAGACATAAGGACAACCAGAGAGACGGATATATTTAGTGTTGAGCCAATGGAGGGGAAAATGCTATCGGCCTCAATGGTTTGGCCTGACGGGTGGTAGAATGACTGGCATCTGAATGTGATGAGACTCAGTGATCCTTGGGAGCTGCCTTTGATAAGAGAAGATGAGCATCATTCCACAGAACCAGCCTGGGAGGCAGGAAGTCAGCTCTCAATGGAGGGGCATATGTGTGTTTGCATTTCTGTCAGAACCACAGCTCCTCTTCCTTGATTCCTTGGTGCAGGATGAGCTTAGAGGCAATGCAACACATTTCAATGAAATGTAATCTCTCGCTATCTTTCATCCCCAATAAACGCACACAAACACAATCTCAGTTAATTTGTGATTGTGGTGGCTTGCCAAAGCGACAGCGATGTGCCTAATGCTTAGCATGAAAATGAAGTTATTGTTGACCCACCGTACACACGTGACACAAATACATAACACACAAACAGAGCTTGTGTCTTTTCCATGAAGTTACACTTTGGATTTACTGACAGTGGTTAATCAATTTTCAAATATCCCTATGATCCCTATAAAACCTGCCTACCAATTTTCCAAAATGAAATACACGTACATGACATTTTTTTTTTCATTTATAAATAAAAGAGTCACTTTGACCCAGTAGTGCTCTAGTGTTAAATACGTTCATAGAGTCTGGGACACTTGAGCTGTTTGAAACCAGGAGATGTAGAATTTAGGCTATTTGAAAGGTAAACGCAAGTATTCATGTAGGCTAAGGGCATGTAGGCTACACACTCTCCCATTTTTTTTAAATGGGGAATATACTTGGCCTGAAAACGAAACATCAATCAGAAGCTTTTTTTTTTCTTTAATCATGATCGCTGTCTTAGGCCAGTAAAAAAAAAAAAAAAAAAAAAACACATTTGGAAATGATGTACGTGATTATTTGCATATAGAGCAGATAAGTGAAATCCGGTCACAAATGGTGTGGAGACGCATTCTAATGGCAGCTGTGAACTGACGTAGTACGGACACAAACACACAGACAGACAGAGAGAGAGAGAGAGAAAAAAAAAAGACACACACTCACACAGATACACAAATACAAATACACACCCAAGCACCCAGATTAGTATGCATCGTACACAACTATCTCTGGCCAATTAAGGTCACACTGACTCCCCATTTTAAACACTAATTATCTCCGGTTTAACCAATACTACCCAACATCCACTATTTTCTGTGTCACCCTCGCCCACGGGTCAACGCCATGCACACGCATATTTATCAAAGGGTAAATCAGGGAGTTAACATTCAGGGCAACTTGCAGCGTCTCACATTTGCATTTACATTAACTCATATACCAGCTTTTATACAAACGACTTACAAGTGGGGGACAACAATCAAGCTTCAGTAAATGAGGAGACCTTGGGGACGTTTGGGTGCTATTCACCTGTGTCTGTAATCATTAATTAACTCCAATATATAGATGAGGTCATGAGTCACTAACATCAGGGAAAAATAAATAGATTGTTATTGAGGAAAGCGAGGCTGTTTACTTGGATACATGACTGGAGCATAAAGTTAATGAAATACTGACATGCATTTAAAAACTTTGAGCCAAGGCGTGGAAATTCTATAGTGGTTTTGAGTTATATGAGGTGTTTATTAGAAAGAGCGAGCAGGGCCATAAACTATTTGCGTTGTTGGGTACAGCGTATCTATTTGTCAGCGTGTGTCTGTGTGAGTGTGCGTCATATGCTCATTCAAACAAAGCTATAGGCTTGTTCAAACAAAGCATGTACACTGGGTGGGAAGTGTGATAATGCGGATCGGGTCGAACCTGAACATGGCACACACCTCTCTGAGCACACAAGAAATGAAAGGCCAAGAGACAGTGTGTGTGTGTGTGTGTGTGTGTGTGTGTGTGTGTATGCATATACTGTACATCTTGCTTTTTTCACACACATAAAGAGCACATTTGCTCATGTGTGTTTCAACAGGCAGCATTTGATGTGTATTTAAAGTCATGTGATGGTTCAAAGTGTGGCTGTGTGTGTGTGTGGTTTTTTGAGGCCGTGTGTGTAGAGATGGTTTGCAGAGTGTGTTACCTCGGCAGTGGTGAGGAAGATCTCGTCAGTGATGTTCCGGATGGCACAGGCCGTGACCCCCAAAGCCACACCGGGAAACACGTAAGAGTTGTTGCCCTGACCAGGGAAGAACTTCCGCCCATCGGGAAGGGTCACGGGGTCAAATGGGCTTCCACTGGCAAAGATGCCCCGGCCCTGAGATGACATGGGAAAATTGAGGTGCATGAGATGGAATGATTGAAGAATGCAAGTTAACACACATAAACACATATAGCACATTTACAAGTACCCTACAAAACATTTACATTAACAACACTCAAACAAGCATATTCTCCCAACCTACCAACACCCCCCCCCCCCCAAACATGCGCCTACATCCACATGCCCACACACACGGACGCAGTACCTCTGTGATGGTGTAGCATTGCTCTGCAGTGCACTCTGCTTTGCTGGTAGGGTTGCTGAGAGCGAATATGATTGGTCGCTCGTTAAATGATGCCATGTCCCTGATGATCTGCTCCGTGAAGGCTCCAGCAATGGCCGCCACACCTGCAACAGGGCAAGTCAATTCACACGATTACACAAACACACACACACACACACACACACACACACACACACACACACACACACACACACACACACACACACACACACACACAAATAGGCACAAACACACACAGTTTTACCACCTGAGCCCATTACATTGCCTTCGAGGTCTGACCATCGGGCTGCCCAGTCCTTTCCATTGTGCATTAGAGCATCATTACGACAAGTGCCACTAACACGTAACGTTTGATGTGCACGCGTGCAGTTACAGTTTTCTCCAATCATTTTAACTCTTGTATCAATACCATGAACACTTTTCCCAAACACTTAACACAGTGGGCTTTACAGACACACACCTCCGCATATCAGTTAACCTTTGGTGCAAAATGCACTACAACAACCACACCACAACCAATGCTGCCATAACTTAAACACATGTTCTCTCTCAGAGTACAATGACCTAAAAAACACTAACAACTTGAAGCATTGCCAATTGCATATATAAAATGTTGCTGTGTCCTCCAGTTTTGCATAGATTACTGAAGTGTTGCATTGAAAAAAGAGAAAAAAACACAGACAAACACTTCTTTGGACTACAGTAATAAAGTTTGTAATATTACAGTAAACAAATAATTCTAAAATGCTGCAATATGTTTCATTACAGCCATATGTTAAAATTGCATGTGTTACTGCACTATATAGGCTTACTATAATACCACAAAAATGTATGAATATGCCATGTATTTACTGCAGTATTTCCAATGCAGTAAATTATATACATCAACAAAAGATACAGTCTACCAAAGTACTGTAATACCACTAGAAGTCTGCTGTAGCCCTACAGTAATGCTGATCCATTCTGTCCTCTGCATTTGGTGTCAAACTTTTACACGTTTGAACTTCGCATTTACGGTAACATTCTCCTCTGCATTGCAAGGAAAACAGTAACAAAACCAGACAGGCAAAACAGAGCACAGAATGAAGAGTTGACTTGACCAAACCCATAGAACCTCAGACTGAACTAAAAGCACAAATAAAAACACAACCTCAGACAATTCACAAGAAAGAACACGGCCAAGTTCAAATCAAATTTAAATTTAAATCCAGGGAATGCAAGTGAGTAAAAATACTTTCTTATTTTCTACCCTTTAAAAGTCTCTATGCAGGCAGCAGATCTATATCTAATGGGAGACTTTTCCGTAATTTAGGACCAACAACAGTAAAAGCACGAGCACCCTTAGATGTAAAAGTTGACCAAGGTAAAACAGACAAAAGTTATTCAGAGGAGCTCAGTGTCCTTGGCGGAGCATACAGGGTCAATAGATTTGAAATATAACCATTCACAGCCTTAAACACAAATAAGAAAATCTTAAAATGGATCCTAAACTTTAACTTAAAGGGTCAATGGGAGAGGCCATCTCCCTTGCCTCTCCTTCTTCTCTGGGTTTCTCTCTCTGTCTCACCTTGTCAATCACAAGGGCAAAGCAATTCTCCACACGTCAAAGACATGCCACAACACCTCCCCCCTCAGAAGGTTGTGTGTCGGACCACCTGGTAGAGTATGGTGCAAATGACGCCCAGATAACAGGCTTGAAACAGAGCCACTTGGTACAAATACATCAGTTGAGAGCCTACATGTTGTGCAATGAAAATGCATGACAGACCAGGCATCTGTAAAAGTGGATAAAAGCATCTATATGTAAATGTAATGTATTTGATTTCCACCAATGTACTATGCAGTAATTTGCTGCAGCACAGCTATGATGAGACAGAGTGCATAACACATGCATGTGCTCACGTGTGTGTGTGTGTGTGTGTGTGTGTGTGTGTGTTTCTTTTTTTTTGTTACTTAGATTTTATTGAGTTTTTCTGTGAAAGACAATGGTACTGAACAACCATACAAGTACAAGGTTAAGTGTCGGCACGACAACATTCATTTTGTACAACATATTATTGTGACATGCGCTACAGCATTCCCAGACATATATTTATATAATATACAGCAGCAGAAAGGAAAATGAAATGGCAAATTATATCAAAAGTCAATCAATAATCACAACCCTACTTAAACATATACAGATTCCATTTTGTCCATCTTCCGATATACAAGTAATTTCTCAAACGCAATAGAAAGGTTAGTCTCTCCATCTCATGGATCTCCTTAATAATATCCAACCAATTATCCACAGTAGGTGAGTCGGTCTGTAACCATTTACGTGTGATTGCTTTCTTTGCTGCTGCCGTAAATATTTTCAACAGGTATTTATCATTTCTAGTAAGTTCTTCTGGCATATCGCCCAAATAAAGTGATAGACATGATCCTGGAATTTGTAAATCTAAAATTTGTTGTATAGTTTCCCAAACATTCTCCCAGAACTTATCAATCTTCGGGCAGGCCCAAAAAATGTGGTAGTGATTTGCATCCACTTCCCCACAACCCCTCCAACATGTGTGTGTCAGTGATGTTTGATGTGATTTTAATTTAGGTGTGATAAAAAAACGGACAAGGTTTTTCCAACAAAATTCACGCCAATAAGATGAGCAGGTAGTCGAAGACATATTTTCACATATATTCTCCCATTGTTGGGGGGATATTCTTTCCTTTATTTCTTTTCCCATTTTTCTCTGATGTAATTTGTGGAACTGCCTCTTCCCTTAACTATTCCCTGGTAGAGTCTTGAAATCACTGACTTAGAGCCAATGGTGTAAGTCTGTGTGATCAACTGTATTATGTCATTCGGCACAGTATTTGCTTCTTTTTTACCCATTTCTTTTAAAAAGTATTGGCGCAGCTGTAAATATCTGAAAAAATCTTGTTTTTCTAAATTGTATTTTTCTCTTATTGTCTGAAAACTGTGTAATCTATTGTTTTGTATCAATCTGCAAAAAGCTGTGATTCCTCTATTCATCCAAAATTTAAACCTGGAGTCCATACTGTTTGGAACAAAATCTGTGTCATATGCGACCCATCTCAGTTTTTTATCTGTGTGGATAGATTTAATTGTTTGATAACATCAAACCATATGGACAGGGTAAAGGAGACTAAAGGATTCAAGTCCTCCTGATGAGTTGTAGCTAATTTTCGGTCACCAATCATTGCTTGTATTGGGATATCTCCACACTTCCTCTCCATCTCCTTCCATCCTGCATCATATCCACTGTCACACCAAAGAATGACAGGTTTTATCTGGGCCGCCAAGTAATAATCCCTGAGATTTGGCAGGGACATTCCACCTCTAGCCTTATCAATGGTTAATGTATTAAATCTAATCCTTGGTTTCTTTCCGTTCCATATAAATCTAGATATTTGCTTGTTCCATTCATTAAATTGACAGATTGGAATTTTAACTGGTAATGACATGAATAGGTATAACAATTTAGGCATAACAACCATTTTGATGGTCTCAATTCTTGAACTGAAGCTTATCAAAAATGTTGACCAGTGGTTAAGATCTTCCTTAATTTTCTTGCTCACTTCTTCATAGTTTCTTTTATACAGGTCTTTAGGACAATGGGTTAACCAAACCCCCAAATATTTAATTGCTTTTTGAGACCAGTCAATGGTAAGCCTCTGTTCAAGATCTACTGATGGTCTGTAGTTAAATACTAATATTTGTGTTTTTTGTATGTTAAGCTTATACCCTGAAAGATTACCAAATGTCTCAAGGAGATCCAAAAGTGCGTGGAGAGACCTATCTGGATCTGCAACATACAACAAAATATCATCGGCATATAATGCTATTTTATGCTCTTTCCCGTTTACATCAATTCCATGGATATCATCATTTTCTCTTATAGCTTGTGCCAATGGTTCAATGTAAAGCGCAAAAAGGGTTGGGGAAAGAGGGCACCCCTGACGTGTAGACCTTTCCAGGTTGATGCGATTGGTTAATCGACCGTTTATTTTAACTCTTGCTGTTGGGGCAGAATATAAAGAATATCAATTGAATTTTTAGTGAAGCCAAACCTTTCCAGGACCAAAAACAGATATTCCCAACTGACACAATCAAAAGCTTTCTCGGCATCAAGACTTATTAATGCTGCACCCATTTTACTTTCTCTAATATTGTGTATTATATGTAGCCTGACGATGTCATACTCATAATTCTAGTCAGAATATGAGTCTGATACCGCTCCGTTGGACTGTGATTATGGGGCGTGTTTCAACCGAACCAGGAAAAAAAATGCCTCTTCGCTCAATTGGATATATCTAGAACCAATCAGAGCAACGTAGTATGACCATAACGTAGACCATGGGGCCAGCTGATACATTCAACTTTTACCGGATCCCGTAGGAAGGACGGCAAAAACATCTTTTCGATCGACAAATGCCTTGATCGCGTTTCTCTGTTCCTCTTTCAAAATGAATGTGCTGTCAATGTCTTCTAAAACAGACTCGAATTTCCACATTTCAGCTCTCCAACGGCAGCCATGTTTGTTGAAAACGAATTCACCCCAAAAGCTCTTTGGTGACGTGGTTGATTACGTTAGGGTTGATCATCTGTCCATCATCGTATAAAGCCCGCCCTGACAATTTGATTGGTCTATCTAACTCCTCACAGATTTTTGTGAGGAGATAATTTCTCCCCAACGGAGCGACACCAGACCGAACTTCCCGACCAAAAAATGTGTGGGCGTGGCTAAGTTCGTCTGGCATCCAGGCTATATTATATGAAGTGATCGCCTGATATTATCTTGCGTTTGGCGCCCCCTAACAAATCCCGTTTGGTCATTGTCAATCAGATCAGGAATAAAGGAATCTAATCTCTTCGATATAATAGATGAATAAAGTTTATAATCCTGATTTAGAATTGAGATTGGTCTGTAGGAGCTACACAACATTTTATCCTTTCCCTCTTTTGGGATGACAGAAATAATTGCCTCATTCCATGAAGGGGGGATCGATCCTTCCTCAAGAGTCCAGTTGAAAGATCTTAAGAGAACTGGAATCAGGTGTTCTCCAAATGTTTTGTACCATTCCGTGGGCAGGCCGTCGGTCCCAGGGGTTGTATTATTTTTTAATTTATGCAACGCATCCTCTAGTTCTTTCCTTGAGATCACTGAGGTTAAACAGCCATTTTGATTGTCACCGATTGAGGGCAGGTCCAATGAGTTTAAAAATGTTTTTATATTCTCTTTACAATCTTGTTTTGTTTGGGAGTACAGCTTCCTGTAGTATGTTTGGAATGCAGCATAAATTTCATCCAAATTGTTATACGTTTGTCCTGTTCCTGTGTCCAAAATTTTATAGACTGATTGTGAAATCTGTTTTTTCCGTATTCTCTTTGCCAATAACTTTGTAGCTCTGGGACCTACTTCATAATATGATTGTTTTAAGTATTTATATTTTTTGTCTAACTCGTCTTTATAGCAATTTGATATATGATTTCTGATTTCTTTAATTTCACACATTATCTGTTCGCTCTGATTCTCACTGTGCCTTTTTTCTAGTTCACCCAGTTTTTTTTTCAAGTTGATTAAGTCTATTTTCTTTTGCCTTTTTCATAGCTGCGCTAAGAGATATCAGTTTGCCCCTGACAACTGCCTTTAAAAGTGTCCCATAGAATATTTGGGTTTACTTCCCCATTATCATTTATTCTGAGAAAGTCCTGTATTTCAGCTTTTACCTGCTGTACCACCGTCTCCTTATTAAGAAGGCTTGTATTGAGTCTCCAGTTTGTTTTCTTAGGTCTACTGTCCAAACACAATGTCAGGTATAATGGAGAATGATCTGATATATCCCTAGTTCCAATATCGCAGGACTGAATCCTATGTCTATCATTCCTAAAGATAAAGAAAAAATCTATTCTCGAGTACACTGTGTGGGGCGCAGAAAAGTATGTGTAGGTTTTCTCCGTTGGGTGTAGGTCTCTCCACACGTCCAGTAAGCCAATCTCCTCCAGACCCCTTCTCAGTATTTTAGTTTGAGGTGATATCATCCTTTTATTGTTTGATGTATCCAATCTATTTATTACCGTGTTAAAATCTCCTGCACAGATTAATGTACCTTGTGATTCTGAAGCGATAAGCTCCAGAACTTTCTTGAAAAGTTTTGGGTCACTCTGTGGAGGAAGATAAACTGAAAGAAGGGTAGTCATTTGATCTTCTATCTTACCTTGCACTAGAATATATCTGCCTTCACTGTCCCTTATTTCTTTGACTAATTCAAAATGTATGGAATTATGTAATAATATCGCAACACCTCTTTTGTGGCCTTTTTTAAACGAACGATAAAATATGTTCCTGTACCCAAACTTCCTTAGTTTTTCATGCTCACTTTGAGATAAATGAGTTTCCTGTAAAAAAATGATTTGATTTTTCCCCTTCTTTATCTTAGCCATTACTTTACTCCTCTTAACTGGGTTATTTAAACCATTCACATTCCAAGAGGCTGCTCTAAAGCTGCTATAGCCCATCATCACAATTAAGATCGAATATGCCGACAAAACAAACACAATAACAACAGATATAACCAAAAGGCACCTCTAGAACAAGTGCAACATTCACTTCCAACCTCAGGGTGTTACTATACCCTATCAACCTCTCATATTGTTCATTGAAGTAGTCATGGAGTAATAGCCCTACATCCTGTAGGGGCTCCCTCTTCGCTAGAAGCAAAGTTCCTTTTCCCTTGAGCAACAAAGTCATATAGGTTCTCTTCCTGATAAGAAAAAAACGGTTTCTTTGTATTGTCCGGGGATCGAAATAAAAATGAAAAATAATGATAATAATAATACATTTTTTTTTAAACAAATCTGAAATTTAGAAAGGAAAATACTCTTTGTCGAGTGGACAGTTTAAATACCAAGATCAAAATAACCTACCAGAGGATGGTTGTGAGAGTCAAACAATCACGTTAGGTTAGTGCTTATCCTACTGCCGTTCGAATTCACTGAGCCTCCCCCGGACTCGTTCGGCAAGATCTCCTTCAGTATTCCAATGCACGCCCCGTGTGAGTTTCTGTTCCCAGTCCATAACATTCGTCTGTGGCAGGTCCACTGGATAGCCCCTCTTGATCATGTCCTCCGCTGCTTTAGTTGCGTTGTTGTAGACACAGGCTCCATTATCCCAGTAAATCTTCATTTTAGCAGGATATGGTGTCTGGAAGCGAATTTGTTTCTCTTTGAGGATTTTCCTGATGTCTTTGTATTCTTTCAGTCTGCTGTTTACCTCGGCAGGGAAGTCGTGTGCGAACATAACCAAGTAGAGCAGACTATCTCTTAGCTCAGTGTTAGCCGTCTCTAGTTCCTCCACCCGTTGTTCTGCCTCAGTTAGCCTTGCATCTTGATTACAGACATCACCAGAGATATTCTGTAACTTCTGATTCATCTCCGTCTTGAAGTTGTTAAATTCTTGTTTCATATCATTTCTGAAGTCATTCTTAAAATCCAGTAATTCCTGCTTAAGTTCACATTTCAACTCTTGTATGTTCTTACTCAGGTTTTGAATAGCTTTCGCAGTGGTAAGCTCTTCTTGAGTAGATTCCACTCTCTCCATGCTAGCAATATTTTCCGTTGTGTTTTTTCTCTCTCTCGTGTCTTCGTCGGTTTTAGATTTCCCCGAACCTTTCTTGCCTTTAGCCCCACTCATACTAAGTTATTATATTGTCTTGCATGTACAAAAGTATCGTGTTTTAGTGGGTTTTTCTTGTACTTTATCAGGAGAGTTATTAGGTCTATGTCGCCATCTTGAACATTTGCCCGGAAGCGTGTGTGTGTGTGTTTCATTTCTTTTTCTGCTGTATGAGTGTGTGAGTGCGGATAAGTGTTTATGTTTTTGTATGTGCATGCATACGTGTGTGTTTTTTGCTGTATGAAAAGTGTGTGTATGTGTGTGCATGTGCGTATATATGAGTGTTTCTGTGTGTATGTGTGTTTATCTGTATGTGCATTTTGAGTGTGTTTGGGTGTTTCTGTATGTGTTTGTGTAAGTGTGTGTTGAGCTATATGGAGCTTACCTATAATAGCCGTGGGCTTGAGATCCTTCACCGCATCCTCCAGCTTGCTTATCTGTGGGTGCTCATGAGCAAACCTCACCTTCTCATGGGTCAGGTTGTCTCGGCCCTGAGAGAAGGAGAGACAGACGGAGAGAAAGAAAGAAAGAGGAAATCATGAGACTAACTTAGTGTAACATTAGTAGGCATAGGTTCCCTGGACGTGATTAAACTGTGAGCTTGGCCTGACAGCACAGTTAAGCAGTGATTGTCTGTGTAAAACAGACAATTATTACATAATTACTGCATCTTTGATGACAAATAATAACTATTTGCTACATTCACACATCCTTTTAATCATTTCTTATTAGGTGTACACTATTCACAGTTACTATTTTATAGCATGTTTAGGTATGTTTACATTATTTGTCTTCACCTTTTCATGTCACATTCAGGGTGTGTTTCTTTCCATCGTATTAAATCCTTTGTTGGTTTACAACACAGTATGCTTCAGTGCCTTGCCAGGTCTATCAGAAGCCATCAGCCTCGACGACAAAGCACAGACAATCCCCTGATCGCTCAGAAATGGCCTACAAAGAGAGCTCAACCTGTCCCCTCACATCACATTTCTCTCACTTCTCCAGCTAAATAACGGCAAAGCCCTCCCAAAAGAGGAGGCTAATGAGGCAGTGGCCTCTAGAGGGCGGTAGAGGTCAAAGGAGTTCACTCAAACACTTACACACCACAGTTACTCCGACAATCTGCGGAGGAGTTGGATTTCTCTCATGTGACTGAACATGTTACCCCATGAGCCTGACTAAGGACCAGTCCTCCTCCCGACGCTGGTACCATAACATGTGTTGAATGATCTTGTGTGTTCTGTGCATTCATCAGGGCAAATAGTTACAGGTGCCCGACCATGGGAAACCACCCCTCCTCCACAGCCATGTGACCTCCTCTGGGGAGCACCGACACACACATGACTACAGCACAGGACTACCTTGACGATGAGGCCCTTGGAGTCAACCATCCAGATCTTTCTAAGGCACTTGTCCTTCGGAAGTCCTTCCTTCTCCATCGCCATGGCGATCAGGTCAGCTATGCCCATGGCAGCCTGTGAGGAAGTGCCGAGAGAAAAGCAGAAAACAACGGGCGGTGGTGAGGGTGGTGTTTGATTTTTAAACCCTTTTGTTTGCTTTATGATCACACAGGTCACAGGTTTCCCTGTACATCTTTTCAACCATGTATACCCTTTGACCTGAGCAGCTGTGGGCCTAAATCATTATTGACTTGACCCACTGTTGGCCCTGACACATATTGATCCAAGAGACCCACTGACTGCGTCACAAACAGTTATCACCTGCAAACCTGGTGCAACGGTTCGGTTTATTACTACAACTGAAGCAAGAAGCATCTGGGTGTTGCTGCACAATTGTGCTGGGTCAAAATGATGGTCTGCTTTTTTCAGCTGATTTCTAATTTTTAGAGAATGACAGAAGTGTGTGAGTTAGACTTAAATGATTTCATTCCATGCCTCTCTGCTTGGTCATCCACCATTTGACTAGTTCTGTATTGCGGTGTGGACCACGTTCAGGCCGTATCCTGGTGCAAATGGTTCTTTGCTTATTTCGGTGTAATTGGCATGTTTATGGATGACCTGTTGCGTAACGCAGCTTAAGGTGGCCATTCAGACCTCCATAAAAACAACTCTGATGGGAGATGGAAAATGGGAACAATGGTTGGTGGTTATTCCTCTTGTAATTACAGGCAATAAACCTGATGTGTTACAGGAAAAAGTTTGCCATTTTAATTATTTATATGATAAATATTATGATATATTATGATATATTATAATATATACATATATACAATATATTATATGATATGTACAACACAACCTTAAGGCCTATTATACGATATACAATCTATTCATCTTAGGTTAACAGTCTTACCTCCCCCGCTCCCTGAAAGAGAATGGTGTGGTCTGTCATTTTGCTCTTAGTGATGCGGAGGGCAGCGAGGAGCCCAGCCACTGCCACAGCAGCTGTGCCTGGGGGCAATTAGAGGACAACACAGGCATCAGTCACAGGCATCAGTCACAGGCATCAGTCACAGGCATCAGTGTCCACCAATGACTCCCTGCTATGACTGAGTACACATGTGCAAACGGGTAATATACTATATCCGGTGAAATACAATTCACACAATGCAAAGCAAAAACTGAATCATGAATGTGTTGCATATATGTACAGATGCTATCATGGTCCAATGCAGTGTCTTCTTTATAAGCTTACTGTATTGTGACTATCAGAATGATGTGATATTTTGTTATTTTCTTTTTTATTAGAAAAAAATAGAGGCATGGTTTTGTCTGATGTGCTTGTCCCATCATCTGCAATGGCATACAAGTCTTTAAAGTCAGAGAAAGTCAGAGAAAGAGAGGAGAAATGTGGTTATAATTAGACTCTTTCAATTTGGGGGCTACTGTAATTAGGTTTAATTCCTCCTGGAATGTTGTTTTCATTTCATTCAGACGAGGAGCTGGTGGCAGACATGGTGCGGCTGAGCCTGGGCTCTCATTTATCCAAATCAGCAGATTTGGACACATGTGAGGAGGAAGAAGTGTGTGTGTGTGTGTGTGTGTGTGTGTGTGTACACATGTGTGCATGACAATACAAGTAAATGTGTGTGTACGTGAGCATACTTGTAGGCATGTCTGTGTAGCGTGTCTGTATCAATATAAATTGTGCATATTTGTGTATGGGTATGACAGTGATACCTTGGATGTCGTCGTTGAAAGTGCAGTATTCATTACGGTATTTGCTCAGAAGACGGAAGGCATTGATGTTGGCGAAGTCTTCAAACTGGATCAGACAGTCCATGCCATACCTGCCAACAGAACAGCGTTGAATGACAGATGGAAAGCATTCACAAGATTGACAGTGGAAAAGGTAAGGGGGAGAAGATTCTGGAAGGACCCAGCTTTCTTTGGCTTTCATGGGCTCTCAGTGTGGTTTTGGGTTACACAAGGCAGGCAAAAAATTCTTGATGAAGCCTCTCACAAACATAACTTTATCAAGGTTTTTTTTTTGTCCAATATTACGTAAGCACAGAAAAAATAAGTGCTAAGGAAATGAGACCCAGCACTCATTCATTCAGTCTTTTTCTATCTGCTTTAAGTGAGTATAAGCTTTTCAAAAAGTGAATTAGACAACGGCATCTGTATCCAGAACATCTAAGGGCTACATGCCTGCATGCCAAACACAGAGATAAGCCAGCAACCTCCTTAGCCATTGAATTGTTTGTGATTGAATATGTAAGTGAGTGTGTTTGTGTGGTGCATTTTTGTGTGCGGTGTGTGTGTGTGTGCAAACATTTCCGTAATCTGTAACGTGTATCCATGGGTGTGGCGTGTGTGTGTGTGCGTGCGTGCGTGCGTGCGTTGTATATTTGTTACTATGCCTATGTGTGAGTCAGAGTAAGAGTCTGTTTCTACATATGCACAAGTAACTCCACTTGGGTGGCCAGAAACCCACATGGAAAAGTTCTGTAAACTGTGAACATTGATGAATCACACTTGTCATGTACAATACTTGCATGACAGATCTGCGGTAAAGAGCTTGTATATACATGTCATACTAAAATGTCATAATGCCCTTCTACATGCAAGGGAGGTCATTTATAAAACTTACAATTTTGATGTTACTGTATATGAAAGGCCATAAGTGTGGGTGCTCACACGCTGTTATAGTTTAAGCCTATACTACATAAAAATGTTTGACATTTTCCATATGGGTAAAGCAAACCTCTGGTAACCTTCAGCTGTCAGTAACACTTACACCCTCTGTGTACTCCAGGACTGATCTGAGATCTGTGCCCCCTGTAATATCCTGAAGAGGGGGCCCTTTCACTGCTTATCCCACTCTCCTACATGCACTGACCAGTAGACGTCTTGCAGCACAGAAGTCTACAGGCTCGAAGGGTGAATCTACCACTTCAGTGAGCTTGTCACGGAAACTCACTTTACTGGCCATTGACTTTGGTGACAGAATCCTTGTCCTGTCACAGCCAAGAACCACGAACAAAGGCTAGTAGGTAGAGAGTAGGAGAGGAGATAGCTAGATAGATGGAACTATCTTCATCAATAACAAGCCTACCTTCTCTCTAAATTATGTTGCACTGTGTGAGAGCCTAACAACAGCTGTACTGGCTAAGGAAAGTAGGTCTAAAATTGAGAAGTCATTGGTGGCTGTGTAAAACCGAATCAGTTTTGTCTCAGCGATTCGTTGTTTTGCTTCACTAAGAGCTTGGGCTATGACTGCGGTAGAACCGTCAGTTGGTGCAGTAAATGTGTTGAATCTAGGCAGATGGGCTTGCAGGAGCTGCTTGTGCATTCTAAGTGCAAATTAAAGTGATTAAAGTGATAAAAGTAATGACTCATCACAACAGAATCCACACCCTTCTTTTTCCGGCGCACATTAGACTTAAACCACTTTAAAAGCTCCTGCATTCCTTCAACCAATGTCTGAAGATAACTGAGGGGGACACTTTCAATACATACCTACATTGTGGGCATGTAATTATTTGTCTGAGGTGTGTTTTACTCATGAACATCTCTGTGTGGCAGTGCTGTTATTATGTTGTTCAAGTTGCCCATGGGGGGAAAAAACTAAAAGTCTGAAGTGAGCCTGAGGGAACTGAAGTCTAATTCCTAAACGTTAGGGCGCCCTGGAGGCCTCGAGGGAACTTAAAGCAAACAAGCCAGAGGACAAAGTAATGGAGTCAGATCACCCACAGAAGTAATTTAATCTTTCCCATTACAGATCTATTACCCAAGACTGGTTAATGGATTTGATGACCAAGAACATGCCATTGGCTTGAGCATTAATCTGTCCCAAACGGCTCCAATTACCAAATAATAAAATGTGAGCTCAATTTTCAGCACTATTACAATAATTAGATCAGGTTTACAATCATAGCATTTCACAACAGACCTCCGAGCTCGGTTTCCTATGATTATAATGATCCAGTACGTGCAAATGTGTTGAGCTGGGATTATAGGATTCAAATCAGAGCAGAAAGCCCTGAAATTCAATTCATGACAGGTAGATGGTGGGTCTTATAATATCCAGGGAGCACACATACTGATGGATATGTATATATCTGTACAATAATGTAAGTCTCCTTGAATATAAGTGTCCAAGTACACAAGTGTGGAACTAAATGACTAGACGTAGCGCCCAGATTTCCCAAGAGGCGACAGGCCAGACTATGTGGTACTCCATTTTTTTGTGTTTTGCTAGTAGTTAATAGTTTTGCTCTATTTAGTTTGTCTGTCCATGGTAGCCTAAAGTGTCTCTATGGCTGCAATTGTTGTCATTGGTTACATGGCCCATGGTGGAAACGCATCAGGAGCTCTAGCTCTAGCGCTGGTGCTCGTAGCCCAGGGCAAAGTTCCTGGTCTTGGGTTTCAGAGCGAAGCCCCGCAGTGTAAACAGGGCTACTGTGGTCTGACAGAGGTGCTGGATGAAAACATACAAATAACTGAATGTCAAAAAGTGTTTGAGGACCCTGTAGCTGCCTACAAAATGAACCTTAGCCATCTCCCCTACCTCCTTCACTCTCGCACCCAATCCATTTCACAGGACTCCATCTAACACATCTGATATCAACATGCAAATGAAAAGCTACAGAGTGAAACCACAAGACGAACATGAGTGGACTGCATATGTTACTTTAACTGGAATGCTTTCATGAGTCTTTACATTGAGGGTTATGGAGTGGTGCCCATGACTGCCAGACCTACAGGTGTGTAAGAGAGGGGGGTCTGTGTGTGAGTAGACTTGGTGTTTGTGAGTTTAGCACAGGAGTGTAGCGGTATGTGTGTAGAATTGTGTGTGTGATAGTAGAAGTGTGTTTGAAGAATGGTGTGCGGTATTGGAAGGGTGTGTGTGTGTGTGTGAGAGAGTGGAAGTGCGTGTGTGAGTGTAGGGTTGTGTGTGTGAGCGGAGGTGTGTGTGGGCTCCTCACACACGCAAGCCTGCGGTGGGGATGCTGGTGGGAGTGTGCTGAGACTGATAAAACCCCAGGGGTGAAATCCACTCACACTCCTGCCAAGAAAGGAAATTAAGGACAGGCAGCGCGAGGAGAGCCAACAGCACCTCTCATTCCCGCCACACACACACACACACACACACCACACACACACAATCACCACGTCTCAGAATGCACAAGCATTTGTCAGTCAAATGTGTG
>NC_045162.1:19671457-19768957 GCF_900700415.2 Clupea harengus | reverse complement strand
AATATATCACTCGAGATCACACGACACACACACACACGCGCGCACACACACACACACACACACACACACGCACGCACGCACACACGCGCACACAGATGCACACATACGCACACGCACTTTCTACAGTCTGGACTCTGAGGAAAGACAAGAGCCAGGCAACACACACCTACCCACATGTGCACAGACTTAGACGCACTCACACATATGCGCACACACACACACACACACACACACACACACACACACACACACACGCACACACGCGCACACAGATGCACACATACACACACGCACTTTCTACAGTCTGGACTCTGAGGAAAGACAAGAGCCAGGCAACACACACCCACCCACCCACATGTGCACAGACTTAGACGCACTCACACATATGCATACACACACACACACACACACACACACATATGCACACAAGCACACACACATATGCACGATCATGCATGCACATACGCACACCCCACACACAGCAGTTTAACACCTCCCTATAGGTCCATATACTCAGGCTACAAATCGCTGAATTACTCCTAAGCGGTCTTTAACACTCATATGCTGACTGCGCCATTGACATTGGAGACCAGTGACTAATAGTGGAGTGATTTCGAAGTCAATGAGTTTCCCTAAGGATTTTTCAGATAGGCAGGATTTTATTAAAACTACCCGGACCGGTAATCATTCACTGAATCTCCAGCCCCTATAATCATCATTTGTTTTCCGCCAATTTTGCTCTTTTTTTGGGGGGGGGGGGGAAGAGAAGGAACATTCGCTGCTCCCTGTAGTTTCATATCCACCCCGTTATTATGGAGTCAGGGCTGCTGGTCCGGCCAGCTGGAGGAGAGTCAGAGGCTGGGTTCTGCTGCGCTCCATTCTAAACAGACCCAGAGGCTGTGACACTACTGCCTGAAGACCACGGAAAGGAGCAGGTCTGTCATACACAAACAGAGAGACAAACATGCACACACACACAGAGATGATTTCCCCTCAACTATGCAGACACACACACACACACACACACACACACACACACACAGACAAACCCCCATCCAAACACTCACACACAAACACACACACACACACACACACACACACACACACACACACTCATTGTCCCCATTACCATGACTAAGAGGCACAGAACGCAGCTTTTTAAAGACACTCAGCTCATCTCTCTAAAAAACACAATCCCACTGAATAAACATGCAATGCCAAATCATAATACTAGGGTAAGACACTGTTAGGAGCCTCTGAGGGCTTTCCTTGATGAAGCGCTGACAGTGATGGGCAATTGCCCACAAAACAGCACAGCGCTGTAATCAGACTTTAGTACGAGGAGTCAACACTGCATTCCCTACTAAAGTCCTTACCAAACACACCCCTCTGGGGCCTGTTTGAGTCCAACAATTCCCCCCTACTGCCATCCCACCAGGCCAACACATAAACACCCATGAAGGCTATAACAAACCATAGTAAGACAGCTTACACAGCACTGTACAGAATAGAGCAGAAATACCCCAATTTTCCCAGCAAGTAAACACTTACTGCGTAGATAAACAACCTTTTATACTAATATTTGTGGTGCTCCTAACACACCATACAGTCCTAAAGACCTTTAGGTTGTAAGTTCCCTGTAAACTGAGCTCGTCTCCATGGTGATGCCACGTCTCTACATGACCCGTCTGACCCACTGCAGCCCTGAAATCTACAGCTTCCTGTCCAACAACGCTGCTCTCTCTCCTCGGACTGCACAGGACTGCCCAGAATGCAGCAACACACTACACTCACACAATAGTTGACTCTGGGCCGAATTTAGACTGAACCTGGTTCTGATCTGGCTCTAATCTGGTTCTAATCGGGCTCTGGTCTGGCTTTGATCGGGCATGAATCTGGCTTTGATCGGGCATGAATCTGGCTTTGATCGGGCATGAATCTGGCATGAATCTAGCTCTGACCTGGCATGAATCTGGCAGATCCAGATTTCGCTGCAGGTCAGAGTCAAACCCGGTCCAGAGGGATCAATAAGAGGTCCTGATGTCTAATCCAGAGGTCCCTCCCTCTACCATCCCTCCACCAAGCCTGCAATAAACCCCCCATGAATGTTAAAGCAGACAGCAATATAACGTGTAGCTGTATCAGTGAACAACTGTAAAAATTCTGCATAACATCTCAACAATGTGTCTTAAGCCTTAAGTATACTCATGAGGACGGAGGCTACATTCTGGTCTGCGTACAGTGTGCGTGAAGCATATTTTGTCAACAGTATGGTCCGTGCAGACTGTCTGCGCAACACCAAAAGTTTGTGTCCGCGTGGATATGTACGCATTGACTGCGTTTGTGCACGCAAGTTTTAAAGCACTGGTCCCGGGTCAATAGTTTACACTATTTATCCATTTAGCAGATGCTTTTATCCAAAGAGACTTGCAGGACAGGATGCACATTTTCAATTAGTATGTTTGCTCCATGGGAATAAAACTACAGAAGATCCCGCTGATAGAATTAGAGTTTCATTTGTTTCATGCTGCAGCGAATCATGGCTGATTAGATTACCAGCAAGGTATGCTAGGTACGGTTGCAATGAATCCCCCCATGAATGTTACAACAGGCAGACAATATAAAGTGTAGCTAAATAACTAGACAACTGTGAAAGTGCTGCATAGCATGTCAACACCATGTCATCATTCTGCCTCCTTCAGGGCAAGTAAAGCGCTCTCTTCCCCCTGTTGCCCCTCCACTAGCAGCACTGAGCTGCTGGCAGACACAGGGCGCTGAAAGGCGCTGCGGAGGGGGAGGGAGCGTGCAGGAGCTTCAGAGAGGCTGCAGATGACATCACAGCTGTGCACGTTGGCGGAGGTTAAGGGGGGGTGCAGGGGGAGCAGAGTGGGGTCTGTGGTCACATATTGGGATACGCGCCTCCGGTTCTGACCACTGGAGTCGGAGCACTCGAGAGTCTGCCTCTGCCTCCCCACAAAAAAAACCTTAGGCACGCTTAACCCCCTTCTGATTCATTCCACACACACGCACACACTCAATTCCAATGACTCTACAGGCTGACTATGCATCAGCGCTGGTCAGGACTGAGGATCCATTTACAGCACAAGCAGCGTCCCGACTGGTCTCCGTGGCACAGTGGAGGCACGCAGGAGAAGATGGGTACCGTTTTACACTGAGGTATGTACAGTAGGTACCAGCGTGACGGGTGTAGAATTCGCCTGATGCCTGGGACTCTACACAGACTCCCAAGAGTTCCAGATTTCCCCTCGTTCAGATACCTATAATTTACAGTCTGACAGTCCATCTGTTCATTAAACCTTCTATTTGTGCGTCACGACACAGAGAGTAATAGTAGTTTCCACTTTCTCTTAAGCGCACAGAGAAAACCAGAGAGTGGTGTGAGAAATCCTGATCCACATGTCCTCTGTGCTGCTCACTGCGTAAGGTGCTTACATCACAACAGTCATGGATTCAAATCTCAGGGAGCACAAATACTGTCCAAATCACCACACTTCACCTATAATGTAATTCACCAAAATAAATAAAACATCTGCTTATTAAAGACAATGTGTGACACATAGTCTCTTCAGCAAGTCATTACACCCTATAGCCTGAACAAGCCAAGAACTGCAGGATAGGAAAAAGATAAGTAATATTGATTGTTTTCATTCATAGATGTTTCACAGATATTTACGTAACTGGTGTTATTAAATACCAGGAAGTTAATAAATAAAGGTTGTGTGCCCTGTGCAGTGCTTCATTGTGAAGCATGACTTCTGTAGGACTGGACTAGTGTGTGTGAGTCTGTAAAGAAGTGATCTGTAAAGGAGTGATCTGTGGAAGGGAGTGATCTGTGAAGAAGTGATCTGTGAAGAAGTGATATGTGGAAGGGAGTGATGTGTGGAAGGGAGTGATGTGTGGAAGGAAGTGATGTGTGGAAGGGAGTGATGTGTGGAAGGGAGTGATGTGTGGAAGGGAGTGATGTGGTGAAGGAGTGATCTGTGAAGGAGTGATCTGTGAAGGAGTGATGTGTTCTTTGCTTCTGAGGGGACTCTGCTACTCTACCTGTCTGACACGGCCTTCATGAACTCTTCCAGCAGCTCATCATAGGCCTTCCCACGCACACGCTTGTGTCTCAGCCCAATGTACAGAGGGTCCTTCAACAGCTCCTGTAACAGAGAGAGAGAGAGACGGAAGGAGAGAGGGAGAGAGCAGGGAGACAGGGAGAGAGTGTGAGAGGGAGATGGGGGAGGCAGAGAGGGAGAGAGCGGGGGAAGACAAATGAGAGAGGTGTGACCTTTTGAAGCTGTCTTGGAACAGAACATGGAAATAAGAGAAGGGGTAACGCAGATGAGAGAGGTGTGACATCACACTCTCACACACACAGACAGACACACACACAGAATGAGGAGAACAGAAATGGGGTGAAAAGAGTGAGACAGACGAAAAGGAAAGGAGGATGACAGCAGAACAAAGGAGAGAGGAGCTGCTTTTTCAATCAAAAGCCCAGTTGCTGTCATTCCTATACTATGAAAAAACCAAACGTCAGGTTCAAATACAAAGCATGTTGTGTGTGTGTGTGTGCATGGGTATTGGTGTGTGTGCATGGGTATTGGTGTGTGTGTGTGTGTATGTATGTATGTGTATGTGAATGTGTATCTGTGTGTGTGTGTGTGTGTGTGTGTGTGTGTGTGTGCATGTGTGAGAGAGAGAAGAGAAAAGGTGAAAAGGAGAGGCCCTGCTAGATTCCATTCTCTTCAGTGCTTTCAGCTTGCCACTCATCCAGAAAGAATGGAGCCTAGTCAGTGAGATACTCCATCAGGAGGCCTTAACTGCAAACACATTGCACACGAATGCGCGCACACACACACACACACACACACACACACACACACACACACACACACACTCCTACATAAAGATACACAAAAAGATGCATATAATTGGTTGACATACATTTTCACACACACAAACACACCCATACATAAGTAAACAGATATACAAATGTTATTCACAGGGACAGACACACATACACACACACACACACACACACACACACACACAGACCCATGCACACACACTCTCACATAAACAGATGCACAAATAGATGCATACCGTAAACATGCATTTTCACACACGCAAACACAGACATATACTGTATGTCTGTCTATATACCGTAATTTCCGGACTATAAGCCGCTACTTTTTTCCCACGCTTTGAACCTCGCGGCTTAAACAACGACGCGGCTAATTTATGGATTATGATACCTGTGACTGTATACGGTGGCTTTGTGTTTACGGTGGCTTTGTGGAGCTAGGATGCTAGCATGGATGCTTAGCGCCACGCGATTTCTCAGTATCTCAATAACTTAACTAATGTCAAAATAACCACAGTCTACCGGCGTAGACAGAACACAACTCAAAACAGTTTACAACAATACAAATCCAGTCTTTTCAAGTTCTTTAGCTCACTGGTTTCAAACTTAGCGTCTTTCTTCTATCTCACTGTCTTCAGTCTAACGTTCTAGTTTCTGATTGACTCTTGCAACGGTGCTCTCTTAAAGCAACAGTGCACTTATCGTAACTGGCAAAACTAATAATATGCATCACTATTGTATTACTTTTGATATTCATTTTAGCCTGTGTAAAGTTAATTTGTTTCAATGTACCGGTAGGCACCTGCGGCTTATAGACATGTGCGGCTTATTTATGTTAAAAATAATTAAATTTAAAAAATTCAGTGGGTGAGGCTTATATTCAGGTGCGCTCAATAGTCCGGAAATTACGGTACCCATACATATGTAAACAGATATACAAATGATATATTCACAGGGACAGATACACACACACACACAAACTCACACACTAGCCCTAGAGAGACAAGTGAATGAATGGGGTACTTTGGGGAACTTTGATTAATGAGTCAAAGAAGACCACAGGATTAAGAATGAGAGAATGATGGGGTCTCTCTGTGTGTGTGTGTGTGTGTGTGTGTGTGTGTGTGTGGTGTGTGTGTTCAAATGCTAAACTTGACTCCAAATTCAGATTTATGGTTTTTAATGAGCATGTTAATAGTGTTTGTGTTCTCTGAGTTCCTCTGAAAGCCTCATCTCTTATCTGCAATCACAGAACTCTGTGTTCCACATAGAAACGTTAATTTACGGACATAATTACACCAGGAAAACAGCAAGAGCAGTTAGGCACGCGACATGCCAATAAATTACACACTCACTCCCACTATCACATATCACACTCCCACAGACACACACACACACACACACACAAACTCTCCCACAGACACACAGACACGCACACACAGACACACACTCACGCACACCTAACACCCACATACACGCACACACAGTAGAAGTAAAGCTCCACAGTACTCCACATACAGGCCCTGTGACAGCTGTGACCATGTAGTCGGAGTCGTGCTGTGCTGGTGAGTTGTACTGTTTGGCACAAACTCAGCGCTGTTTGCAGTTTTCTCAGGCTGACCATGTCAGACTCACACTAAAAATGGACAGCAGATAGTTGACTTTCTCTCTCTCCCTGTCTGTTTATTAATATACGAGGTGTGTGTGTGTGCGCGCGCGTGCGTGCGTGCGTGCGTGCGTGTAAAGGCCACAAAAGGACAGACGTGTCCAGACTGCGACTGCATTGGCAGCAGCCCAAGCAGTTTATTTTCAACACAACAGGCAGCCATGCTTCTTTTCCTTGGCTTCCTGTGAAAACACTAATATTTGAGCACTCGCAGGGAGGACTGGGAGAGGGAGCAGAGATGGAGGAGAAGAGACAGAGAAGGAGAAGGAGGAGGAATAGAGGAGGGAAAAGAGGGAAGAGACGGAGAAGAGGCAGTGGAGGAGAGGCCATGGCAAAGGCAGGACATTAGATGTGTGGATAGGTGGACAGAGAGGCCAGTGACGTGTGCGACTACACAAAGACACACACTCAGACACACACTCAGACACACACTCAGACACACACTCAGACACACACTCAGACACACACACACACACACACACACAGACTGTTTCCTTTAAACACATCTGCATGCATTGTTGCACGTACACATATGAATTCACAATCCTGATCCACATGTCCTCTGTGCTGCTCACTGCGTAAGGTGCTTACATCACAACAGTCATGGATTCAAATCTCAGGGAGCACAAATACTGTCCAAATCACCACACTTCACCTATAATGTAATTCACCAAAATAAATAAAAAATCTGCTTATTAAAGACAATGTGTGACACATAGTCTCTTCAGCAAGTCATTACACCCTATAGCCTGAACAAGCCAAGAACTGCAGGATAGGAAAAAGATAAGTAATATTGATTGTTTTCATTCATAGATGTTTCACAGATATTTACGTAACTGGTGTTATTAAATACCAGGAAGTTAATAAATAAAGGTTGTGTGCCCTGTGCAGTGCTTCATTGTGAAGCATGACTTCTGTAGGACTGGACTAGTGTGTGTGAGTCTGTAAAGAAGTGATCTGTAAAGGAGTGATCTGTGGAAGGGAGTGATCTGTGAAGAAGTGATCAGACACATAAACACACACACACACAGAGTAGATAAAAGGCTGTCAATCTTTGCTGTCACACAGGGAGCAGTGCTTTCTCTTTTTAAGCTGTTGTCCTCCTCTGGCTTTAGCCTGCCTATAAAAGGCAGGCCGTGCTGTCTCCGCCTGAGGGGCAGAGGAGGAGGAGGAGGAGGAGCAGGCGGAAGGAGGGAAGATTCTTTCACTGCCAAAGACCTCAAATCAAACCAGTGGCATGCTCTAGAGCAAACAAACAAGCACTTAGCCTGGATGGACTCCCTGCTCCCACACACACACACACACACACACACGGTGACTAGAGTGGCACACACTGAAGCAGGTCTGTGCATGTCCGTTTGGATACTGGCACAGCTTCCCAGCACAGAAGACGCAGAGGCTTGCTCTTGTAACTGTAATGACCTCAATGCTCTGACATTCGCGTCAGCATGCCAAAAGCATCTGTCAAACACCGTAAACATAAACATCATTACACAGATCCAGACTTCTCCTACCAGGCAGGACTGCGTGCCTTCTACCCCTATCAGTCCTGTCTCTGCTCTGAGCATACCCCATTAGAGTCATCTGAATTACAGCACTATAGATTGGCTAGATCAGATGAGCTCATCTAATGATGCGTGGCTTAGAGAGCTTCAGTCAGGCATGTTGAGTGCAGGGGGACCAGCAGCGAGATCAAGACTCCTGTTTGAGCACTGATGCATTACTGTAACATGGCATGCTGCCTAGTATTACTGCCGCATGTTATGTTGCATGTATGTTAACAGAGCTTGTGTCATGTGACAGTATGACAGGCACTTAGCCTGAGGATGGCATATCTACCTGTAGTATTTTGTTAAGGTGAGTTTACCATAATATAGTGTCTTGTATGTGTGGTGTCATTGATGTTGTATTTGTCAAAATGGATTAGGAGTGACATTTTATCTTGGGTGATATCCCATTTCTAGACAATTGACACACCAGTGGAGCCTCTCCTGGCAAACAGCATATCTGCCGATCTGTCTTTCAGCTATGATGAAGCCATAAGAACTCTCTGCCCAATCTGGGCCACATTCACTCCAGAGGTAACCTCTTTCTTGGCATCTCCTCTTTCTCTCTCTCTGCCTCTCTCTCTCCCCAAACTGTCAAAATGTCAGACTGTCAGCGTGAGTGATGTTTCTGTGGGCTCTTCAGCCAATCACTTTACAGCTTGTCAACATCTCTCAGCACGGCCTGGAACCCGGCCGTGATCTGCGGTGTAGGTAGCCGTGGGGATAACGGTCTCCACGGTGACCAGGGAAAGCCGAGTGTTGATGTACGAGCGCTGCCCCGGTGGAGTTTATCCAGTGAAATGAGGAACTGAAGAGGGCTTTGTTGAAGGGATCCTTCCTCTTTCAGGTGGGATTAAGGCTTCTCTGAGCCAGTACACTGGGAGTCTGTCCCCCTCCACCCCTCTCCTCCTAAAGCTCTTCAGTCACTTCTCTCGCTCTCGCTCTCCTCCTCTCGCTCTCAGCGCTCTGTCTCTTTTTAAGTACCTTTCCCATTCCTCTCTTTCTTCTCTCAAAACCTCTCTCTTTCTTTGGTCATCTAGTGATATCTTTCTTACTCTCTCTCCTTCCTCCCCCCCCCCCCCCCACTGAGGCTCTTCAGCAATCTCACACCCTCTGACTCTTCAGTCATCACTTTCTCCATGTCCATCAGGACTCTTTGGCCTTAACTAAGGTGTAAGCCTCATAGTTTTCCCAGTACTGTAGACCTACTCAGTGCCCAAACACAACACAACTCCACATTGTGCAATGTGACATCACTGGATCTGGTTTCCAACAAAAGTGTGTGTGTGATTGTTTGTGTGTGTGAGAGAGAGAGAGTGTGTGAGAGAGAGAGAGTGTGTCTGTGTGTGTGTGCGAGAGAGAGAGAGAGAGAGTGTGTCTGTGTGTGCGAGAGAGAGAGAGAGAGAGAGTGTCTGTGTGCGAGAGAGAGAGAGTGTGTCTGTGTGTGTGTGTGTGTGTGCGTGTGTGCGTGTGTGTGTGTGTGTGTGTGCGAGAGAGAGAGAGAGAGAGAGAGAGAGAGAGAGTCTGTGTGTGTGTGCGAGAGAGAGAGAGAGAGAGAGAGAGAGAGAGAGAGAGAGAGAGAGAGTGTCTGTGTGTGAGAGAGAGAGAGAGAGAGAGAGAGAGAGAGAGAGAGAGAGAGAGAGAGAGAGAGAGAGAGAGAGAGAGTGTCTGTGCGAGAGAGAGAGAGAGAGAGAGAGAGAGAGAGAGAGAGAGAGAGAGAGAGAGAGAGAGAGAGAGAGTGTGTGTGTGTGTGTGTGTGTGTGTGTGTGTGTGTGTGTGTGTGTGTGTGTGTGTGTGTGTGTGTGTGTGTGTGTGTGTGTGTGTGGTGTGTGTGCGTGCGTGTGTGTATGAGACAGATAGTCTGAGGACATGTGGAGACTCCAAAGCTCTCTATTAGAGAGCGATCACTTCATTCACCCAGTCTGGGGACACCCAGTGCTGCTTACACTGACTCACTGATTGTAGTCTGTTCTCAACGTCATGGGCTTGGCCTGAGACTACATTTCCCATGGACCAGCATGACATCACCCACACTGGACAAAAGCACACAACACATCACTCCACCATGATTACAGATGGACAAATTATGTAATTTTACTTAATTGTACAGATCTTTACTAATTTGTGTTAATTTACTTGGCTAACTGTGTGTGCATCTGGATGTAGGTGTATGTGTTAGTGTGTGTGTTTGTCTGTAAGTGTATGTGTTTGCATGCGTGTGTGTGTGCATGTGACACTATCTATCCACATATCTGGAAGTGCTAACAGCTCCTAACTCTGATCATCTCCGGGATTAGCGGGCGTTTACATAAAGGATTACTGCCTTTTGGCATTCCTGAGCACCTTAGACCAGACGGAACGTCGGAAATCCTTCCTGATCGCGGCTGCTGGTTCGGGGGCTGTCTCTGTCACTCTATTGTGTTTCTGGCCAGTGGAGCTGAAACACACCGGGTCGCCCCGGGGCACCCAAGCCTCAGACTGGCCACAGTCGGAGCCTGTGGACATCTCTGGGAGAAAGATGACGGCTCTTAATCCCCTAATAACACGCAGTCTATCGGCCCACCAGCGCTTGGAGACGGAGAGGGAGCTGGAACCGGACGTGGACTTGGAGCTGCACTCAGTCCTCTTTCAATATCCAATTTCAAAAGCCTAAATGGCATGTCAAATTTATGGATTCATATTGTCAAAGCTTTCACAATGTTGAGTAATAGATCTTAATGTGCAAAGGCAATAGGACTCTCTCTCTCTCTCTCTCTCTCTCTCTCTCTCTCTCTCTCTCTATAACTGTGTGTGTGTGTGTGTGTGTGTGTGTGTGTCTGTTCATACCAGGGCCGTACAGCCCTCTCCCCCACACAGGCAAGGGGTGTGTGTCTGTGTGGTTGCAGATGGTTGGCAGCTTCTATATGAAACAAAAGATATATCTCACATAGCATGGAAAGAAAAAAAATAGTTGTCTAATCCATTTATTATAGTTTTTATATCTGTCGTCTCCCGGGGATATGAGGATAAGTGAAGAAATGGTAATAGCTCATGGCAGTGGGGCCAGAGCCCCGTCCAAGCGCGCTTAGGGTACCAGCATGCTTTGGGTTTACAGGCTGTCTAAGAGCGGCTCCAGAGCACTGAGATGTCTAAAACCTTCAAATGGGGAAACTTAGCTCTTACCAGAAATTGCATTCTGAGAAATACATGCAAATGGTTGTTTTGTTTTTTTCTTTTCGCATGTTTCCTAGAGAGAGGTAGGACGGTGGGGATGTGTCACTTTTTGGCATGAGGAGTGAGAGTTCTATCCCCGTGTCATTAACCACCCCCCCCCCGTTACTCACTCAATCACTCACTCATGGTTCTGCATCTGCAAATACTTAGCAAGTTCAGAGAACACAAAGAAAAGGACAGAGATGAGCACCGAAGAAAACACTTAATTCACTCTGTCTTCCACACACACACACACACACACACACACACACACACACACACACAGAGATAGAGTGAGAGGTATACAGTCATGCCAATAAAACCATTTGAATAGAATTGAACTGAATTGAATTGAATTGGAGAGAGAGAGAGAGAGAGAGAGAGAGAGAGAGAGAGAGAGAGAGAGAGAGAGAGAGAGAGTGTCAGAGAGAGAGAGAGAGAGAGAGACAGAGAGAGAGAGCGAGAGACAGTCAGAAAGAGAGAGACACACGCACACAGACATAAACAGACACAGCACATGCCACAATTATTTCACCACTCACACACTTACACACATAAACATATGCACATGCTCACATATAAACATAGACAAAAATGCACACACACACACAAACACTGGCCAGACACCTAAAACAGATGACATTTTGTTTCTTAAAGTGCAATAAGGGGACAGGCACACATAGGAGGACTCTCTGACTCACTCTCTCTCTCTCTCTCTGTCTGTCTGTCTCTCAGTCTGTCTGTATCTCTCTCTCTCTCTCTCTCTCTCTCTTTCTGTCTGTCTATCTGTCTGTCTATCTAAATTTTATTCAAATTAACTCTATTAAAATGACTGTTTCAAAGCAGCGTTACCAAAGTCTCTCTCTCTCTCATACACACACCCACAGACAGACACACACACACAGAGACAAACAAACACATGCATAGAGAAAAGTTCATCAAAGTACTTCAGGCTGCTTGTTAAAGTTGTGGTTTGATGCCTGTAAAAGTTCAGATTTGCTGACGAACGTTGTGCATTTAAGTGTACTGGATGAACAGAGTGCTTGCTCGTCCGACGCGGGAGAGAGATTTTTTAAAAAGCTTTATTCCACAGAGGCTGAGCCTGTGGCACTGGAAAACTGTGTGTTTATCTCGCTATTTCTACCCCCCGTAAAAGTATATGGATCACTAAAACACAGAAAAATGCACACCAAACTGTTATTGTTACATAGCTAGCCACTAAAATGTTTCCCCAGGCATATCAAAGATATTTTTGTTTTTCATTTTTTCAGATCTGCAGATCACTAACTTATACCCCAAGTGGCAGATTTACAGGAGATTACAGCACAGGAGAGGACCTGAGCTGAGATATTAAAACCTGCCAACAGTGACTGAAACTTGTCCAGGAGGAGTTTATTGTAATAAATAATATATGCTCATGAAAGTGAAGCATTACTCTTTCACATTTGCACAGCTTCATGGGGTGAGAATGAGGGAGACAGACAGACAGACAGACAGACAGACAGACAGACACAGTATATGCACATACTCCTTATCAATTGAATTTACACACAAACACACACACGCTCCTTATCTCTCCTACACACACACACACACACACACACTCACATTCTCCCTCTCACCCTAGTCCTCCCTAACCAGCAGAAAGGGAGTCAGTGTCTCCAGTGCCCTGTCCTGAGCCATGGAGGCCTGGGAGACACAGGATCAGAGACAGGGTGAGGAGGAAAGCCAGAGACGCATAACATGGTCTGCTCTCAGGAAGAGAAGGGCGGAGGGAGAGATATTAAGAGAGGGAGCGAGAGCAGGGCAGAATGGCCCAAACCACACCAGCGGCACCAGGCTGAGAGAGCTCCTGTCTGAGAGGGTGCCATGTGGTTTAATGTAATAACTCTTAATGCACTTCCACGAAAGCCAGAGACACTCACTGACACTTGGAGGAGTGTGATGGGGAAGGTTAGTCTCTAGTGATTGGCCTCTCATCGCAGCTCAGATGGAATGGCTGACAGGCTCTCTCTGACTCTTTTGAGAGCCTCTATTTCTGACTCTTCTCTCTCTCTCTCTTTCTTCACTTTCAAGCCATCCCTCTCTCTCACTCTTATTCTCTCTTTCTGACTCTCTTCTCTCTCTTTCTTCACTTTCAAACCATCACTCTCTCTCACTCTTATTCTCTCTTTCTGACTCTCTTCTCTCTCTTTCTTCACTTTCAAACCATCACTCTCTCTCACTCTTATTCTCTCTTTCTGACTCTCTTCTCTCAGTTCATGTATTTCTCTACCATCTTTCTGTGTGATCTCTCTCTGTTTTCCCTTTATCCTTCAGTGTCCATTTTTCTCTTTTATCCATGTTTCTCTCTTTCTCTCTCTCTCCCATTGTCCTCCTCACTCTTTTCCAGAGCTTCTCCTCACTACATCCCTAACCACCTCTGTTTCACCTCTGGCTCCCCCCCCCCCCCCCCCCTCTTTCTCCCCCTCTCCCTCTCTATATTTCCAAAGCTGACTCTCCAAATCCACCGGGCTTTCTGACGCAGCCTAACTGCCTGGCTCCCTGGCCGTCGATGAGTCTGACAGGGTTAGGGGAATTGGTGGACTGGGCAGAGACCGGGCAGCCTGACTGGGCAGAGACTGGGCAGCCTGACTGGTGCCACACCTTTGGCTGATCTTACGCTGACATGGAAAGGATACACAGACTAAATATATGACCGAGCACGGTTCTATTCCCAGGCTGTTGCTATTTTGAAAAGGTCTTCGGTAACCTGCCTGCTGTGGCCTGGCCACTTTTGCCAATCCCTCAGTGGCTCGCCCACACATGTAGAGAGCTGTGTGTGTGTGTGTGTGTGTGTGTGTGTGTGTGTGTGTGTGTGTGTGTGTGTGTGTGTGTGTGTGTGTGTGTGTGTGTGTGTGTGTGTGCGCATGCATGCATGCTTGCATGTGCATGGTTGTGTGTTGTGGTTAAGGCTATGGAACAGGTGGGGTTAAAGACGTCAGACCTCACATTTCCCGACTCGGTATTAATGGGTCAGACGCCTCTGTGCATAAACTAGCTCAACTGGTTGAACAAAGTAAGAAGTCATATTCAGGTTAAGCTCCAATATCTTGTGGGGTAGCTACAGATCATAACACACTTTGTCAAGCCTCGGTTGTGGTCTATAAGTAGTTGTGACAGGAGTTATTTCTGCTTCCTCTTATTCGGTAATTACACTCTTTGGAAAAAGAGTGCAATCATTGCTCGCTCCCATGTTCACATATTCTGCGCTGTGTCTGTGTTATTATTCCTGGCCTCACCTCGTTGTCTGTGCCCACGTCCAGCATGACTGGCAGGCACTGCTGAGGGGGCATGCCTCCACATGCCGTGTACAGCGCCAGTTTGCCCACAGGGATGCCCATGCCGTAGCAGCCCAGGTCACCCAGCCCCAGGATCCGCTCGCCGTCCGTCACCACCACCGCCTGTTGGGGAGGCAAAACACGTCAAACACACCTATCATAACAACAACAACAACAACAACTACAATATATAAATAAATAAACAAATAAACCCCACCACTGTTGGGGAGTCAAAACACAGAGATTTCGAAATTTCTAAGCTCACAAACGAATCAAAATAGCCATAAATGTTGAAAGTGGTGAAAGTGATGAAGGTCAGAGAAGAGAGAAATATATGAGTATGAGGCAGGAGGCTCAGTCTATTAAAACACATGTAGTGGAGCCAGAGCTTCTTCTCTGTGAGGAACAACCTGATTATTCAATTTCACAGAAAGAATGTAAGGCCTTGTCACATTGCATGTGGGGTTTGAAATACGGCAAACGACTTTCTCAGATACGTCGTAAATTGCGATGGCCTTGATGACATCATTTTAGAATCGGTTCACCGTATGTGTGCTCTGGAGATGACAGGAAGCAGGTCAAAGCTTTGATGAGCAGACGATCCCCTCTCTAATGTAACACTCCCACCCACTCACCCTCTGCCCTACGGCCCACTCTAAATGCCCTCTCACTCTCTCTCCTCCTCAGGACTAAAAAATCATCCAGTCTTACTCGCTTCAGCTTTAAGCAGATGACCCCTTCTACTGTAAGAGCACTACCCTACCACCTCACCACATGGCCTACAGCCATTTCCTAAATCTTCACTTCTATCCCCCTACTTCTCTCACTACTCAAAACCATCAAGCTACATAATCGATTCAGTTCAGTCCGTCTATCATTCCTGTCTATGCCTCCTTCATGATCAGGTATGTGCTTGTGTTGTAGGTCACTTGTCTGCTGTACGACCATAATATGTCCCCTAACCCTCTCTCCTATGTCCCTTCACACTAATAGGCCTCTCTGTCAGTGAATTTTGAAAGCCAGTAGATGTTTGTGTTCTCCTGACAGACTCAATTAACTTCTCGCTGTTTAGAATCTCGTCGATCGATCCCAAAACAAACATGAGCTTTTTTCCATTGTCACAATGACGTAAATGGAGCTGGCCCTACTCTTTAACTGCTTTCCATCCGGCCCTGTGTTCTCTCCGTCTCGGCAGCGGTGACGTAAGTCTCAGAATTACCCTCCCGATGCTTAACAAGTGGAGTGCTAGGGGTTTATTACGCTGTTTGCACCTTCAAGTCGACTCTATTTTTAAACCAACATTTTACTATAATGCCAGACGTACCTAGGTGTGATTTATTGTTTGTAGTCTGAACTGGTCTTGTGCTCTTGAGTTTTATAAATACCGCAGTAATAGAGAATGTTAGGAAATAGTGTGACCACTGTGGAGGTGTCTAGGTATATATCAAATTGCTTTAAATCTGGGGCCTCATTTAGAAAGGTTGCTACACACAAAGAAGTTGCATAAACAGGGGTGAAATGTGCGTATGCATCTTTCACAGCAAAACTATAATTCTATGTGGAAAACTCCCAGATAAAAAAAACACAGATGCAACATTAAACGCACATCACTATGTATCACTGCATTTCATAATGTATAGGCCTACCTCTAACTGTGGATATATATTTATCGTATAACATATGAGTATAGGCTAAATAAGTATACCAAAACAAAACTGCGTCCTGCGTTTTCCCAAAACCACCTGTTCCCTAGTCTGTTAATGGTTTTATAAGGTTTCATTGGTATAAATCTCGCTGTTAGCCACAAGAGCTTTAAATAAGGCCTTCATTGACTTAAGTGATGCGAAATGAGTGTGAATAGCGATTAAGTTACAGGAGGATAGAAGGACACAAAGATGACAAAAGCTGCTTGAACTTTTGTATACTTTTATACTGATACTGACACCTACGAAAGTTTATGAAGCCTTTGCTCTTAAGCCAGATAATATCAAAGAATATGCCCATTGCTTATATATAAAATCAGGTTTGATCAGGTTTATAATTCAGGTTGACACTTGGCGCCCAATATGATGCAGGGTCTATTATAAGACCAGACAAATGGGTAGGCTATACTTTTTATCAAGTTACTTTATTTGTAGAACAAATTACACACAACATTTTTCACTTGGGTGTATCTCGTGTTTCTCACACTGCAAACTTTAACTTCTGTCTAAAGTTGACGTGACATCTCTGTCTTTCCCTCAACGATTATCCAATATTCATGAGCCATTTTGCATTGACCAATTATGGATGATTGTATCAGATAATCAGAATATTTTTATCCATACGCAGATTCAAAGGCTTTATGTTTTACAATGGAATCTATGACTTTTATAAAAGAGGCCCCTGGTCCTATTCAACTGGTTACCAGATATCCTTCCGTGTGTGTGTGTGTGTGTGTGTGTGTGTGTGTGTGTGTGTGTGTTGGGCCCTCAGACACAACTTTGGTCCCTCTCATCAGTCTAGTGCCCCCTAGAGGTGTGGAGTACTCACCCGGATGTCCTTCTCCGGCCAGCACTGCAGCATTGTGCTGATGTGGTTGCGGTCGTGGATAGTGATGAAGAGCCCCCTAGTGCAATGGAGACAGGAAGAAACTATATTAGAGAAAGCCAAAAGCCCACCACTCACAGCAAAAACATCCACACCCATTACACACACACGCACACACACACACACACACACACACACGTACACACACACGTACACACACCCATCCATGATATAGCGTCAAAGCATCCCCATGGGCAAATCACATTAAACTCTTCTCAAATCGTCTCATGTCAATGAACTCCAAACCAACCCAGTGTCAGATCTGCAGGTCAGGGGCATAGCCGCTCAACTGTCCGGTTGTTTATACGCTCTAAAGATGACGTCTGGGCTTGCATCAGTGCCCCCTGACACATGCTTGAATCTCTCGGCTGAGAAGCAGTGGAATGAAAACAAATAGCTGCCTACGGTGCCGTGGGGACTGGGCCACATGTCCGGCACAGATGTGAGAGGAGCTCTCGGGAGGAGGCTGGGTTCACATGGCACGGACGCCGGTCTTAGGGAGGGGAGATACAGGGAGCGTGGGGGGTCCGGTGAGGATGCGGACTTGACAATAGCATCTGTTCTTCAGTGCTGTGGAGATGCTATCGTTTCCATGTGTGCAAGCACCAGTAAAAGGACCCCTGTTTTAACAAGCCGCCTGTAAAAACCAAAAGCTCGCCTGGCAGAATACCCAGAGCAGGTTAACTGTATTTTACAAAACATGCACACACACACACACACACAGGAAACAAAGCCACGAGTCTAACCATCCCGCACACTGGTAAAATCTGATAGGAATGAGAGGGAAGATGTGAAGGAAGGAGACCTAAATACCTCTCATAAAAGAGAAGAAAAGAAAAGGAAAAGGAAAAAAAGAGAAGTTCTGTAAGCTGCAGCTGGGCCCATGGTCTTCCTTACAGGCCTCAGGCAAAGGGCTCATATACAGCCAGATTCACAGCATATCAGAGCCTCAAGTTTACAGAGCAGTGATATGCTGCGTCATGCTTGATGTGATGGCCTGGAAAACTGTGGAAAATTCCCCGGGAATTGTTTAGGAACCTTTTTCTTATAAACACGGAAAACTCCATTAAAAATCAATAAAAACACTCGGCGACTGAAAAGGTGTGCTGCAACCCTGGGATAAGAATGAGGTCCATCCAGAAGGAATCTGGTGTCGCGTTTCTGTTTACGGAGATTGGGAAAGGCTTTTCCGTAAGACATCCTGTGGCATTAGGGGGCTGAGCGGGGGGTCAGGCCGGGGTCTCGGGGTGAAGGCAATCCGATTAAGACAGTAAGGTGGTTAGGGGGACCCACACGTGGAGGCTCCCACGCAGGCTCCCAACCACATAGCCTGGGGCCTGTAAACAGCCCACTACAGAAGCGCACAGCACAGCACAGCACAGCACAGCACAGCACAGCACAGCACAGCACAGCACAGCACAGCACAGCGGCCTACATCCACTGCCTGGGAAATACATCATTCTTAATGTAGATGGGTGTAAAATCAATTCTGCACAAAAGAGCTTGTGCGTGTTTTATTAGTGTGCTAGCAGTGGCCCAATTGTTTTTTTTTTTGCATGTTCAGAATTGTCTATTGTCACACGTGTTCCACCAATGTTTTGGCAATACACACGTGTATGTATTTGCTGTGGAAATAAAACCTCTGTGCATTGTATTTTAAGAGAGACAGAAAAAGAGAGAAGACATTTAAGAGAGAGACAGGCAGACAGTGAGCAGAAGGCGATAAGTACAGATAGACAGACTTTGTATGTGGCTAAAACCGCATTATATTTGCAACAGGAGCAGAATGACAAGTTGTGCTCTTCTTCTGCATATGCATTCGTGGAATGCTTATGGGGTAAAGTGTTTTGGGCAAAATGATGGACATTAGCCTACGTATTCCGTTGTATGTATACAAAGTGTGGGGGATGGTGCACATCTGTTCTGAATACTTTCTGCCTTTTAAAAGCAGGTGTAATAAAGATTGCGTGTTAGGTGCGTAAGTAGGAGAAATTTCCAGAAACAATGGAATCAGTATTCTGAGCACCAGTTTTGCACATCTGTACCATGATAAAGCAACCTTTCCTTATGTCTAGCCATCACTTTTTTACTTCATCCACTTCCCTACGTATAGATGCCTGCTGCACTATTGAATTTGTCTGTTATAGCTGCACAAATAGTCTAGAGCGTCGCAAATTACAGCAAATTATATCAAGGTGACATGCATTGATTATGCGATCGGCTGCAGGTTTGGTACATTCAACTAAACTAAAACAAAAAATGCAGTGTGCGCTTTTCTGCGGACTGGCCAAGTCGCTGTTTACGCTCCGCTCTCTAACGTACGTACATCAGGCCCAGAGTGTGGGTGGGAGAGAGGGAGAGGGAGAATGAGGAAACCAGGAGTGTTAGAGAAGAGTGACATTGATAAATTCTCTCATTTTAAATTACATATTCGCATTCTCTTTCGCTCTCCCTCTCCTACTCAAACACACATACACACACACAGACACACACAGCCGTGGAAATTGGAAGTGCGCCACCGGTGGAAGGTTTGCACAGTGTGTCTGTGGCATTTGCACAGCTGTGAGCAGAATGAGGGATTAGTGTAGGGATGCCAGCTGCCCCGTAAAATACAGAATCATCCCATAATTGGTACAGAAATATCACAGGTTAGACTATTAAGACAGGGCTATTTGTCAGTGTTTCACTACCCAAAAAGAGAATACACTAGATAAGTGTATAGTTAGCGCATGCCATGAGGGAAGCCCACTGAGTGTGTGTTTGCTGCTTCTGGAAGGGGGGGGGGGGGGCATTAAGCACCTGCCAATCACTATTGCAGAGCATCATGGAAAGGGGCGTGGTTCGGGGGCGAGAAAATGGGGTCAAGCTTTAGAAGGGTCAGACTGTCTAGACTGACCTGGAGACATTTAGACATCTGGAGGATGACATTTAGATGCCTGGAGGATTACATTCAGAAGCCCATGGCCACATCACAACAGTATAGCTCTATTATAACTCTATTATTACACACACTACCTTACCGTTTCAGCTTACTATTTCTTTTCATTCCATACCCCCCAACATTTCCAGCATTCCTAATCATATATGTTGGAATGATGGATAGCACGGAATGGAATTGCATGAAATGTGAACTACACAGGTCTACACAATACCCTCAAGGTCTGCAGTCTGAAACCAAGGCCATTCCAACTCTTCTCCTCTCTCTGCTTACAAAACAAAGTCATCAACATTTAAAATAGATCAGAGCATTATGTCATGAGAGAAATCAATAGTGGCTTTGATTTTTCATCGGTTTCCACAAAATGACTTGGAATGTTTCCAACTGCCTTTTCCTCCATTGACACACACACACACACACACACACACACACACACACACACACACACACACACACACACACACACACACACACACACACACACACACACTTTCTCTTCTCCTTTTTTCTTGTGTTGTCATGCAAGCAGTTGACCCCCTGAAAGAGTAAGAGGGAGGGTTGACTGACAGGTCACACCAAGCATCCAATCAGGGCCTGAGATTCTAAAACTGACAGCTCACTCATCTCTCTGCTAGAATATTCCTCAGCCATATCAAAACCAGAACCAAAGCCATCACATATCTGGATCAGAGGAAGTCTGAATGCGAGATTTCTGCTCAGTTAGTGGGGTCACCTGGTAGAACTGTAGTCTTGCACTTACGATGAAAGATGAAAGTTTGTTACGTAATTTAATAGGAATACCACAGACTGGTAAGAGGTAAAATATCTTGATCTGTAGGAAACGGCGCGTGTAAACTTCTTCTAAACGTAACAACCAAGGTTGCATATGAGAATGTGTAAATGCCGAACACCTGCAGGAGTGTGTTTGGAAAATAAGAAGCCAGCAGCACACAGCCCTCAAGGACAGTGAAGGATCTGGAACCTATAACGGTAACACATACCACAGACTCAGTCATGAGAGAGGAGGGGTGGAGGAAGGGAGGAGGGGGGAGGGGAGCGTGGGTCTGGCTGAGCGTTTGACCCACACCTGACCCTGATGAATATCACCCGAGAATGAGGGTTAGTGGGCGGGGGGTTAGTTGTGGGGGGGGGGGAGGGCAGCAGAGCAGCAGTCAGCACTGACCCACAACACCAGCAGGAGCTCCAGAGAGCAGACCTCCGGCTGCGCGCACACAGGCCCCGGTGGGAGAACAGAGAAGCCTTGGCGTTCACCTGCAAACACACCCCATCCTGCTGTCCACACTGTGTGTGTGCACGCGCATGCGTGTGTGTGCGTGTGTGGTGTGTGCACGTGTGTGTGTGTGTGTGTGTGTGTGTGTCTTCATCCCTCTGCTGCTGACTGTGTAACCTCTCAAAGCAAACATGCAATGATGGAGGGCACCCATATCCTTAATGAAGGCACACTATTAGATGTGGCTTCTGACAAACATCTGCATGGTTTGCTTGTGTTTTAAACAAGGCCTACATCCTTCACCCTGATCCCGCAACAACGGCCGACTAGACAAGACAAATGAGCAACTCATAGAGGAAGCATCATTATAATGATTACAACCAATTTCGGATGGACGCAGATCCCATAAACTGGGAACTTTTGGTAGCATTAAATCTAAAAAAAAAAAGGCTGACAATACAACTTCCTGGTTTTGATGGTGAAAATCAAAACCAAACCAAAGCGACTAACAAAAAAAAAAAAAAAAAAGACACATTTACAATTCTCTTGCTAGGATAATTACAAAGCTGGTGCTGTCAGAGCGTTTAGACACTTATTCTTGTGAGTATAATTACAGGTTTAAACAACATGGCAGTCATTTGTAGCTTCAACACTGCCAGGCATTATGCAACCGCTAGTGTTGCATAACACGCTAGCCGACTCGAGCTCCTCACTGCTTGCCGTGTCTTTGGGAGGACGGCTAAGACAGTAACCCGGTGCAGGTGTGCGTCCAGAGATGGTAAGACACGGATACGTCCCAGCGAGGCGTAACCCCACACTGGAATAACCCCAGTGAGGGGCCCTCCTCTCCTTAAGGAGCATATTCAAGCAGGATCATTTCCATTTGGATGCAGATTAAAAAGTGACTCCTTTTTCTTCTCCCAGTCCTTCTGTTAAGCTATCCGTCTGGATCACTATTTAGCTTTCTCTCTCTCAGTCTCTCTCTCTCTCTCTCTCTCTGTGTCTGTCTGTCTCTCTCTCTCTCTCTCTCTCTCTGTCTGTCTGTGTGTGTTTCTATTCCATTCTCTATAATTGGATTGAGTCTGTGGATAGAATATCCTTCTGTGTGTCTTTCTTTCTTTTTCTGTCTTTCTCTTTGCCTCTCGCAGTCTAAAAGTTTTCCATTTGCACTGTGTTCAAGCTGTGCGTATTTGTGAGTGTGTGTGTGTATTTGTGAGTGTGTGTGTGTGTGTCTAAGTCTGTGTGTTAGACAGAGAGACGGATAGAGAGAGAGAGAGAGAGCACGTATGTTTGTCTTTGTCTTAGAGTGTGTGTTTCCCTGGCATGCGTGGCAGCATGTGTGATATGACGCAGTGTTTGTGCTCGTCACACCCGTGCACACTGCCCCCACATCACTGCCCTCCCCTCACCCCTACAGCTCCACTCCACTCCACTCCACTCCACTCCACTCCACTCCACTCCACTCCACTCCACTCCACTCCACTCCACTCCACTCCACTCCTTTACACTCCACTCCTTTACACTCCTTTACACTCCACTCCACTCCTTTACACTCCACTCCTTTACACTCCTTTACACTCCTCTCCACTCCCCTCCCCTCCCCTCCTCTCCACTTCACTTCACTCTGCCCTGCCCTGCGGTCTTGGCATCTCCAGCTCGTGTTCTCACACCACTGCAAGGGGAAACCACAGAGGCCTGTTTATTCGGGACAACACCACAAACGGCCATTAACAGCCCCGCCAGAGCCAGCCGCCATTGTCTCTCCAAGTAAAGACACCCTGAGATCGGAGAGAAAATCTCCTGAAAGCAGCGCTTTGACAATGTTCCTTTTTCACCGGCGCTATTCAGCACGGTAGCGCCTGCTGGAAGCAGAGGAGGCTGATGGGCTGGGCTTCAGCAGATGTACTTCACAAGTCCTTGAATGTTATCATGCTCCTTCATCTGTATTCAACTAGAGCTGAACCGACTGAGTGAAAGCCCAAAGTGCACGGTTCTCCTTGAGGGCCTTTAAAAAAAGCCTCCAGAGCACTCGCAACACGAGAGCAAGAAATAACAAAAGATTGCTGCTGCTGCTGCTGCCCCCCCCCCCCCTCCCGGAGCCTGCAGTAGAACGATCCAAGACCACCCCACCCCACCCACTCCTGGCCCGCGGTGGGACTAAATGAAGTGATGCATTTCCACACAGACCTGAAACTGGGACAATAAAAGCAAAGTGGATGTGCTCTATTGGAGACTCCCCCCAGATTGGCCATTTAAGCAAAAAAAAAGAGACGACAGACAAAAACACTCCATGCCAGCCAGGTCTTGGCAGTCCGAGATGGCCACTTCTCTCGATGGCTGGCACAGTGAAGAACTTGGTCTGGTAGTCTCTAGCCCCTGTCATAAGGGCATTGTGGTGGCGTGTTTTGGACATGGCAAATACCTCTGCCCATCTCGCCTTCCAAGCCCAACACTCATCCCCGCAGGCCTACAGTGTGACCCCCTCTCTGACGCTAAATGCCTTGGCCCCTGCTCCTGAGCGACTCTGGCAAGGCTCTCTTAAGGGAGTCCGCGTATTTGCTTTGAAGTCATAACACACATAACACTGGTCAAACAACAGTCCTTCCAGGGTTGATGTGATTTTTGGATTACTGAGCAGGACTATGGAATAACATATCCATACTTCCTTTGCTCTCGTTAGTCTGAGAGCATATGGAGAAATTACAAATGACAGGAGCGAGGAAAGGAAAATAAGCACAAGCTCATGTCAAACTCTACCCAGCATGCACTGCTGCCACAAGCACCTGCACACATGATTATTTAGGTTCCACTAAAGTAGCTTGTTTAAAGAGAGCTGCTGAGTTCAATTTGATCAGGCTGCAGTCACCTGCTTGTGCTGCTCCAAGCTCTTTTTTCTCTTTTTCCTCTGTTCCTCCATCTTTAATGAGTTTGCACGGGCCGCCACGGTGCATCTGTGTTTCACCTCACAGTTCATAAAGCACATCTCGGCCTCCAGCGGACACATGAGAAAACCATCCAAAACTCTCACAAAGGAGAGAGGAATAAAACTTTTACGGCCTCTGTTACAGTCATTCTGAAATAATAAAAAAAAAAAGAAAAAAGAACTAACTGTAGGTATAGAATGCAGTCTTTTTGGTGAACTCTGAAGACAGAGAGAACGTAAGACAGCAGGAGAAGCGGACAGTGAGAGAACGTGAGGGAGAGGCGGAGAAAAAAAGAGATGGACAGAGAGCAGAGAATAACTGTGAAAGAGATAAGTGAAAAATGTTAGATAGAGAGCGAGAGGGGGGCAGTGAGGAAAGGTTACAGATGGAGAGGTGGACAGTGCGTAGAACATTAGATGGAAAGAGAGAAGAGAAGGAGAGAACATTACATGTAGTGTACAGTGGTCAGTGAAAGAACATTAGATGGATGGAGAACTGGATGGTAACAACACAGAAAGAGGGAAGAAGAGAAAAGCAGAGATGTGAAAGAACATCGGAGGGGAAATAAAAGAGAAAAAGAGAGAGAAAGAGAGAGCGAAAGAAAGAAAGAAAGAAAGAAAGAAAGAAAGAAAGAAAGAGAGCCCAGATAGAAGCTGACTGTATCTGATCTGTGCCAGCTTGGAGACGGTTCCTCTCCAGAGTCAATAGCATCTCCAGTATCTGAGCTTGTGCCAGACCTGCTGCCAGGATGACAAGGCAGACGCAGGGGCAAGAGAGGAAGATGGATAAACCCGACGGCCTTTGACCACAACCAAGCAGCAGAAAAAGACTGACAGCACATTATTTAAAACATGAGGTTGAGCCTCTCAGATAGAGTTGCAGCTTCCTTTTCGAGAAGAAACCATAACAAATGAACGAATGGCTCCATTGCAACAGCAAGTTCAGTGTCGCCTCAGGTTAAGATAAACATGGCTGTGGTCAGGATGGTGAAAAGCCTTGCAGGTACACAAGCTAAATAGCAACCACAACATTTACTCACTGGACTGCTATGTGGTTTCCAGTGCCTGGGGCTGAGAAAACAAGGGAAGCACCAGAGCAGGAAACAATGAAAACTGCACCCTCCTGTTATGAAGTAGTCACATTGTTTGCTGGCCACAGCGTGATTGCAGGTTATTAAGGCTAATCAAACCACTCTGGCCGATGATTAATTTAATACCGGGGAGTTCAAAGGCTGAAACTTGGAAATTGGGTCCAAGTAAGGCTGAGGCTCCTACCCCCACCTGGAGTCTGCTAAAGCCCTGGGGCAGACGTGCATGTGGGGTGGGGTGGGGTGGGGGAGACTGGCAGGACAGACACATCAGTGGGAGTCTTCAGGAAGCAATGGAAGAATCTAGCATCTGCTAGACAAGCACTGGACTCTCTCTCTGCTTTTTCTTTTCTTTTGCTGTCTTTGCCCTATTTTGCTTTCTGTCCTTTTTCTTTCATTCTTTTTGGTTCTTTGCTTACTGTATTTTCACACCACACACATACTCTGTCTCTCTCACACACACACAAACACACTCTCATCCTGCTTCCTTCTATCATCCCAGGCAGAGAGCAGACAGAGTCCCCTCTCTGTCACTCTGCTCTCCCTCCCCTCACCTCACCTCCTCTCTCCTCTCTCCCCTCCCCCCTCTCTCTCTCCTCTCTCTGTCACCTCTCCGCTCCTCTCTCTCCTCTGACCTCTCTCCTCTGACCTCTCACCTCTCCTCTGACCTCTCACCTCTCTCTTACCTCTCCTCTTTGGACGCCCACCCTCAGTGGTAACTCTGGGTGCCAGCGACCAGTGGAGTCTGCTGGATGGCGTGGGTCATGTTTCTGCTCCTGCTGAACCGTACCCTTTTCCATAAAACCTGCCCAGCCAAGCTGAATCCCACCACTGACCTTGGAAAAATTATAACTCAGAACGCCCCTCCAGCACCCTCAACTACCCCCTTCACAAAATACCCCTCCTCCCCGGCGCCTTCAGTCCTAGATCTCAGAGGACAGCACACATGACCTTCACTGTTACCTCCGCCGTGGCAGACATCTCAATATGAGACTATCCCCATCTCAGAACACACACACACACACACACACGAACACACACAGCTGGGGGACAGAAGATCACAGTAAGGAACGCATGTGCTGTGTGTCTCAGCCTGAAGAACAAATATGCTCTCTGAAGTGGCTAAAAATGGCACAGACGAGGAACTCGTTTTGGAAACAGGGGTGCATATTTGTACCGCACGGGTGCATATCTTTCCTTAAAAGGGTACCGCCCTAAGTGACCAGCCTTTTGTAGCCTTTTAGACTGCTTTAAAGTACTTTTCCCCCCAACAGCACTCGCACCAAAGGGATGACCAGCAACTGGAGCTGCAGTGCCATGAGGCCCAAAGAGCAGACAGAAAATAATATGCCACACTGGGCAAACCGGATAGAGGCAATTCAGACCAGTGCTGACTATGGCCCTTAAGCTTGATCAAATGCCCTTCATTTCTATGCTTGTTTATCCGATACCTTGCACTCTCATTTTTTAATCTTTGTTCTTTTATCTGCTCATTGGTTAACCACTGTGAACTACCAAGGTGAATGAATAAACATCCTTGCCTTGAATTCCCTTCTATCCCTTGCATGTAAGATCCGAGCCAGATGCATTATGGGTTTCCAATGAGACGACAGGGTTCAGGATTGTATTCATGCCAAGCGTGTGTCATTCCCATCACCATAAACGCAGAAACAGGAAGGACTCTGGTCAGCAACAAAGGATTCTGAGTTTGTGGAGAGAAAATCAGCCTCGAGTGCGTCTACAGGCTCCACTGTGAGAGCCAGCCGGCGAGCTAGTGCAGAGAGAGGGGGCGAGAGAGAAGCAACCTTGAGCGCGTCGTCCACGGGCGCGCCTGTGAGAGCCGGCCAGCCAGCCAGTGGGCCAGCACCGAGAGCGAGAGGGAATCTAGACGGGGAGGAGAGTCGGGTTACATCAGCTTACATAACTGTGGAGGCCGACAGCCTAGCGTTGCTGGAGCGGCTGCTCTGTTAAAGGCATCAGCCAGACAGACTCCTACGCAGCGGCGGCGGCAGAAGAATCCGTCCCGGGGCAGCATGGGAGCGCAGTACGCATCTCCGTCACACTCCACCACTTTTTCCATCAATTAGAGAGAACTTGCGGAGAGGAAACACATCCAGGCACCGCGCTGGCCTCTTCTCCCACCATCATCTTCAGGCATGGCACTGATTTACACATAAATACTGGGAATTCATGTAAGCGTTATATGAAACCCAGCCACACCGGGCACGTGTTGGGTTATTAGGGAGTGAGGGTTTGTATGTCTGCTGTTTTGTGCTAGCGACAGAGAGGTAGAGAAAGGGCACCGGCCCAATGGCGGTGCGCCGGACCGGACCGGGCCTAGGTTCAGGTCTCAGCTGCTGTCAAGGCAGTATTTCCATTCCCAGAGATCCAATCTCTCTCTCTAAGGACGATAAACTGAAACCACCATGAAGATGGAAGACAGGTTGAGAAATAGGAGCGCATCATTAAACACAGCGTATGTGTGAGTGATTTGTGGGGAAACACAAATCCCCAAAAGGTTTCAAGACAAAAGGTATGTTAGGGCGTTTTCAGATCTATGCTATGGTCCGCAGCAGGAAATTAATTGTGACAATTTGCATAATGACATAGTTTCACATGCCATTATTTGCAAACGGACCAAAATTAGTAAAGGAAGAGCAGAGTGCTGCCTCATTGGTCACTTTGGTGTTTCAGTCACTTTTCAGTCACTTTGGTGCTTCAGTCTTGGTTGAGTGTTCCAAGACAAGCTAGATAGAGTCTAGCAAGAACACAACAACATAACTCTAAGTCTGAGCGTGTCTTTCATATTTATAGCAGTCGGGGGTAAATGACTCATCATCTATCATCTGACTGACCTCTGACCTCTGTGTTGGACTTCCTGCACTTGCATTCCACACCAGCATGAGCCTGACACAGTGAGATTTAATTAGAACTCTCTCTTCGAGGCCTGACACTTGAGGTCTTCATACAATACAAACACAAGACGGGTTTACACAGATATTCAGCTTGCAGCTGGGCACACTAAGCCCTGTACTACAGACAGGTGATGACAGACAGAGTTGGGGCCTTGTAGGATCTCATCAGACACGATCAAAGTGGGGGGGTTTGGGAAAACTGGAGGGGGCACAAAAGAGTCCAAGTCTCTGACTGTGATGCACAGTGGTGGTCAAAGGCCATTATTAACTGATACGAACACTGTCACAGCCAATCAGATCAACTGAAATAGTTCAGTTCAATGTAGTTCTATGTAAGCCACCAGTGGACATTGCCTCAGCATCTGGGAACCAGAGCCAGAGAAAACACATGATGGTGGGGAGGTAAAAACAAGAGCGGAGAAACAGCAAGAAACCTGATCAGAATCAATATCAGAAGGGGGGGGGGGGTGCATAGGGGTGGACATCAGGCCAGGAATGGGGTGATCAAGGTGGCTTTTACTCCACAAACCATAGAAGCCCCCTGGAAACATTTCGCTCCATGGTGTCCACCTCGTAAAACTCCAGGCCAGCCTTTTCATGGCATGACCTTGAGGAATGTTTGGGCAAACAGGGTGTCATCCATCTCTTGAAGTGTGTGCATTACTCTCTGTCCCGCCCCTTTAGGCTCGCAGGCATACGTGGTGGTTATCAAAGAGGCCTCGCTCAAACACAAGATGGTGGTGGAATTCACAGATCAGCTAACGTGCATCATGATTTTGTCGCCATGGACACCTATAAGGTTCACCTGTGATCAACACAAGTTTAGATGTAAGTAACCTCATTACAAAGTGAGAAATTGTTCCCGCAAGAGACAGATTTATGACCGTTTTTGTAGGGCAGCATGTTCAGGTTACCACGGGCCATAAAGATTTTTCATGGAATGAGAGGATCCCACGTCTATGACACCTTTGCTCTCTAACGCTCACACAAGCATATATGACACCGTATCTCTAGTCATGATGACATAGGCTATGCAGAGAGTGATCTGTGTGTGTGTGTGTGTGTGTGTGTGTGTGTGTGTGTGTTCAAACGGAGAAATAGTAATTTGCTCCAAAAAGCACTTACTACTTTCTAACTTTCACATAAACATACAGTATATGGCACCGCATCTCTAGTCATGATCACATAGGCAACGAAGAGCCGAGATCTGTGGAATATTTCCATTGCAGCACCTACAAGAATAAACACTTTAAAAACACAACTCAAATACAGCACAGCCATATTTCCCTCTCCCTCAACCCTCATCTTTCAGAAGTAATGGCAGCTCAGTGTGATGTCTGCTCTCACTAGACTTTTAACTTCAATGGACAGTGAACAATAGCCAAACCGGACCCACAACCAGCATTCATCCGACCGTTCCATCCTCTGGCTCTGAACATCACAGGGTGGAAGTAAGGAAGCCAAAGCATTGTAGTGGAAACTGGGTGTTGTCTCGCAGGGTGCCTAAAAGCTTTCGGACCACCGTCTGCGATGAACCCAACAGCTTTCCTTGGTGAGCCATTCCTTATTCCCACACAACAAAAGCTCGTCCAAAGCTGCGGTCAAGGAAACATTTTCCAACAGATGAATGGCAAATGAGGAATCACGATTGTCAGTGATGCATTTTGAGGACATGCCACTGGGGACCCATGTAATAGTTTGAGGAGATTTATCAGCTTTTTTTTTTTCGCCCACAAAGACGTTATGAAACACCCTCAATCTCACTCAGGGTTTTTCCCACACAGAGAAAGGGAGACGGTGGGAAAAGAGGATCAAATTGCCCGCAGATTTCGGTTATTGAGACGAAAGGCTTTTAAAAAGGCCTCTTGGCTCGCAAGCTTTTTCCACAAGGAGGAGACACAGCGAGCCTCTGATGCTGATGCTCCGATGCGCCCAGAGAAAGCAGAGAGCTCGTCCCTGAGGGGAATTAACAGAGACGTCTCCTAGACATCAGGTGATACCAGTGACTAGGACACCTAGGTGTCACATAAAGAGGTGCACGCTGTAGGTAGCAAAGCTGACAGAGGGACTCAAAACCGGGGAAGAGTTAACAAAAAAAATAAGGAGAAAGAGGAGGAGAAAGAGAGGCCGTTTCATTGGGGTGTATTCAGCAGGGTTTGGCATCGTAAATCCATTCCCAAAACTATTAAAGTCACTCTTTGAAAGCCCGTCCAAACACTCCAAATACAGATCATTCAATTCAGACTACGTTTCAGAGACCCAGAGACTACCTGCAGTGGCCATTAGTGGGTTGAAGATACAGGAGGATATGGAGTGCTGACCTGGTGCAGAATTATGGCTCATTTTCTCCTCATTCTTGAGCCTTCACCCAACACAAGTATGAGCCATTGTTTCCTAACACGCAACTCTGGAAAGTTCTTAAAATAGTATTAGAACAGGATTGATTCCATTTGTAATAAATACTTATTGCGCTTACTCATTCTCTCTCTTTCTCGTTCCCCTTTTCTTTCTCTTCCTCACACTCTATGTGCCTTTGTATGTGTGTGTGTGTGTGTGTGTGAAAGAGAGAGAGAGAAAGTGTCCCACAGAGAGAGAGAGAGAGAGAGAGAGAGAGAGCGAGAGCGTGAGAGTGTGTGTGTATGTGTGTGTGAAAGAGAGAGATAGAGAGTGTGTGCATGTATATAGACTGTGTTTGTGCATCATTAACAATCCTTGTAAGCTACACTATCTCTGGTTTTATGGCTTGAGTGCCTGACTCCATCTCTCTCCCACGCTGACAGCATGACTGCTGAAGTCCAAGCCTCCTCTCTGCCCAGTCGTCCTCAACTCACAAGATCACTGCCCACTACATCATCACAGGGACAGGATTTATAAACACTCATAACAGCATGAGATAATCTGACTGCTCCAGCTCAAACTGTTTCAAAAGGGGTGCGCTGAGTTTGGACACTAGCATTCGTAGTTCCAGCTGTCACCCATGCATCTCCTAAAGGAGCGAATGCTCTGACGTCCATCATTTTAAGAGTGTACCTTACGCACACAAGTGGGCTGCGGAGGTCATATCCAATCTGATATCAGCTGTTTTGGTTCCCTGCCTTGTAATAGGTCCAGGATCATCATAGCACTGGCTGACGGTTAGAAGATGACATGCCAGATCCTTGCCTGGCTGCAGCCACACAGAAAAGACAGATGATGGTGGGGGGGGAGAGATGCAAGCCTCCCCAAAGTCAAATATAATTCAAAGTTCTTACAAAAAACAATATACAAATCGAGCACCGAGCGAAGAGCAAGTCTGTTCGTGGCCCATACCTTTCATATTTCCCTCTGTGATATGACTATCTCCACAGGCACTGAAACAGGTGCAGCTTCACTTCACTGGTGCCATCTGCTCTGGAATCTGCTGCGTGTTATCTGCTGTCGCCACAAAGCATTGCCTCCAATTAGGCTAAGCACTGCTAATGGTAAACTTGGCCTTTTGAAACACCTTATATGGCTGAAGGTAGAGGATGACGCCAGGGCAATTTTGCTGGTATGTGCCAGTGGCCATTCTATTCCCCTTCAAGTGAAAATGAAAAGAAAAGGCAAAGAAATGAAAGCTATGTACAGAGGTTATCTTTCCTTTGAAAGACCTGGAGTTGAACCTTAAAACATAAGACTGATAATAACCATGTCACAAACATGTCATGTTAGTTGCCATATGTTGCAAGGGATTGTCAAGGGACTGAATGAAGTTCTAGCAGGCCCTTTTTATAGCCTATACCTGCCACAAATGCAGGAGACAGGTAGTTTACTACAGAGCCAGACCATTTAATTTACACAGAGAAGCTGCCTGCTACATAAAAAAAGTTCTGAATCAGGTGAGTAATTCTGTATCATTCTGTATGTATATCTTAATTGAGAAACTACAAGCTAGCCACCTAAAAAGCATGTAAAAACCTTGCTAACACCCTGTGAAAGCACAGAACCACATAGTGCTTAGCCTAAATGTCTAATGGGAACAACAGCTGTGTTTATATGGCCTTTACTCCTCAAAAGATGGAAATGTGTCATAGTTTCACTCCAAACACATTCACTGTATTCAATTCGACACACAGGCCCTGTTCATACTTGGTTTTAAAATGCATTTTGGGCGATTGGATTGCAAGCGTACAACCGAGATACATCGGCGTTTACACCTATGTCTATTGCACGTCTTTAAGGTCCAGCTGATCGTTGGTGGTCAGATCTCGTTACTGCCTACATCATTGTCGGAGACGCACCAGGGCACATTAGCATTTACGCTAGAAAAGATAGGTGGTAGGTTACCAAAACGCTCTGGTACCAGAGTGATACAATATCATTGCTCATTCGTTTTCAGCAATGATTTTCTCTCATTCACAGTCAGTACATGAAGTTCTAGTAGGCCCACTATTTCTCCCAGCTATGTACACCATGGAGGCAAGAAAGGAGCAGTCTTTAATTTAACAGAAAACCCAGAGCGACTGCCTGTTATATAAATAAGGTCTGTTTCTGTTTCTGTGTGATTCTGTATCATGGGTCCGTCATCATTAACTCTTGATTAGCCATAACCTCATCTCATTACTGTAATACACATTCAATGGATTAAGTGCGTGGAGCGCCACACAGGGTTCCCACTGTTTCCATCCCGTCTAATAAAGCTAGCTGGCTACGATGCTAACCCTGCCCAGAATCATGCAACAGTAATCAGTGAGGGTGGAGCAGAGCGGGGCCGCTGCCCAGAGCACACCATCAACACCAATGGCCCGGAACAATGCATTACCGTCTACACAGATGCAAGCCCCTGAGATCAGGACCATGGAAAACTTCAATGCCCCTTCAATTTAAAAAAAAAAAATTTAAAAGATAGGGAGAGAAGAAAAACCCACACATCTGGAAGCAAACCGCCAAGTGCCACATCTGGACTGCACGCAAACCTGCGCAGGGTGAATTAAAACATCTGGACAATGAACTTGATGGCCATTGGCTGCCATGGGACACCAGGGACAGGGTTTCTCATGGCAGCGCAGGCATAAGCTGACGCAGGAGTTTTCCACAAACCAAGTCCATTTATTTGATCTTGCGTGATGCAAATCACTGATGTGACATTATGAGTATAGCCATGGCAAACTTTGGTCTGCGGCATCACTGCAAGAATCCGCATGTGATCGGATCAGCTGGTTTACATCACACAACTGTTTTTATTTCATGTGCAGTAAAAAGGTTCACACAACCCCGATCTATATCGGAGGCCTGTGACAACTCCAAGAGCATTTTAGTGCTTTTTTGGAAGGACAGTAAAGAGCAGTCTGGGCGAGGCCAGAGAGACACTACCAAAGTGACAAGTGACTGATTGTCAACTCTGTGAAATTGACTCTTTCATGACGCTGCTGGTAAACGGTTCCGCTCAGCACACCCTTTCCGACCGCGTCATCAGGCTCAAAGCAAAGCCTCTCTTTCCTCATTGGCTCATGGTGGTTGCTGTACTCATGCACTATCATGCCCCACTGTGCGTTACGCTGCACCACTGGCCCGTAACGTAACAGCCATGGTGGGTCAGATACTCCAGGCCAGGCCAGAGCAGATCGTTGTGCCAGCGAACGGCCCTGCAGGGCGGCGCTATGGGCTCCTATAAAAACACTTACTTTCAATGAAAGCCCCTCAACGGCTGTCCAGCCGGCAGCCATTCCAGCCTCCTCCACATTTATACGCCACTACCACGAGAGAAATAAAAACCCGATTTTCACTCTTAAATTCCCAATCTCACTTAATCTCATTACCTCACACCCTTCAGTAGAAGAAATAATTCCACTGAATGAAAAAAAAAAAAAAAAAAAATCTGTAAAATAACATTGTAAAAATATACACACAATAAAGTCGTGGAAGTAGAGCTGTCCTGCCAGCCAGGGCTAATCCATTAAGAGCCCCAAGCCTTCCCCTCTCAAGGTTTTATAGCTCCCCTATTTTTCTATAAATAAAAGAAAAGCAAAAATGAGGAATTTCTGTGCTGCAAGCCAGTTCCACTGAAGAAACTTTGGCTGTGTGTTTGATGCGTTTTAGTATGTGTGTTTGTGTAAGAGTGTGTGTGTGTGGTTGATGCGTGTATGAGTGTCTGTGTGTCTGTATGTGTGTGTGTGTGTGTGTGTGTGTGTGTGTGTGTGCGCAATGTTCCTGTGTTGAGATTCATGGGCACACCTGCACTGGTGAGCACTCCAACACCATCATTCACTAATCAGTGTCTCACAGTCTCTGTCTCTCTCATATACACACACACACACACACACACACGTGTAGTCTCTTTCTTTCTCATACACACACCCACATGTGCAGTCTCTTTCTCTCTCATACACACACATTCATATGCACATACACACACATTCATATGCGCACACACACACACACACACACACACACACACACACACACACACACACACACACACACACAGACACACACAGACACACACACACACACACACACACACACACACACACACACACACACAGGATTAGGAGCCCCTGTATTTTAAGTCTGCCTCTCTCTGAATGAAGGCACCCGGGATTAGGTAGAAAGTCAAACACACAGTGCTCCAGGGACGCGCAGGGTCCAATATCAGGTCTGTGCGTTTTTGGACTGCTGGTGGACACGACGCAGCTCTAATTGGAACCAGAGTGCTGGAAAGGCCTGGAAATCCAAACATCTCCAAGGTGGCTGGTGTTTCGGAGCTCGGCCAGTGGAGGTCGAGGCTCTGCAATGGAACGAGTCTCGGCACAGCAACAGCACTGTACCTTAAGCATATTTCATTTACGCACTTTTGAGGGAGACACGCCAGCAGTTATGAAAGCCAAGGGCAAGAGAAGAACAAAATCTCTCACAATGACTGAATCACTTGAGTAATCTGTTTCACTGGAGCAGAGCCTGCAGACACGGAGCTCCAGCTGGACCGGACAGGGATGGAGGAGTCTAAGCCAGTCGATGGGCTTTTGCTGTCAAGCTTCACCTGTGGTATGCTCCTGCACTAACCTCCAGAGTTGACAACAATGTCCCCTCTGTCCCCAAATGACCTTGCACTGGCCTGTGTGAGTGTGAGTGTGAGTGTGAGTGTGAGTGTGAGTGTGAGTGTGAGTGTGAGTGTGAGTGTGAGTGTGAGTGTGAGTGTGAGTGTGAGTGTGAGTGTGAGTGTGAGTGTGAGTGTGAGTGTGAGAATGGGGGAGGTATGACAGTATTACCTGATTGTCTACATCTGCAGAGGTGTAAAAGAAAGGTAAACACCACCTGTCATTTTCTCTTTCTGCACATGATGCGCCTATCCCTAGAACACTCTCTCTCTGGTGTTTTTGTTTCCTCATCTCGATAAACTTTCAACTTGCCAACCTCATGGTGTTCGTCTCCATTTCCTCGTGCAGTGTGTGAGACAGTGGTTACAGCTGTGAAACCAGAGGTGGAATTCTCCGCACTCCACTGCTTACTCTGGCCCAGGGATCTACCAGCCAACTGCCAACTGCCAACAGCCTTCAGGCATGAGAGCACAATTGTTTAACGAAGTCCTCAAACTCATCTGAAAGGGGAATGAATCCCAAATGTTTTGCCACATTCTTCGTGAGACTTTTGTAATTTCAAACCACTTGCTCCTTGTTTTGCTTTGGGTTATGATGAAAGGATCTTCAAAATTAACACAATTTCGGTTTTACACGCTGGTATAGTGTTTCAGAAAAAGCAAACAACTAAAAGGAGGAAGAACGCTGGATTCATCACCCCGGTACGAAACGGCATCTAGTCAGTGGAAAACGCATAATCAAATAAATAGATTTTTATTTAAAGGCAGATTCCTGGGATATTCGCGTTGTTAAAGAGCACGGCGTCGCCACTGCGCAGATCTACCCCCGTGATTAGAACGGAACTGTGGGGTTAAGGGGGCATGGGGTGTGGGGGCTAACTCAGCCTGCACATCCATCCAAATTACACTCTCACAAATCCTACACACTCACGGCACAGTGTGTGGGCCAACTGCTTGAGCGGAGCTCAGCCTTCTGTAGTTTCCATATCTTCAAGCCCTCAAAGGCCTCTCTGATGCCTGATGCCCTAAACTGCACAGACGGAACAGATCCAGAGGTATAGCATGTCATTACCCCGTTACAACCTAGCCCTGTCCCTCCCTCCATATCACAGGCTTTCCTCCTCCAACACGTCACATTTAATTAAACCGTGCTCCATCCGCCGCTGTGATAACTGAGGTGTGCTGTTGACATTTAGTTGACGTCCCGTTGCAAGGCGCTCTCTGTAATCCACGCAGAATGAAATGGTGGGTGGCTCCCTCTATCGTAGTTGTAGCAGATTAGTGCTCTAACATAGAGGCAGCCGCAAGCCTGCACACCCTGGGGGCTCCACAGAAGCTGCCCCTGTAATGATGTTGCACAGGCTTCCCTATCAATTATCTCTGCGCTTCAAAGCAGACTTCAGGACAGCCTCTCTGTCAGAGTGAGCTGTGTTATTCCACAAGTCACACATGCACTGATTTATGGCTCCGCTGTGGAGAGGCTCCATGAGATGTGAAAACCAGGAGAAAGTGAGGTGCATCAAAGCCATTAGTTGGAAAACAACACGGCTCATACTACATCAAACTGCATTTATGTAGCAGGCATGTTAGCCATACAGACTTACAAGGGCTGGAATTATCTGAGTTTGAGCAGTATGCTAAAGGCTCAGTTAATGTCACCCCTTTTTCTTAATGTCAGGTGTTGAATTGTTGGAATTGTTTTGTGAATTTGCTGTGAAATCAACTGCTTCTGTTCACGTGTGGAGCAAATCTTTGCAAACGCCTTCCTTCCTTTGACCCTTGTTCAGTATTTGTGTCAGACAGTAAACAATCTCAAGAGCACTGTTCACACCACATTCAACAAGCTAAGTCTCAAGAGCAACAACAGCCCAACAGCCTCCTGCTGGGAGCAGTCTGGGCACTCTCAGTCTCTGATGGAAGATGGCGGCAGAAGACAGACAATGACCTTTGACCTATGAGACTCCAGCCATGTTATGCTTCAGGTTAACAACGACAATCCATCCTTATTAACAAGATGGATGGATTCCAGATCCTGACACGCAAGACTCCCGGACTGTTTGCTGAGTGGTGCTTAGATACCAGCATCTAGCCTCTCAAACGCAATGGTTGTAGTAGTTTTTTTATTTTTCTCTCGGATCAATCTGTCTAAAGGAAGCGGAGGTAGTTTTGGCATTAAAAGAACAAGCGTGTTGCTCTGTGTGCTACACATTAAGCCTTTAAGTTCATAAGCATATTCACAGATAGGCGTGAATAACTCAAACAGTGTGATTCTGTGAATGAGCTATTTTCTTTATCTCGCCTGGCCTGTTTTTTATCCCACTTAAAGATTAGTGAAGCGCCTCAGTTTTAGCACTTAATGGAACTTAATGGAGCGTGACCTCCGACCTCTCAGGAAGAGTAAATAATGGGGGTGTTTAGACTCTGTGGGGTAGATTACAGGCGGTTGGCTCAGGCAGGGTGAGGCTAGTAGTCCTCCAACAGTGTGGCCTTTATACCTGGAGGGCAGCGATTAGCCTGCTAATCTAAGACTTCAACTCAACGCCGGTGGTCCTACAGAAGCACAAGGATACATGCAAGCTTGAGCTCACATACACGCTTAGACACACACACACACACACACACACACACACACACACACACACGCACACACACCATGAGATATTAAACAGACCCATCACTAATGGTGAAATTCACACATGAGCAGGTTACATATGGAAAGAAAAGTCACTGAGAAAGAAAAAAATTAAATACTGGAAAAGAAAAACATAAGTTGAACTTAAGCAAAACGCCTTAAGTCACTCCTATGACCCTTGCCATAGTGGTGTGATCTGTAGTTAATGTGTGTGCTTGGGGCCACACTGAACACCTCTCTACCAATCACTGCCCAGAGCTGCTGGCAGCATGTCCTCCTTCACTGCATTCTGGGATACCGGCATGGATATAATGTTACTCCTAGAGAGTAATATCATAGGTAAAAGAGCGTACTGGACATATTTTCCACATACTTCTCCGTAATGAGGACAAGAGGGAGATGTATAAGTCTGTGTGTCTGTGTGTGTCTGTGTGTGTGTGCAGCCGATAATTTTTTTTCAGTAAAACTACTCAGACACCAGGAGCAAATCCAGTATTTATACATCACTAAAAACATCCTCAGTTTTTCAGCTGACACACTTTGGCAGGTCTGCAGTAATCCATGACACTCGTGAAAAAAAGCCATCAGTTGACGGAAAAAAGGGAGAGAGAGAGAGAGAGAGAGAGAGAGAGAGAGAGAGAGAGAGAGAGAGAGAGAGAGAGAGAGAGAGAGGAGTGTGTGGAAGAGAAAAGGGAGTGAGGAGCAACATTAGAGCTCAATGAAGAAGGCAGGAAAGTGAACCAGATGGAGTGTGTATGTGTCAGGGAAGAAGAGCTTATCAGATGTGAAGCCATCCAGGGAGAGGAGGATCAGAGAAGAGGAGACAGAGGAGACAGAGTGGGCATCTATACAGAATGCACAGCCAAAGGGAGGACACACCAGTTAAATCCCTGTCACCTTAAATTAAAACACACGCTGGCCTTGGTGAGATTTAGGGTCTCCTCTGGGCCAGCACCTGTGGTAAACATCAACTGTTTGGTTCTGAGCACAGACCAACACCAAAGCAGGTCCAGTTTGCTTCATATGTCTTCCTTGCTTCAGGCATGTTCCCTGAGATCAGGTAATGTTTACACTGGCACCCGAACTGCTATAATCCTCATCTGACAGATGGTCCACTCCCCCTCAATCAGGCTTGGCACAGGGTTATCGCATACAGTGCTTCCAACACACACACACGTGATTTTACATTCCCTAGGAGTTAGTTTTTATTACCTTATGACTGAATTAGGTGATGACACATGCGCTAAATAACCTGGAGATACAAGTCAAGGCCAGACCAAACAGAGAATCACAAAGTCTGAACTGTCTGTCTGTCTGTCTGTCTGTGTGTGTGTGTGTGTGTGTGTGTGTGTGTGGTAATGAAGGAAAGAAAGAGGCTAAGAGAAGAGACGAGAAGAGAGAAGAACAGCAGAGAAGAGAAGAGAATGTGTCTTTCAATCTGACCTTGGTCTCCTAAAGGTGAGGCCATACATCTGGCAGGCCAGGCCCACAGTGGGGGTGTAGACGATGGGCATGAACCTCTCAATGTCTGACGCCAGCACCCTGTAGAAGAGCTTCTCATTGCGGTCCTGGAGCCCCATCAGAAACACATACCTGAGGAGATGGACAGCAGAGAGACAAAAGAGAGAGAGGTGGAGGGGTGAGGAGAAAGAGAACATGAAAGGTGAAAAGAAAAGCAGATGAAGGGAGAGTAAAAGAGGAGGGCAATAGGAGGGATGGAAAAAGAGATTGTGAAAGGAACACCGAAGGAGAGCAGGAGAGTGAAAAGGGGGAAGATGGGCAAAGAGAGAGAAAGGGACAGCGGATGGGAGAGGAAGGGAGCAAAGGAGACAAGGTGAGAGGGAGAAAGAGACACAAAGGGAGATGGAGACAGACAAAAAGAGAGAGAAGGGGGAGGGGAGGACCATGCGTGAGGTTAGACATTGTGTGCAACATCACTTTCATAAGCATATCATGTGTTGAATGACAGTTGAATGACATAATAAATAGATCTACAACAGGTATAAGTACAGGTATCACAGAACAGCACTACAATCTGACCATTTAGTTGATGTGATGTATCTGCAGAACAGATACAGCTGATGGTGTCTGCTTTGACAGCTTGTTATTTGACATAATAAGCCCTCTGCCTGCTTAAAAAGCGGTGTGAGAGCAGTGGCTGAGAGACAGCGAGCGGAAAGACAAGCACAGAGGGCTGGGTGCTCCGTGAGTCATCTGTGAGACCAGCTGAGCCACATGGGAGACATTCCAGAGTTCGCCGCCTGTCCGTCTTATCCGCCTAGACGAAGCAGGCATGTAAACACAGACTGTTGGACTCACAGGCCCCACGGCCACCAACAGGCCGCTCAGAGATAAATGCAACTCCGGTCAATGACAAGGAGACAGAGGATCCCAAGGCCTCATTTGTCGCTGCTGAACGCATGCTGACGGCTCCATGTTGTATGTTAATTGCTGGGTAGGGTTTCTGGTGTTTATGTTTCAAATGCTTGGAAAAATATACAGCAGGCACACGCATAGATACACGCACACACACACACCCACACACACATACATACACAAAAAGAAAAGCCTTCAGAGATCTCAGACACAAGCGCCTTGTTGCAGCCGAACAGTCAAGGGCATGAGAGTTTACATACGACCCGAATTAACAAGAGCCACGTCACCTTTCCATTCATGACAGTGAAAACTTTCCATGCGAGCTGGAGCATAATGTCCCACTTGTTTAGATAATGAAAAACATGCCCCCCCCCCCCCCCCTCCCCTCCACACACACACACACACACACACACACTGCTCCTGCCATAGAGATGATTTGATAGAAGGTGTTTACAATATCTTTCCAAATAAAAAAGCCACCTCCCAGGCAGTCAATCAAAAGGCCTCACAAAGCCTCCCAAAGCCACACAAAGCAAACCTGAGAGCTATGTTCCTATCACACCACCATCGAACCTACAGACACTGCTGGTGTGTACGCCTCCCCTTCTAAGTTCAGAACCTTTAGATGGGGCAGTAAGCATCACGAGATATTCACTATTACACCAACAAATGCTGGATCATTAACAGATGCTGTTTTATTTCTGCATTCAATATGGCTTGTTAGCATATGACTCCTGCATTGTTTACTGGAGGCCATCCAAATAAAGTTGGACATTGCAGGCCTACGAAGGCCTGTGTTTTCCTGGATTTTAAAACACAGACTAGCAATCTAAAGAGACCACAGACCGGGGATTCAAACACTCCAAAAGCATGGGAGTGGGCAAAGCCAGATGACTGTCCTCATAACCCTTGTTAACGTCATGGTCCAATGAAGTATTGCCAATAAGGCATGTTAAACCATTTATTATTGAATTAGGTTCTGGGCTAGCATATACTGTGCTGTTTTGGACACATGGAACTTTTCTTAGTCACACTCCTAAGGGTTTAATTAATGTTGGTCTTGATTAGCCAAGCACAGGACATTTAACAGATGAAGGACATTCGAACAGCGCAGTGGAGAAAACCTGCATGAGGGCTTCTACCAGGTGTTTTGGACCAGGGAGAGCAGGAAAACACCCACTAAAGGGGTTCCCCAACAGCAGGACGGTGAAACACTGTTAGAACGTATGAGCTGTGAATAGCAGTCCTCTGAGGCACACAGTGTGTTTCTAAGTCTTGTCCACACTAACCTGGGGAAATTTGAAACAACATCATTTATTTCTCCATTTAGCCCTTCCGTCCTCAATAAAAGCTTTTTTCCAACTCCGAAAACAGCGCTTTTTTTTTTATCGAAAATCCTGTCTGTTGTGCATACCTTTGAAAAACGCCGGGTTTGCGTTGTAATGTGGACAGGGAAAATGGAGAGTTTAAGAAACTATGATGTATTGCTGCCATGACAGTGACGAATATTTGTGTCCCAGACACCAACAACAACACACACTTCTATAGCGTTTAAGCGTTTGGACGTAGAACATTTGGAAAACGGTACAAAAACAATAGTGTGGACGGAGAACGTTTTTACCCAACTTAGTGTGGACCCAGCCTAAGTGGCCCACTGAACCACACTCTAGGTTCCAGTATCCAATTTCAGATAATGAGGTAAAATGTCAGCCCATAGAGAGCTGTGTTAAAGCAGCCATAGTGGTCATGATTCTTGGCATTCAGTGGCTCTCAGCCCATAGAAAGCTCTGCTGGAGAGGCTATAGTGGCTGCCATTCTTGGCATGGGGGGGGTGGGGGGGACTGAGTGCGCACACAGGCGGTCATTTAACATGAAGTGTTTGGGCTGTGTTAACAAGCGTGTGAAACTGTGCTGGGGAAAAGACCGTTTCCCCCTGCTCTCAGTGTCACACACACACACACACACACACACACACACACACACACACACACACACACACACACACACACACACACACACACACACACACACACACACACACACACACACACACACACACACACACACACACACACACACACACACACACACACACACACACACACACACTCACACACTCACACACGCTGCTGTTGCTACGCCCAGGGCTTGAGGCTTCTTTTTCCCCCCTCTTTCTTTTTGTTTTTCTCTCTCCATCTAGTTATTTCTCTCTTTCTCAACCGTCTCTCATCATTCTTCCTTTTATCCCCCTTCTCTCTTTTCCACTCCCTCTCTGACTTTCTCTCTCTCTCTGCTTTTCTGTCACTTTCTCTCCCTGTTTCTCCTCACTTTTCCTCTTTCATCATCTTCCTCTCTTCCTCTCTTTCACTTCCACACTCTCGCTCCATCAGGTTCCCAAGCATTTCACTCGCTCTATCTGCTTCTGATATTTCCCTCTGGCAGCCATTCTCAATGAGTCAGCCTTGAGTCACCACAATGCTATATAAATAACAACAAAAGATGAATCAATGAACCACACGCAGTTATTGGCCATTGGTTATTGGAAATACGCCACTTCACTCTCCCACTAAAGAGCAGAATCTGTCTATCACTGGCTGCGAGGGAAAGTCTGGTTCTCTGGCTGGTCTGTAGTCTCCAGGCCAAGAGAGTCCGGAGCCTGAGACAGCCAACATCTCCAGACACTCAAATTCTGTCTGCAATTTGTCAAAGTCTTTGTAGGCCTGTCGTGCCAGTGGCTATTTTTCAAAGGCGCTGGTGTTTATTTTTTTTGTCCCTCTGCAAAAAAGAAAACACAAAATCCTTTTGCTTTCACAAAGGCTCGTCTCTTTACCTTCCACACAGGTGGGTTCCTATCAGCGGCACAACAACGAAAGAGGGTTCCTTTGAATGGCTAGAACCCTGCACTATTCCCAAAACAAATATTTGCACTGGAAAGTGTTGGCGGGCTGCCTAGTCTTTTTAAGACTGAGCACGAGAACAAAACATTTGAGATAGCAGAAATAGAAAAAAAGAGAAAGGTTATGAATAGCACATATTTTCGAAACGGGTCACTTCTCTCCAAGAGACTGTGTCCAGCAATAAATATCTAAAACAGCTCGGAGAGCAAAGCACAGACTGTAATGTAAACAAAACAAGGCCTAAAAGAATGACAGCCTGGACAGAAACAGCCACATTTTAATAAACCGGACCTCGGCCCCCGGAGCTCAAGGCACTGTAGCGCTAAGAGATGGAATGTCATTGACATCAGAGGGCCATGGGAAAAACACTAGCATTTAGCATAATTGCTGTTTTGGAGTGCTGGTATAGCAACCAGTCCCGGGGTGTTGGAAAGTGGCTGGGCAACAACGACCACATACCCCTGTCAGCTGGTGCCATCTCACCCTGCTGGGACCATGTGACAGGTGGCACTGTGCCCGTAGCCCATGGCATCAGAGGGCATCCCAGCCCAATGTGAACTCAAGAGGAACAAGTGAACTGCCGGTCTCTCTGCTTAGTCACACATGACAAATTAGGAGATGAAAGCTGGCCTTGGGAAAAAGCCTGATGCTTGCACACAGGGACCGCGCTGGGGCGGTTATGTTTGGCTGCATTAATAACTGGTAATCATGAGGATGTGTGTGTGTGTGTGTGTGAGAGTGAGTGAGTGAGTGTGTGTGGGGGGGTTCAACAGTGTGTGTCTGTGGGGTTTGGGTAATAGTCCAATATCCCACTTATACCACGGTTGCGTTATGATAATTTGTGGATATCATTTCCATGCTTTGATTGCTAAAACTGATTTGTTTGTAGAACTTCTTTCCGACGCACATTGAGACTTCTCTTAACTTACAGGACAAACTGCTGTTACTATTTCTAAATGGATGGTTGGTATAGCCGAAGCCCAGTCATAAGTTCCCTAATTCTTAATTAATTCTTGTTGCAAAGCTAGCATATCCCAGTATTGAGCCTTAGCTTTGTAAAATCACGGTGGTCCTTGGCCCAAATGTAGCGTAACAATACTAAAAGCTAAAAGCGACACTTCATTTAAGCTGTACTATGTTCAAAACACTGGGACTACATCTTAGGTGTGCAAATATCAAAAGTTAACTGACATTCTAAAGAACGCATCACGATCGAAGATTCAACCAAGGCGTGGTATAAAACACTTCATATAGCAGACACAACACTAGTCCATTGCAGTGTGTCGGGTTAATGGTAATATACCATAGCACAAAGAGCGTATGTGCATGTCTGTGCTGATGTTATGGTGTTTCCCTTCATCTCCGCTCACCTGTCCAGGTCGTCCTTCTTTATCTCGTAGTTGCGGATGACCCTAAGCAGCTGCACGTCCTGGCTCAGAAAGCAGGGGGGGAGGAGGCCGTGGATGCCCAATTGCAGCCGCTCCTCCAGAGAGAAGGCCATACCCTGGAGAAGATACACAACCAGGTTATTACGGCTTATAAAAACTCACATACATTAATAACACGTAATAAGACACTATGACGCATAACACCAACAATAAAGTCCTGGTGAATGATTTATCTACAAACTAACAGGTAATCTCTCTAAACCAAACACTCTTTACAAGACATTTCATTTTATATAATTAAACATCAAAAAGCCCTGGAGCTGAAGGAGGAATAGCAATTGAAAGACTTTTCAGAGGGTCAATCCTTCCAGCTGCTGTGTGTCCTCAGGACTACAATGAGCAGCACCTTTTTCCAAATAGGCCACGCAGGAGATTTTTCTCCTTTTTTTTCCAATAAACACCCTCCACACAGACAAACATTTTTTCTCTCTCTCTCTCTCACCTCTCTTTGGTTCCGCTCAATGTTTATTCAATGAAAAGCTTTCCTCCTTCTAACCAAGCAAAGGGCACTGTAAACACGGACTCTCCGGATGCAAATCATCCTCCAAAGAAAACATCATATTCAAAAACTTGAACAGCCCGCTCAGCTCATTTCCTTATCTGAACAGTTTCTCTCGGACTGTGGAAAGGAAAATTAATTCACCAGCTCTCTGTAAACCCTCATGAGGAAAAATAAGCATCAGAAATACGCCTCTCCTTTTTTACCCTCTTCTTAACCATACGCCTCGAAAACGTCCACTACTTGTCATGCACAGGATGCCTTTATGTCTACAAGACCGATGCTCAAATGCTGGACAGCCTACACCAGTGCATGAAATGCTGAAAAAAAAACATAGTACCATAGATGTACAGTATATGATTATCTATCTATTATGAATAAATCAATGTATCTGTGACTAAACAGCACTCAAAATGACAGTACATTACAATTTGCATGTACACAGAAGCTCGCTTTGTCTTCATAGTATTGACAGGGCTACCTTTATACTTATCTTCAGAGCATATTTCACATTTATAGGGTGCTTAAGTCCCAGTGATTTGTTGGATTTCTACAGTGAAGGGTTCATCCAAGTTCTATCTCAACCAGGTAGGTAATCAGTTTTAGTAGATACAGATGTACAGCCCAGAAAACACATGTATGTACCGGGCTGGCACTCCCTGCAGAGCTGCATGAGTTACAGTACTGACGATGTCTGATGTGTTCTGATGCAATATCTTCAACAATTTTCAAGTTTCAACAAGTATGCACTATACCATTTCCCCATTTCCAGCAAAGTCAGAAATTGTGAGAAATTGATCTGAAATTGACCAGGTGCCATGATTGTAACTAGTAAATCTTCTGTGACTACCCAAAACAAAGAGGCAAATGCCTGTGCTACCCTCCAACCTAAGTCGCTGTTAACAGGTGTGCCAGCATTGCTCTAGCAGCACACTGCTCATACACACACGCCTCTACATTCAAATGCACTTTTAGATTCCCTCCTGTTGCATTTCCAGGTCTCTGTATCTCCCTCTCTCCTCCAAAAGCAGTGGTGGTTACTATTCTGCGCTCCACATTGAGATCAATGCCCACCACAACTGAGGGTGCAGTGGCCCATGTGACAGAGAGAGCCTGTGGCTCGGGCCGTAATGACAGGCTCTCTCCATCATTACCACGCCTCTGGCAACCTCCGCAGGCCCTCTGTGGCACCGCATAAACACACAACAGGCTGTAATCTCATCCCCCGTCCGTCTGCACACACACACACACACACACACACACACACACACACACACACACACACACACACACACACACCCCCACCCCCCCGGTGCTCGCATATGGAGCTTTATTTTCAAGCAGGGCACGCTGCACTCCTTATACATGCGTTCATGTTAAGGGTTTCGCTCATAAAACACGCGCTGGCATAAAACGCACGAGGAAACTGCTGAGGGTCTGGTCGCACACGGCGCAGCGAGCTGCACTGTATAGCGCAATAAAACGTGTTCTTGACGCAGTTCAAAAACCATAATCGACAACCACAGACAAATTTTCTGACCTTGGTAGAACACTTCTGAAAGCGCAGCACATAGTCCACCAATAACACACTGTGTTTAGCTGAGTTTATGTGAGTGATGGTACTGTCAGAAAGTTGTGTGCCACTACATCCACAGTGAGCCCACATACGGATAATAAGCACAGCCTGACTTCTATGGGTTCTATAAGTAACTGTAGAAAAGTTTCTGCTTCACCAATGAGTGAACAGTAGGCTGCATAACATGGTGATAATTTACATTATATTTCTATGCACTAACTGCAGAAGTGCATGGCTACACAGCTGTAAAGGCTTGGACACTTGGTGACTTGTTAGTGCTGAGCACTAGAGGAAAAAAAACATATCTGCTGCCTGACTAGGGTTCGTCCCAAATGTATATTGAGTTTTACCCCTGGCTTCAAAGATCATAGATCATAGATGAGGGACAAGGGAAGGGTGTAGTATACGAGACTTGACATGATTACCCTGTCATGAGTGCAGGTCTCTAATTTGAAGGGAGGAATGTGTTTATAGTTTTACGTTCCCCCCTCAACATACACACCTTCACCCCCCACTTACAGATCCATAAAAATGTTTTATCCTCCTGGCATACTACATATAGCCTTTGCAGACATCAGCTGACCCTGGCCAGAGGTGCGTTCAAATTCGGCGAACAGAGGCGAACTTTAGAGGCAAATGCGGTTTCTTTGAACTTTTAAATTTGAACGATTTTGTGTAAACATTCCAGATTGTTCATTCTAAACTGTAACCCTAGTCCAGCATTCACGTTATGCTCGCCAAAAACGACTTCCTTAGACCATTTGTTTTCGCAAACACACAGTGAAAACAAAGAATTCACAAACGTTTGCCTTTGTTTGCTATTTCGAACACGTCAAGATCTGGCTCACACCTTACATGCCAGAGCCAGCATCTCTCGAAGCTCCAACTCGGATCAACCACTGTCTTTTCACCAGCACAACCCTGACCACCACTTCACCACTATGCATTGGAGTCAAACACACAGAAAGACACATTCACAACCAAGTCAACAACCTCAAGGGACCACAAATCTCTACACCAGCACGGCAACAGACCACTGACTATATATATACTCTATTATCAAAGAATCACAGGCAATCACATGCCTATGTAAGATGAATCTTAGTGTAACAGTATGAGTCATTATGAGAGGCTGAGAGGCTAGCCGGATCTCTGTGTGTGTGTGTGTGTGTGTGTGTGTGTGTGTGTGTGTGTGTGTGTGTGTGTGTGTGTGTGTGTGTGTGTGTGTGTGAGTGAGAGTGAGAGAAGGAAGAGAGTTACATTAATGTCTGGTTTGCATCCTGCAGTTCTGTCCTCGTCTGCGCGAGCATTCCAGTTTGGTATTTGAGTTAAACGTCTGTCAAATGGTTTGGACAATGACATCCTCCTAAAGATCAAACTGGGACTATTAGCAGACCTGTAATCAGTCACCACATCCAAGGTAGTTTCCTTTCAGAATGGGAGCACTGCATTCAGACAATCATAAAAGACTAACCACATCTGACAATGAATTTTCAATCAAATTGCCAGCTACACCAAAAACCAATCCTCCAGAATGGAAGCCATCCCAGACATGGACGCAGCTATGTATACCAAGAAACCTTTAAACGGGAGCTTTTAAAAGATTGTAAGATGATCAAGCACCCAATACTGGACGAACAGTATTACCGCTGTTTGTGTAAGACTTTTGGGGGCTAGTTCTTCTGTTGGACACTAGGTGGAGTTGGCGGGATCATGGACTCTGACAAAGTCCAAGCCATCCTGGACTAATCATTTTCACCTGAGTTTTGTTCAATTAGCCTGATCAGTAGTACTATTTAAGTTGTGCTGGCCAGTGGAGAAGAAAGATGGAGGTTTGTGCCCTTGCGGTGACTACCGTAGACTAAAAGAGGTCACCATAAAGAATGGCCAACCACTCCAATTAATCTCCTCGGCCTTTGGAGTTCTTCAAGGCGCAACCATCTTTTCCAAACGGGATCCCCGCAATGGCAACCATCAGGTGCGAATCTGAAGTAAACGAATGGAAGACTGCATTGAACACCCCAACAGGGCACTATGAGTACCTGGTCATGCTATTCGTCTTAACTAACACCCCGGCAGGGTTTCAAGCACTAATCAATGATGTCCTCCTATACTCAATAAGGTTACCTTTGTTTACCTGGATGATATCCTGGAGTTCTCAAAATATCTGCATGAACATGTCCATCATGTCAGTCAAGTCCTCCAGCAACTTCTCAAAAACAACCTGCATGGGGGGCACTGTGGCGCATACCAGTAGCCCCGACCACATTCGGGCTTGATGCCCATGGAGGACACAGGTTCGATTCCGGCCTGATGTAATTTCTCCTGTCCACTCCCCGCCTCTTCTCCCTGTCATTTCCTGTCTCACTAAGACTATCGATTAAAGGCCAAAAAGCCCAAAAAATAAATCTAAAAAAAAACCTGCATGTCAAACCCAAGAAATTCAAGTTCCACGTCTCTGAGGTCTACTTCCTAGGCTTCATCATCTCAAGCCGTAAAATTTGGATGGACCATAAGAAAACACAAGCTGTCAGAGACTGGCCCCTAACCCTCAACAGGTTCAAAGCTTCCTTGGTTTTGGGAACTTTTACCAAAATTCCTCCACAATTTCAGTGCTCTAGCAGTGCCTCTGTCAGCCTTGACCAAGAAAAAGCTCAAACCACACTTCACATGGACTTCAGAGGCAGAGAAGGCTTTTACTGATTCCAAGTCCTGGTTCCAAGAATCTGAAGCTGAACTCCCTGTCCAGATTATTGCAGCCTCCAGAGCAATCCCATATTGATCCCTCCTGATCCAAGTTCCAGAATCATGGCACCTGTCTGCTGGGGAATAGACAGCTGTCAGACAAGCGCTAATGACAGAGCCAGGCCCAGGCAATGGCGTACCCGGTTGTCTTTTTGTCCTCGGCCTGTTTGAGCCCAGGTACTAAAGTGGGGGCGTAGTGCTCACCTTACTGGCCTTCCAGGGACATCCAGGACCCTGGAGTTTCTAAGAGGCGTTTTTGCTGGCTCAACAGAAATGTGCAGTCTTTGTGACAGCTTGCTCCACCTGTGTTCAAGGCAAGAACCCCCAGTCCCGTCCCAAGACATCCATGGTCTCATCTGTCCATGGATTTTTATCAATCACTTTCCACCTTCAAAAGGTAATACTGTCATTCCAGTTATTGTTGACTGGTTTTCAAAAGCTCACCGCTTCATTCCACTGCCTAAACTTACTTCTGCATGCGAGATTGCTGAACTAATCTGTGAACACTCCAGAATATGGTTTCCCACAATACCTTGTGTCTGACTGAGGGCCACAGTTCACCACCCAAGTTCTGGCGAGCCTTCTGTAAGCTCATTGGGGCATCAGTGAGTCTCTCCTTGAGCTTCCGTCCAGAATCCAATAGCCAGACTGACAGGGTGAATCGGGACCTGGAGACAACCTTCCGGAGGGCTTTTGACGACAACCGTTCCAGGCCAACCAGCGACATAGTGCTGGTCTATCTTTTTGTCCTAGTCAAAGGGTCTGGTTCTCTGCATGGGATCTGCCTGTATGGGTGGAGTCCCGCAAACTGGCAGCAAGGATCTGTGAGCCTTCTCAAGGTGATTGAGAATTAAACCTGTGTCATACTGCCTCCCACTAGCTCCATCCCTGAAAGTTAAACCATGTCTCTCCACTGAGACTAGTGGTCACCAGTCCCAATCGCTTCAACACAGGCAGGATCATGGACTCCTCTGAGAAAGTCCGTTAATCCGTTGTTCCGTTAGCCTGATCAGTTGTACTAATAAGTTGTGTCTTTGGGTTCTCACATTGTCAGTTTTGGGAATTCAGTTACTGTGTAACGAGCTATGAGTAAGTGTGTTTACTTAATGCCTGTTATCCCAGCCTCTGAAGGCTTTTTGTTTGTAATCTATTTAGTTTAACAATTTTGTAAGTGTTTTGTTTCCTCTGCCATTTATATTCTTGTGAGGATTTCTAAGTTTGCGTTGGACTGGATTGCTTGCCTGGTTTGCCTGGTGGACATTACTGTCACTGAGACGGATTATCGTGATTGATTTCTTCTGCGTTTTGGACATTTGCTTTTTTTCCACTCAGTAAAGACTAATTCACTGCACATAGCCTCCTGAGCGGTGTCTACATATGGGCTCCCCAGTGGTTTGGTGGTTAAGGCTTTGGCCCCACATCCAGGTGACCTAGGTTCATTACAGTTTGGACACTTTAAAAGTTAACAAATACATTTTTACATTGCCATTCGTTTCTTGTTCAGCAAGTCTGCTCTTGTCTGTGTGCTTCTGCTGATGCTCAGGGTTTGAGTATCTCTGAAAGGGGACGAGTGCCCTGCCAGGTCTGAATTACAGCCTTGCTCATAATTACACGAGGCTATTCAGCGACTCGGAGGAGTTGGCTCCTCCAATCGACGTCCGTCTCTCTTTAGTCATGACTGCGTAAGAGGACAGTTTATATGACTGCGCAGAGCTTTAAAAGAGCTGACCATGTGGCATATTTCAGGCAGGACCAGCTGGTCTAAAATACACTGTACACCATCTGAGGTGCATTTATATTTGCCTGGCAAAAACACGGTCAAACAAGGGCATGCACAAGTCCCTTCCGGCATTATCCACGACAAGCACAAATTGATAAAAGAAAAACCATACACAGACAACACGAACCCTAACAATGTTGTGACAGTCTGTTGCACGTTCCAGGAGAGGAGAGAGGAGGACAGGGACAAACTGAAGCAAAAAAAAAGAAAGAAAGAAAGAAAGAAAGAAAGAAAAAAAAAGAGCAACAAATGCCACCACATCAAGTCCAGGACAGTGAGTCTAAACACAAAGCTTCAAAGAGCCTCCCTGACTCATCGAACAGAATCAGACAGCCAGCTCTGTGGATGTGGATGCTGAAAAGGCTCCTTGTGTCAGGGGTGTAATGGAGACACCCATGGCACTCCGCCCAACCACCCAATTAACAGCCACGACAATGGAACTGGGGGGGCAAGAGTCCTGTGGTGGGCACCATGGGACCTGAGATGGCATTCGGACTGGGGGGGATGGGGAGTGCGGGGATATGGGTGGCTGGGCCGGAATGAGTCCCCGTTTGATGCCACGCATGGATGGTGACATTAGAACACTCATGCCCGGGGATCTCTGGCGCGGTCGCCGTGGGAAACAAGCGGGCAGCTTGGCGAGGGCTGGCTGTCGATCAGCACTGACTCCTGTGGCAGTCTGTGTTACACCCACAGCTCTGGGGTGACGTGTATACATAACCTACTTGCTCCTGTCAATCAAACCTCTCAGTCTCAGTCCTGGCACAGAGACGAGAAGAAGAAAGGGGAAAGAGAGAGAGAGAAAGAGAGAGGGAGAGTGAATGTGAGAGCACGAGAGAGAGGGAGAGTGAATGTGAGAGCACGAGAGAGAGAGAGAGAATAAACAGGAGGGCGATGAGATAAGATTGCGTGGGAGAAAGTGATGAGGACAGATTGTGTTTAGATGGACCCTGTAGCCCGGAGGAAAACGTTTCCACACACTCGTCAGGAGGACATCCTGAACCAGCTCTGCTTCTCCCCCAGAACGAACCCCGGAAAGTACGCCTCGGCCTCTGGCCCGAACTCTGCTACGACATGGCTGGCGTAGTTGCTAGGGCAAACTTGTTACAGCTCTTGAAAGGAAAATAAACAACTTTCATAAAATTAGGGAACATAGGATGAAGGAGGAATAATGAGATTTCCATTGTTCATAAATAGCACAAGCAGAAAGTCATTACTTCTGCACATTGAATTCAGGCAGAGCTGCCTGCAAAACACGGCAACATACACACAGAAACATATCCAGATACACACACTAAACACCCAAACACACGCTCAAACACACAAAAACACACACTGACACAAACAGCCACCCACTCACACACACAGACAGGCACACATGCTTACACTTACACACCAAGACACTCAGACAGGCACAGACACACACGCACACACCAACATACACATCAAGTTGTCTATTTGCATGCACCCAGGTGGGGCAACTGCTCAATGCAAGGCTTGCACTCTTCCTTAGACTGCACAGAGCAGGACAGGACAGAGCGAAGCAGAGCAGAGCAGAGCAGAGCCGAGCAGGGAAGGAATGCCTGAATGCTTCCACATGCAACTGACCACATCTGAGACTCCCAACCCCGCGCCAACACGTGCTGCTCTGCCCTCAGGGCCTGGCGCTGCCAGCGCCACCATCTTAGCCCAACCTGTAATCTGGCCCACTGGGCGGTACTGCTGCCTGCCACCCTCCAATTCGGACTGGGCCAGCTGGATGCCCAAAGAAAAAAAGCAAAAGGTGGTGCAACGGAAACCAAATCATTAGGCTAGTAAACCCTTTCTAGGAAAACTTGAAAGACTACAGGGACTGTTTCTGAACTGATAAAAAAAAAACATTTAGAGTTTTCCAAGGCAAAAAGTGGTTTCAAATGTGCAAAAGCACTGATGGAGGTTCCCTGTGCTGCTCCTTATGGTTCTCTCAAACGCCCCAGATAGAACCTTATTCTGAAACCGAGATCTGAACAGGAAGCTCTATGGGATCTGTAGAATGATCCGAGGCTACAAGAGCAGACAACAAATAAGACCCTGAAGAACCTGAGGTATGGGAACTAAAGAGTGGATTGAGGGTTAAAACAGGAACCATTTCATCTCATGCTTGATTTCACCAATAACAGGTGCCAAGGGCCCAAGCACTTCAGAGATGTCATTTAGCAGGTAGCATCAAGAGTTTATCACAAAATGATTAATTTGAATAGTGGCTGTGAAAGTATCACATTAACAGAAAACATATGTGTTCAGAGACTAAGCAATGGCCTCTTTCAGAAGCACCTATGCTAGTTTAAGTGATTATCACTTGGCCACATCAGACATTTAACTCACAAAAGTTTTAGGGACCTAAATTTACATCCACTCAACTTCAATAGACACTAACATTTACAAAGAGTTGTATGACAACTGGTGGCTAAGTCCCTCTCATCGTTAAGTTTGCTGATGACACAACCATTTGTGGGCCTCATCACTGACAGTGACGAGTCAGCCTACAGAGAGGAGGTTGATACCCTGACAACATGGTGTCAGGATCATAACCTCTCTCTCAACATCATCAAGACTAAGAAAATAATTGTGGACTATAGGAGGTGGCAGGAGGAGGAGCATGCACCCCTACACATCAACGGATCCAAAGTGGAAAAGGTCAGCTGCTTCAGGTTTCTCGGGGTGAACATCAGCAATGATCTCATCTGGTCTGCTCACACGGACAAGGTGGTGAAAGAGGCCCGGAAACGCCTCTTCTTCCTGAAGAGACTGAAGAAGCTTGGCATGGACTCAGTCATCCTCACTAACTTCTACAGATGCACAATAGAGAGCATCCTGACTGGTTGCATCACAGTGTGCTATGGGAGCTGCACATTCTTTCCAATGATACACTCTCGCCACTTTCTTACTAGCCACTTTACACAATTTCACTTTCAACTACTGTTTGCACTACCGGTAATATTGTACTACCTGTTACTCCCACACTTGATTTGTCTTTAGGTTAGTATAGGTTTATTAGGTTAGTATAGGTAATTATATGTGTATTATATAGCATATTGTATTGTATATTTTGTATATTTAGTAGGTTTATTATATGTTTATCATATGTGTAATTTATGTTCTGAGTACTAATATGTTATGTTATGTTAGGTTAGGTTGCTGTGCGGTGTCTTGTCTTAAGACTTTCAGTGCTCAGTCGGACTTATTCTGTGCATCTGACAAGAATGCAAAAAAGACTTGAAACTTGAAACATACCGATTTTAGAGGAGCCTTTAGTTTTGACCTTATCTGCACTTTGGCACGGCACCTCACTTGACTCATGTTGTTGATGTTCTTGTCTGAGTTTGTTTTCTTCACGCTTGGGTTGCCATGCCTTTCGTCTCTATGCTAAGGCCCATGATGAGCTAGATTTAAAGCCGCAACGCGACTGGGAGACTATTCAGCCAACGCCAGTGTTTAAGAGGACGAAACAACAAAAGCCTGACAGCACCTCCTCAGAGCTGGGCAAGTTTGGTGTACACTGATCTCAGCCAAAGAGAGAGAGGAAGAAAGAAAATTAAAACAGAGCTAGAGGAAGGAAACAGAGAATAATAGAGAGAAAGACAGAGAGGGCAAGAGAGACAGAGACAGAGAGAGACAATAGCTAGAGAAAGACAGTGACAGAGACAGAGGCAGAGACAGAGACAGAGACAGAGAGAGAAGGGGGGGGGGTTGATGTGAGTTGAAAATTAGAAGCTCTGTGTTTTCACTGATGCTTTCCCCAGGCGCTGTGGACAGAGCAGTCAGCAGACTCTCAGGCTCCAGCAGGAGCAACCATTAAACCTCTCAGCCTCCATCACGCTCCCCACCACCACAACACCAGAGGACGCCGGGACAGACACGGCACAGATCTGGCGCACATCTGGCAGACATGCACCTGACCTGGAACAGATATAGCCCAGATGTGGCCACAAACTTCTCCACAACAAACCTATCTGCTGTGTCGCCAGAGAACCAGAGTACAACTCAAGCAGCAAAGTTGCCTTTCGAGGTGTCCCAATGCTTAGCCGTCGGCAGTAGAACAAAATAAGTTTTTCGGATAATGGGAGATACGTGCTGCGGCAGAACATGAAAGGTCCTGGAGTCATCTTCTATGAGGGCAGACATTACAGTAGATCTAAGGGGGTTACCAAGATCATACAGTCAGGCAGCAGTTGACACTGAGGAAGATAAAGCCCAGGCCTGGCTCTTATTTGCCCCATGTCTGGCTCTTGTATGCCCCAGGTCTGGCCCTTATCTGCCCCAGGTCTGGGATGGATCTGCTGTAGAACTGGGCATGAATCTGCATTGGCAACTTTGTTAAGTTAGTTACTGTCTTGAAGTGCTGCCTGGTGGTAGATAATGAATCAGGTTCAACCCAACTAGGATGCATGAGGGGGGAGCGAGAGACAGACAAAGAGAAAGAGAGACAGAGAGCCACAGGAGTGCAGACTCAGACTCAGCAGACTCGGGCTCGGACAGGGCTTCTCCAGCTGACTAAACAGCGAGTGAATGAACGAATGCTATTCTCGTAAATGGCACCGCCAGCTCCGCCAGCTCCGCCGGGCCCAGGTCAGGATCGATGCCACATGCACTCTCCCCACAGGCCTAATTGGATCCACAAGTTACATCATGCCTCCTGCCTGCCAGGGCAGACCAACAGAGAGAGAGAGAGAGAGAGAGAGAGAGAGAGAGAGAGAGAGAGAGAGAGAGAGAGAGAGAGAGAGAGAGAGAGAGAGAGAGAGAGAGAGAGAGACACACACACACACACACACACACACACACACCAAGTGATCAGCAAAGATCTCTCTGTTAGTGTGTGAGTGTGAGTGTGTGCGTGTGTGTGTGTGACAGAGAAACATAAAGAGAAAAATGAAAAAAAAGAAACAAAGAAATATGGAGGGAAAGAAAAAAAGAAAGTTTAGTATTGTCTCAAGCTGCTTCACGGAGATCCGTATCTAAAACAAAAACAAACAAAAAACCCTTCCAACTGTAATTCCACAGTAATGTAGCGAGCCTGTCTGTGGCACGAAAGAGGGAGGCCTGCAGAGGAGCACTGGAGAGCTAGAGCTTCGGATGTCAGCTGAAATGAAGCTGAATAATAAGGACCGAAAGCTTCGACAGGAGCAAGAAAGAGCAGGAGGTGAGAGAGAGTGAGTTAAACAGAGAGAGAGAGAGAGAGAGAGAGAGAGAGAGAGAGAGAGAGAGAGAGAGAGAGAGAGAGAGGAGGAGAAAGAGAAAGAAGGAGAGAGATGAGAGAGAGAGAGAGAGAGAGAGAGAGAGACAGAGAGAGGAGAAAGAGAAAGAGGGAGAGAGATGAGAAAGTGAAAGAGAGAGGAGAAAGAGAAAGAGGGAGAGAGACCTCCATGTGGTCATGACCCACTCTGGGCTCGCCACAGTCCACCAGCTGAAGGAGAGTATGAGTCACACACATCATCTACACTTCACATCCAAACCGCACCATCATCACACACACACACACACACACACACACTTTCTATGTGGATACATACACGCAGCCCTCTTTTTCATACGCACACACACACCACCTAAAAGACCTACTCTGAGAACCCTCACTGTTAATGTGAGACACAAACACCCAAATCAGCACCTCTAACTACAACCCATACTTGCGCACCCCCCCCCAGTCATTATGCAACACCAATGTCCGTTTTTTTCCCCCAAGAGGGAGAACAACTGTACCTCCCTCTCCCTATTCATCCCTGTGGTCAGGGCTTTTGTCTTATCGATTGTGGCATCTCTGTCTAGACGGTAAGAAAACAGAGAGGGCTGGAGCAGGACCATTCCCCGCAGGGCACGCTGACCTGAGGAGAGGAAAGGGGAGTGGAGAGTAGAGAGGAGAGGAGAGGAGTAGAGAGGAAAGGAGAAGAGAGGAGAAGAGGGGAGGTTAAAGGAGAAGAGGAGAGAGGGGACAAGCTAACTCCTCACAACTCTTCCCCTTCCAGTCAGGATTAGGAAAGAGTGCGCAGTGCAGGTCTGTTATTCTGCATCAGAGAGGAGAGGCTGCCACTGACTGGGCAAGCTCAGCCTCTCTAGCTGTTGGGCCAGCGTCCATGCTCCACTCAGTGACCCTGCTGCAGTGACCCAGCAAGGCAGGGATACAAACCCCCTCCTGCACCGACCCCACCACCAACACCAGCCCTAGCATCCACTAGCTCCTGGTGTAACCCTGCCACATAGCCACAAAACACCAGAGCTAAGAGAGAGGAGAGAGAAAGAGGGAAAGAGACACACTGGAAGAGAGAGAGAGAGAGAGAGAGAGAAAGAAAATGGAAGAAGGGATATTAGGATAGACAACTTGACAGACCGTGTATTGCTTAAGAGAGATGATGAGAATGAGGAAGTTAAGGAGAGAATCAGGGCAGGAAAATGGATGAATCCATGTATGAAGGAAATTATTTTTGTTTGCTTCTGTTTTTTGTGACACAACATTAAGTTCACAAGCTTATCTGCAGTAGTCAAAAAGGTGCAACGCGGGTCGCACTTGTTCCCATTAATGACCTAGGGGTAATAATTAGCTGTGGCTTCTTTCATCATGGTGCTAGAGAGGGCATTTTTTGTTGCTTTGTTAGTTTTCTTTCTAGTAACATATGCATCTTAAGACTACATGTAACTTAAAACTCACTGTCACTCCTTGTGTATGGGGCGTGTAGGTTATGGGGTGTGTTTTTTTTTTTTGAGGAAAGATGACTTAATTGTGTAAAACCCACACAGCTCTCTCTCAGAGCACAGAGCTGGTCACCCACTCACAGCAAGTCCCTGAGCCAGAGTCCATTTTCAACCCGCTTAGACCTGTTCTAAGCGCTGTCAGAGGATAGGCCTACATTTACGAGCACACACAGATGTGCAAGCTCATTTTCAGTTTGAGTTCAACACATCATGCTACACACACACACTCATTATCTCATTGACAAACTGACACTTCTTACTGACAAAATTACATGTTCTCTGCCAAACCCTATGAAGTCACAAAACTAGCTCATCTCTCAACACACACACACACAAACACAAAGACAGTATGTCAGAGAAAGAATTCATGAGAGTTTCATTTGATGTCAGCTGTGTCTCCTGGATACTCTTTAGTACAACAAAGCAGAGCTGCAGCTCAGGGCCAAAGCAAACAGGTCTGATTGCTCTTAGGACACCAGCAGCACTGACTAACAGAAGTGGACTAGCAATCAGGGCACGCAATCATGACGGACCAACTCAGCATTTCCTCTTCCTAAAGCAAAACGCTTCTCAGAGTGCAACCAGTTGTGTCTGGCCCAAATCCGTCCCAAGCCCGCTGCGGTATCGGATCAGAACCAGAATTGTTTCTGAGTCTGTTGTTGCTGCATGTGGGTTAATGTGGAAATCAGAGGCACAGCATAACCAGTGGAGATGGGGTAGACTAATCACTTCTTTAATTTAATCTTTCATTCACTTTGCACCCTCTCTCTCCTTCTCTCTCTATAAACACATTTATTTATGTGTGTGTGTCTGTCTTGGGTGATCCAATCACAAGATGCACTGAGGATGCATTCATACCTGGCTTTAAGAGGGAGAGAGAGAGAGATTACCCATGTTAAAGCCAGGTATGAATGAGTCCTCAATGCGTCTGGTCCCGTTCACACCTGGCATTAACATGCGTCTTTGGTGATCGGATCACAAGATGCTGGTGATCGGATCACCAAAAAGACACATGCCAGGTGTGAACGGGACCAGACTGACAGAGAGAGAAACCGCTATACCTCTAACCTCTATAGTACACACATTCATAGATTTCTATTGTAATCTCTATATAGATGTTTTACGTAATCCTAGTGAAGACTAGGCGGGGAAGACTAGTGGCAGGCTGGTAATGTCATCAAAAATGAATCTAATGAGTGGGGATTTCCGCCAGATTGGGGACTGTGTACACTACAAACCCAGGAATCTTTAGTGTGTGTTATGCCCCCCTTTCCCCTGACTCCCAGCGACGCCTAAAGATGAAGCATTGAGCAACATCTTGTGTCTTTGGTAGGCTACAGTAGGGTGCTAACGCAAACAGTCATTTAGCCAAGCAAACAGCAGGAGGCCTTCCGACGGCTCAGTGGCAGATTAACGACAAACATCATAACGTGTGATTTACTCCCAGGCGAAACAGTGGGGGAAGCAGGTGTTACTGCTCGGCCATGTTGTGGTTAGCGCTTTCCCAGTGTCTGAACACCACTGCCCATAGCCAACTGGCACAAGGGGGGGGTGCGTGCATGTACTGCTGCATAACAGAAACAATGGAAACTCATTGAGGGATCACTGTATGTTTATGTGTGTGTGTGTGTGTGTGAGTGTGTGTCATGTGTGAAAGTGTGTCCCATATTGCTATGTGATGGATATCTGTGTGTGTGTGTGTGTGTGTGTGTGTCTGTACATGTTGATTTGTGATGATATCTCTGTGTGTATGTGGTCATGTTTGTGTGTATGAATGTGGTCATGTTTTTTTCCACATTATTGTGTGTGTGTGTGTGTGTGTGTGTGTGTGTGTGGAAAAAAGGGAAACATTCCTGTATGTGTGTGTGTGTGCTTGTGTGTGTGTCTGTGAGCTCTGGTTCTTTTCAAGAGCTTTTTCATCCTTCCAATCTGTTGAGCCATCAATCTCAAACAAGGGAACATGATTTTGGTCCGCTTCCAAAGCAAACAGTGACCTGATGGCTAACTACTGACCCACGTGAAGACAGACATTCTGTTCCCCAAAAAGAGCATCTGAACCTCCATCTGAACCACTTCACCTCTCCCTGGAGACAAACACAGGCCAACTCCATAGCTGTGATGTATGGCTGTCAGCAGAAGCAGCGGAGCTGGCGGCTACACTACAAACTTCGCACGCTGGTGATTTAAACCATTACAGGAACTTGATCCCACTATAGCAACCCGATATGAACGTAGCCTACCTGTCTGAAACGCATCACTCTTCTCACTCTATCGGAGGAAACCACAGGCACATTCCCTACATTCCCAAATGCACTGGACCTACAGTACTGCACTGGGAAGGTTCATGGGAGAATGCACAAGAAATGGGCCATGCTCTGCCGTTTCTTTGCCGATTCACCCACTGGGGCCTTTCGGAGGAACAAATACTGTAAGTCAGATGCGTTTTAGTGCGACAAGGTTTCCCCCAACACACACACACACACACACACACACACACACACACACACACACACACACACACACACACACACACACACACACACACACACACACACAACACACACACACACACACACACTCAGCACCTGGTTTTCTTTTCCTTTGAGGAGGGAGTTTTTCTTTTTTTATAACAATGTACTGTAGATTTACATTGACTACCATTTAAAACGGTCACTTGAGTTCATTATTACATCATCAGATCGAACCTTCAGTTAGCTAAATTCGAATGACATATGTCGGTCAACAATGATCGTGCTCCTCAAAGGGACACAAGAAATCACAAATCATGGACTGATGACCAGGTTGGATCAGAGAATGCGTGTTTACTAACCAGGCTAGACTAACCAGACCAAAAGTCCAGCTTTGTGGATGTATTGAACGAAACAATGAGCGCCAAACTCAAAAGGCTCAGAGAATGAGGCCTCATTGTTAGCACTGCTTGGCATCTTCACCTTTATAAGCTAATGGTTTATGGGCTAGCTAGTTAAACACCACAACAGATGGCCATTCATTCATTCACACAGTCATAAACAATATGGTGAATCTCCACAAGGATAAGAAAAGCCTACAATCCCACAAACACAAGGCCTATAGGGCACAATTAGATCTGCAGCCGTCAGTGGCTAATTACCCAAATTCCACTGACAGTTACGACCTTGACCTTTCACCTCTAGGGCAGACTGATAAGGGTGATTGCAAGCTAACAATATGACAGTTACCATGACTACTGTGTCATGACTGATCCCAGTGTCATTTTTATCATGTGGACAAAACATGTCTTAACGTGCCTGCATTCAATCCGCCTGCTTTGAATGGCGCAATAAAAACGAGCTCTTTTGCATGGGAATAGTAAAAAAACGCTGTGGTCTTTAGTGTGGCAAACACCATAAGCCATAAACAATGTCTAACACAGCGCTGAGGCAGCGATGACCTCAGTCAGGCTTAGTCCTGTGCGGTAGTAGGTGATCATTTACGGCCTGTGACTGCAGGTGCGGATCCCGTTCCGCCAGTCATGGAAAATGTAACGTAGTAGAGTGTTGTTCCGCTGTGCCCCACCACTCCCCAGAACCCAAGGCTGGCAACCCTCATGAACCACTCCAGACCCTACCTGGGCCATCATCGCCGGGGAAATTACCCTGGACGTGGAAACCCCCCGGCCGTGGAAATTCTATTAGATCTGGCCAGAACAATTCCACGGGGGCAGGTTTACGACAGCCTTAGACTTGAGGAGGCCACTGGCAAGTTTACAACACTATGAGGAGGCCACTGGCAATACCATTTCTGTGCTCTCATGGAGAGTCTGGTAAGAGAGGGGGTGGCATATCATGTTGCAGACATGCTGGGTTCTGAGCTTGTAGTTGTTGTTATTGTTGCTGTTTATCGTAACCTTTGGGTAATAGGGTCATGAAAAAGAATAATCAAAATGAAGAGTATTATATCTGTGAAAATAGCTTGCTGGTTAAGACTGCTGACAGTCAGTATGTAAATCATCTGTGTGAAATGTTAAGGCTCAATAAAATGCAAACACAAGGAAATGACAGCAGACGATGACAGTACTTGTCATCAGATGGAAGTTGCTAGAAATCAGTTCCAGTTGCGATTCAGCAGCGCACGTGATCTAAATTCGAACTCTAAAACACACAGACCCGAGGAAAACACTCACCCTGACTGGCTCAGATCCCCTTTCCCCCTCCACCACCATCTCTCTCTCCCTCTGTCTCTCATTCACTGTCACCCCCCTCTCTCTCTTTCGGTCTCCTTTTCTTGCTCTTACTCCTTTATCTTTTTATCTCCTCATCCTGTCATACACATAAATCACACTCTGCCCCCCCCCCACACCCCACACACACACACACAGATCTACACACGCACATGCATACAAACACACACATGCACGTACAAACACACACACACACACACACAGTATTATACATCTCCCTCTTGTCATACACTTTTTTACCTATAACATTACTCTCTAGGAGTAACCTTATATCCATTCCGGTATCCCAGAATGCAATGGAGCATGCCATGCAATGGCCTGCGATGCCAACAGCTCTGGGCTGTGATGGGTAGAGATGTATTAGAAGTGTACAAACGCGCACACACACACGCACAGAGTCCTGCTATCACTTTGTTAAGTCCCATCTATGCATTACTCTGAGTGCCATTCTCCTTCTCCCCTCCCTTTAAAACCAATCCCACATGGGAAGTGATCAAATCAAGCTCGTCCATCCATCATCAGCTGGTTCCAGCTGGTCCAGCTCAGCAGTACCGTTGACCGTTCCCAGACACCTAACTGAGCCTGACAGGCCCATACCCATGAGGCATCACCCCAGCTCAGCCCAGTCCAGTAGAATTAAATGGAACCAGCATCCAAAAAGCCAGAAATACAAACCAGCACCAGAAAGGTTTTTGGGGCCCAACAGAGTCAGCACCACATAGATCCTACATCCATAGCCCAGAACTAATGACCAACTCAACAACAGATAGTAGCCGAGACTGTCAGAGATCTGGTTCTCATTTACTATGGATCCCCTAGATCCACACCATCAGAGCCAGACCCATACCAGATCAGCACCACATATGATCCAGCACCACCAATCAGACAGAAGGCAGCGGCAAAGTCCAGGTCCAGGCAGACTCAGCTGTGTGCGCTGAGATTTAATCACATCACTCTAGAGCTGAAATTAATTAAGGGGGAACCAATCTTGTATTTATCAGAGTCCTTGATTTAATAATGTTCAGTACAGTGAACTTTCATTGACCGATGATCTGAGCCACCTCAAGAGAGAAGATTTGAGTTTCATTGTGAATTACCAACATACACAAAAAGACTCCCTAATATACACACACACACACACACACACACACACAGACAGACAGACAGACAGACAGACACACACACACACACACACACACATCACTAATCCAAACATAATTTGCCTAAATTCAGAAAATAACTAAGATCCACAGGTGATGACCGATACTTATTTCATTTGTTGCAAGTTCCCTTCTTTTCCCCTGTGTGTTTATGAAACCTCTTGAGTCGAGATTTCTGAATTTCCTTCTCCCCAAGACACATTTGTCAATACTTGTGCTAAGTACAGTCGTCTGTTGACACAGTGTGCACACCCTTACAATACGGCTGAGGACTTAAGACCACCTCTAATGTTTACAGTTTCTGAGAGGTTTGCCAGCTTTGATGAGTTTGAAATACCTTAGAGGTTCAGCGCCATTTGCAAAAACAGGAATGCAAACAGCAAACTGGGAACCTGAAGTTCATGTTAATGATTACAACAGCAAAGGAAAAAGAAATAAAAGATCCCAATAGTTATGGGGCTACAACATGCATGCATTTATTACGAAACCATGTAACACCAAAATAACTTGTCCACGAAAAACACAAACGCGTTAGCATTGTGTCCACAAAATATTATAGTGTGCTATTCATTTTGTGGACAAAAGGTTAAATGCCCGCCTCACTTTGCAGACAAAATGAACTAATTTCATAGACAAGTCATTCTGTCCACCTCATAGGCAACATTTACACTTTTGTGGCAGGAAATACACAATGCGCTATGCTATGATCATTCCTCACATAGAATGTTCATTTTGTCCACACAATTCAGTTTCATTACGGAAAAGTATGATGTGGATGGTCTTTGGTCCTATACATTCCTTGAGTCAGCAAGTTACAGAAGGAATTCTGGAACTTTCGTAGACTTTTGAACTAACACTTAAATCAGTGATGGCATCAGAGATTCTACTCAAACAAAAGGGGTCCTCTTCTACTAGGCTATTGCTAGTGCACAAATAGACAAACATGAAAATGAAAATACATGATACACAAGTTGAAGAATGTACCGTCAGCAAAAATGCAATAGAGGTATGAGTGTTTGACTTCTCGAAGAATCTGGTAATTATTACAGTGCAATAGAAATACAGGCTGTTTCCACTAAAAAGGTTTTCCAACCATAGAACCATGAAAAAAATTCTGAATCACTTTTTTTTAATCAGCTCTCTATCTTTCACAAGCAATCTCTCTCTCCAGCTGTACATGATGATTCCACTTAAAGTTCTCACACACACACACACAAATCGGATCATTAGTCTAAATCACAGGCTTAAGACACATTCATCTCCCAGAGAATGTTTAGAGAGAACACTGTAACTGTCAAACACACTCCAAATATTTTCACTCGTTACAATATTTCTACCTGGTGACCATCAATTGGACTGAGGGGAGGAAAACGCTGGACAAATGCCTAGCGGAGCAAGTTTAAGCTGTGATGTATGGTCTGCACTACAGCATGACCGACCAACACCAATGCATCAGCCGTTCAGCTGAAATATCATCAAGGCAAGGCAAGTTTATTTATAGAGCACATTTCAGACCCAGAGGCAATTGGATGTGCTTTACATAAATAAAGGCAAATGGAACATCCAAAGGAAAAATAAGACAAAGTGCTAAAGATAAGTAATGTAATTCAAAGAAAGTATAAAGTACATAAAGTAAAATATAAACATAGAGGAAGTAGCCCCAAATGTGTGTTTATCTCTTTCGAAACACAGAATAAGCCCAAGACGTCGCTTCCCTCCTGGGAGTGTCTAGAGGTCTACTTCCAGAACTAATGTGCTGTAGGAACAGTGCAAGTTTGAAAGCTCAATGATAGGCACATGAAAAGAGAAATGTATTTAAATCTGGATTTAAAAATTACTACATTTGAGGCACATCTAAGTAGCCGAGTCATTTTGTTCTAGTTGCATGCAGCATAATAGCTACATGCGGTTTCACCATGTTTAGTTTAGACTCTGGGTTGTACCACCTGACCTGTGTCCATGGATCTAAGAGCCCTACTCTGGTTATAACATATCAGAGATGTATTCAGGGCCTAAACCATGAATTGATTTATAGACTAGTAGCAGCACTATAAAATCTACTCTGTAACTAACTGGAAGCCAGTGTTAAGATTGGAGACTGGAGTAATGTGCTTTGTTCTCTTGCTCCTGAATAAAATGAGCAGCAGCTGTTGAACGGTCTTTTTGAAAAGTTAAGTCAAGAGAAAATTAAACTAGTCCACCCTACTGGAGATAAAAGCATGGATGAGACACTCTTGGTGTTTTTGTGAGACCAAACCCTTCATCGAAGTTTCTAAGATGATAGTTTTGGGGATTGCTTTGATATGACTGGTGAAGGTGATATCTGAATCTAAAGACTTCAGACTTGATCTTTGTTTTTTTAGAGCCAGAGAGTCAAAGTGCTTACTAACAGTGGCGTTTCTACATTAGGGGCAGGTGGGGCACTGCCCCACCAGATCCAGATGACGCTGTTGTGCAGAAAGCTCAATACATTCGTACTTCGCGGCAATATATATATATATATATATATATATATATATATATATTTTTTTTTCAACACCAATGAGCGTGAACCACACAGGCCAAAGTTAACATTGAGCGGTGGGGCACTTTCAAATGTGCCCCACGAAATCTGCCTGGCAACTAGACTGGAATAATGCGAAAACCGCGAGATCTGTACCCCGTGACTAATAAGAAAAAAAAAAAAAAAAAAAAAAAAACATACAGTCAGATCAAAATCAGACAGATCAATAACGTTAGTGCTAGTTAGTTATCGCTAGTTTTCGAGTATTTTGGAAGTTATTTAATTCAGCCTACAATGAATAATGTAGACTAGTTGTTGAGGGTGCAATTTAGTACATTGTCGTTGGAAGGTAAATTAGAAATTAAACGTTTGGCGCCACACAAAAGGATTAAGACGTTCACAAGAAACACGATGGGACAGCAGAGACTGAACGTCCTCTCCATGCTTTCCATTGAAAACCCGTTTGTTGATGGACTGGTGGATTTTAACAGCAAAGTCATCGAGAGGTTTGCTCAAGCAAAGAACCACCGCGCCAACTTCCTATTTAAGTGATCTGCATTGGTGAGTCAAACCTTTTTTTTTGTGGAGCTGATGGATGTATCAATGCAATCTGCAAGGACATCGTCTTTTTACAAAGTTTTGTTCATTTAGCAGCATGTTTTGTTGCTGTTATTTGTTTAAGTTGTGCCTTTCGCTTCATATTGTATATTACACGTGTGCCACAAGCTTAATAAATTAGTCAAGCTACTTGAGCTATGTGTCTGTCTAATCTTTTTACTTTGTTGAATCATTTTACTTTAATGCTGTATTATAGGCAACATCTTTGTGTTGCGCTAAGCGCTGAAGCATGTAAAATGTATTTGAAATAGGATTTCTGCTCCCTGCTGGCACTCAAAATGCAGCCCATAACATATCTTGCTGGTCTGCTGCTTATCATAATCTGCTACCTCTAGTTTTTTGACGGTGACATACAAAATTGCCCCACCAGAAATTTCAGGCTAAAATCGCCACTGCTTACTAATACTCTACTTTTTGTTGTCAAACACAACAATCCCTGTTTTGTCCTTATTTAATTGGCAAAAATGTTGGCTCTGACAGTGAGTATCGGGGTGTAGTCATCTGGTTAGAGCACCAGATATATTTGTGTATCATCTACATAACTATGGTAATCAATGTTGTTGTTCTGTACAATTTTGCCTAAAGGCAGCTGATAGTGATTAAATGGAAGAGGTCCAAGCACTGAGCCCTGGGGGATTCTGCATGTCATAGCCACCCTATCAGATTCATTACTGCTTATGGTGACAAAGTAACTCCAAGTTACTAGTTTCTAAATAAGACCTGAACCAATTAAGGAAGTGGAAGTACCAGTGAGCACAGAGAGAGCACTTTTCCCCTCCTCACACACAATTCACTTTTATTCTTCCATGCAAATGTTGCAATTGTCCATATCTAAACCGTTGTCATGCAACACTACATCAGCGGCCCCAGCTGATAAACAGAGATGACAAACTATCCCATGGGCAGAGGGCTGGAGCTCAGTAGCAGCCCCAGGGAACCAAGAGGAAAAGTAAACACGGATTTGTCCTGTCAAACAACACGCTGCGCGGGGTTGGTTGTGTACCAGTCAGGTCGAGGCGCTCCAGCGTGGCGGAGAGGAGTTGAGCCGTATCATGACGTCAGCCCGAATACATAGGATTCCTCTGCGCGTGCAAATAAGCGCAGGGGTTTGTAAATCACTGTGACATGTCAACCTGAGAATGTATGAACGCACTTGTTGGTTAAAACAGCCTTGAAAGTGGAGCGTATGTTGACTCAAGGATGTGGGAGCTAACCCAAGGAGAGCAGTGGAGAAGAGAGGAGAGGGAGAGGAGAGAAAAGGAACCGAGAACAGGGAACCGTGTCACGCATCCCGACACCAGTTTGGAAAACATGAGAATCACGCAGGAGGGATACATCATCTTAAGGCATCTCACCACAAACGCAAAACATGTAGAGCATGGGGGAACTGACTGAACAGAGAGAGACTTGTTTTGTTGCTGATACTGGAGAACTCAAGAGGAGTTGAAAGTGAGAGGATGTTGGTTGGTTGTTATGTGTAGCGAAATGCAGTTAACAATTGAACAATCCCGGAAAAATGTAACATCATGAAAAATAATATGTAGAAAAATATAATGAATATGCTATTATACACGAATAATAAAGAGCCGGTAATGCAGACTGGAAAAGATCAGTGCTTATATAAACTAGTGCATTAGTGTATCAGGGGCCAATGAAATGGGATCTTCCTGAGAGGGTTACATGAGGTCATGTTATTCTGGCCCATACATTTTATTTGCATTAATGAGCTGGGTCAACTATGCGGAGATCCTATTCACAGCTATATCACATCTGTATGACGCTGCACACCCCACCAGAGAGTGTTGACACAGCTGACAGTCAGTGTTTCTCCAGTAGTATCACTTAGCAATTCTTCATAACAATGCTTACACATTGGTGTTACCATATTAAAAGCAGGAAACTGACCACAGCTTTCAGTTAACACTTCTTTAATTGTTTAAGTAGTCGCATTACTAAAATAAATCAACAGATTATCAGTTGTAAAATCATAATTAGTTACCCTGGTTGTGGAGTTAATCTATATGAATCAAACACAATGGAAACAGTGCATTTGTTTGTATAGGGGGTCTGTTTGCTCTCCAATGAGATTTGACTTGAATACAACCACTGAACACCCCAACTCTTACTTACTATAAAACATGTCCTCCTAACAGTTCTCAAGCACATGTCCCATCACGGTGAAGGAAACATTTAACTACTGTCTTATGCTGTAAAATAAATTCTTCCTTTACATTTTCACAAAGAATGTGGAACAGGAGTGTGAAGAGAGTGTTTGCACAACAACTTGTCAGCTATGGTATTAAAATACCAATATAAACTTTAAAAGGTGTCATTGATGTCTTTATGCTTTAAAGACTAAGCAAAGGGCATTGGCAGCTGTGCAATGAAATATCAAATCACCTGTTCCTGGTCTGAAGCACCTGTGATTGGTGGTGTCTTTAGCACCATACCTTCAGCAGGGTGTGGTTAGTTGTGAAAGACACCGAAAATAAGAAGGACAAGGAGAAGGAGAAAAAAAAAAAGAGAGCTGAAGAAAGGAGGGAAAGTAAGTGTGGCACATCGGGACCATGTGACATAAAACAACGACCCTGTTCCAGCAGTCATTTTGAGCCAGTATCCCCGCTGGCTTTTATATCGGCCATAATTCCCTCCAATCCTGTCCAAAGCCAACCCAAAGGCCACCCACATAGAGGCCGGAGGCTGTAAAAAAAAAAAAAAAAAAAGAAAGAAAAGAAAAGAGTTGACCATCTTTATGAAAACAAAAGGACAAAAGAAAACCCCCTGTTCCCATGCCAAGCAAATACCTCTTTTCTGTTACAATGAGCACTGGGTGGGACCACACACACACACACACACACACACACACCTCTAGCCCCCAAAACAATAATCCCATTCCCCATGCACTGCCCTTCAGGGTGAATGATCGTCTGATTAGGCCTTGTCTAAGGTCCCGTGGGTCCCTTTGGAAACCAGATTAGCCAGTGCCCTGTCTCTCTCTAAGCTAAGCTCTCTGGTTGCCCTTCCTGCTGTGCATTCAACTCTGTTGCACTTCCACGTGGCACTTTCTTTACTAGAAACAACACACCACTGGCGACGGATTGGCCTGTTTATGTCTCTGCACCCCCCCCCCCCCACCCCCACCTGAAATAGCCTTGAGCTTGAACTTGACCTTTCAACAGGGTCAAAATCACTTGTTCAGCTGGTGCACTGCCATCCATACACACCTCTCCGGGGTGCATATTCACAGACCGCGGACGCGAAGCTGGAAATGAACCACGGGCCTTGTTTTTTTTTTTTACTGCGCCAACCACATGTTAGCATGTCGTTGAGCACATAAGCACAGATATCATCCCAGGCTTGAGCGCTGGCACCCCCCAGGCCCTACAGCTGGGCTACATGTGAAAGCCATTACAGCTGTCACTCAGGGGAGGGTGAGCCTGAGATTTTGTATGTCTCATTTAAAGGGGGGCGGGTTTGGAGAATGAGTCACACATCAAGAGCGTGGGTTTGATCTGTGATCTATTCCAAAACCAGCGGGTGTTTGGCCCTAAAATGCCCTAGTGGTTGTGGATTATACAACAAGTTGCACTTCCCACCTCCACCACCGAAGGCGCACTCTTAGTGAATAAGTGAGTGAGCTTGCATTAACTCTGTTCTGGTCCTGTCCTGGCGGCTGAGTTCAAGTTGGTATTTTTGCATTTCTTCAGATTATCACTTAGATCGCCAATACGCCTGAAATATTTTGGGCTTTCTCCCCAGAGTTATTATTTGGATATTGCGGTTTGGTGTTGAAGCAGACGTCATTGTCAAATTAATGAATACAGTAAAACTATGGCTTGGGCTGCTTCCTGTCTGCGCTAATAACAGCCTGTAGGACCAGAGAGGAGTTTGGTTACCTACTGGGAAGGTACATCCCACAATGAACTCTTCCTAGAAAGTGCTTTTATTAGTAACACTCAAAGTCCTTCAGGACACGTGTCAAGCTCTGATGAAACATGGCTGATAAAACAAAGCCGGGTTCATAAGGGCAGCCTCACTATTGCATCGTCCTGTCTGATCTCCAATAACCTCACTGCCAGACCAGCAGGCATCAGGCCACATCAGGACATCCCCCATACCCAGACCAGCAGGCATCAGGCCACATCAGGACATCCCCCATACCCAGACCACCAGGCATCAGGCCACATCAGGAGATCCCCCATACCCAGACCACCAGGCATCAGGCCACATCAGGAGATCCCCCATACCCAGACCACCAGGCATCAGGCCACATCAGGACATCCCCCATACCCAGACCAGCAGGCATCAGGCCACATCAGGACATCCCCCATACCCAGACCAGCAGGCATCAGGCCACATCAGGACATCCCCCATACCCAGACCAGCAGGCATCAGGCCACATCAGGACATCCCCCATACCAAGGCAGAGACCACATACTCACACGCCATCACATTTAGAATCACGTTAGATTCACATTTACATTCATTAAATCGAGCAGACCCTTTCATCCAAAGTGAATGACTTCATGCAGGTTGTGTTCCTCCCTCCATTGATCGTGCCAATGCTCAAATAACACAGTTGGTTTAAAGACCGTAATTCCCCTCATTAATCTAACACACGGTAAACGCATTAGTCACACATTTGAGGTTCGCAAAGCCATAAAAAAAAAAAAAAAAAACTGTCAGGGCCATTAAAATCACAGCGTAAGGCCCGAGTAGGATCCCTCTGCAGATACTCAAAGGGACTTGATGACCTTTCGGAGCGGGAGCCCAGTTTGTCGCTCTTTAAAGGGCCGTGCGCTGAGGCTGAAACAGCATGATTCAGAGGCACATGTTAGAGGTGCCGAGGCGGCAGCGGTGCGGTCCCTGTGAGGGGAGAATAATAACAGTCACTGCTTAGACTGGCGCTGGGCACGGAGAGTGTTTAAACTGTAGCCCAGGCCACTCCAAACACCTCCCACACACAGCAGCGTCACGTGACTGCTCTCTCCAACAGGGACGCTGCACCGCCCTCACTGCTGGGGGAGCTCCAGCCGGGAGCACAGGCCCAGTCCACATCTAGAATGCAGACCTGGCACAGATACGGCCCTGATCTGGCCTGAGTGTGGATCTTATATTGCGCAAATCTGGTCCTCCGTATATATATATATATATATATATATATCAGCTCTGGAAAAGATGAAGAGACCTCTTCAAAATTATCAGTTTCTCTGGGTTTACTTTTAATATTGGTATGTGTTTGCGTAACATTTTTATTCTATAAACTACTGACTGATTTCTCCCAAATTTCTCCCAAAAATTTTTTTTTTCATTTAGAGCATTCATTTGCAGAAAATGACAACTGGTGAAAATAACAAAAAAGATGCAGTGTTTTCAGATCTTGAATAATGCAATACCGATACTCATTTTTAAACAACACAATACTAATGTTTTAACTTAGGAAGAGTTCAGTATTAATATTTGGTGAAATAACCTTGATCACAGATTTCATGAGTCTTTCACATTGCCGTTTGGGTGATTTACGTCACTCCTGGTGCAAAAATTCAAGCAGCTCGGCTTTGTTTGATAGCTTGTGACCATCCATCTTCCTCTTGATCACATTCCAGATGTTTTCAATGGGATTCAGGTCTGTATATTGGGCTGGCCATTACAGGGTCCTGATCTGGTGGTACTTCATCCACGCCTTCACCGACCTGGCTGTGTAGCATGGAGCATTGTCCTGCTGGAAAAAACACTCTTCAGAGTTGGGGAACATTGTCAGAGCAGAAGAAAGCAAGTTTTTTTCCAGGACAACTTTGTACTTGGCTTGATTCATGCATCCTTCACAAAGACAAATCTGCCCGATTCCAGCCTTGCTGAAGCACCACCAGATTATATATATATATATATATATATATATATATATATATATATATATGATTACCACATATGAATGAGGCTCAAGTTGGAACTTTAAAAATGCGGGTCCATGCGACTTTTTACTGTTCAGACTGCCGCCAAAAAAAAATCAGATTTGTCCCACATTTTTTTTTCCACAGTCTGAACTCAGCCATAGTTCCTCTGCGTCATTACCTGTAAGCCTGCTGGGTCCACACCAGCTCAGGACAGGCTCTGTTCTGGAGTCAGCAGCTGTGATTGGTATTCGCTATGCAGTCAGTGGCCTGTGCTTATCTCTGGTCAGTGCTGTGATTGGTATTCACTATGCAGTCAGTGGCCTGTTCTTATCGCTGGCCCTTCCATGACCTCTGACCTCAGGGCCACAACACATGAGTGTCAGATTAACGGTATCTATGAGGGTTAACAGGAGAACATCTTCCCATAATATCATATAATGTAGTATCAGTCAACTGCAGTCCAAAGACAACACAAGGGCGTTTTGGCCCGAGATACATAGCTAAGCATGATTATGTATGACATAGCCTTGGCCTGTGAGTGCGAATGGCGTGAGACATCCCTCTGAATGTGCTGAGCCGAGCAGAATTGGGATGAGAAATGGAGAGAGGAAGGATGAGCTCAGCGTGAGATGAAGGAGGGCTGACTAATGTAGCACAGTCTCGGCTGGCAAGCGCTATTGTTTCTCCCCTTCATGCAGGTGGGGGTGGAATGGCTTCAAGGGGTTGTGTGTCTTTTACAGGCACTATTTTTAAATGATTGTCTCTATATTTGTACTTACAGCGCCTGTATGTCTGCGCATATGTGGTAGGCATATGTGGTAGGCAAAAGAGAGACAGCAGTACAGAAAAAAAGAAAGGTAGTGGAAAAGAGAGTGAAGTAAGATGAATAGATGGATAAAGAAAGAAAGAAAGAAAGAAAGAAAAAAAATAGTGAATGTCATAATCAGTTTAGTTAACCAGTCAAGGGAAAACCAGCACACTGAGCCGGGACCACCCTCCAGCTAAGGTCATGACTCGTGAGATATCATTTTATTTTTGGGCCCCTTTTAGGACAGGACCCGGGTGCGTCTGCATCACTTACACCCCCTACAGCACCGGCCCTGCACACACTGACCTGCCTGATCCCACTCCTGTGTGCTGGCACGCATACACACACACACACACACACACTCTCACTCACTGCACCTGACTGACTGCACCTGACCAGAGAATGATGAGCACCCTGACTCCAAACAGAGCTGGGTCTGTGCAAGACCCACCCACCTGTTAACCACTAGCTGCTTTTGAATATTTGAGAAATACCTGGCAGGTATGACACGAGCTATGTTTGGAACGTCCACTCGCTCGCTCACTCACTCACTCGCTCTATTTTATAGTGCACTTTATAGTGAACACAATTTACAGTTGAGAATTCAAACATTACAGCATTACAAAATGGCTAATTCACTATAGTGGACTATATAGTGTGTGAGTGGACGTTCTGAACATAGCTACGGGTTCTTGCCTTACCAAGTTCACTTAAGGCACTGTGCACTTCAGACATTGGTCAATTTCAATTAGAATGTTCCTATGGTCTGTAAAACTCTTTTCAAATGATATTGTCAAAGTCTTTACCAAAGTCATCATCAAAATAATAAATGATCATAAAAAATGGAAATAATAAATCCATGTGCAAGGGTACAAAACAGACACATGACCTGGCAAAGGAAACGCGGCTGTGAGCAGAGAGCTTAGCTGATGTATTCTCTTAACTACATAAACTGTGTTTCCATGCTTAAATCCAGAGGCTCACTCGTGTCTGTCTGATGAACTGGCCTCTGCGATCCACTTTGACATGATTTAGGCACGACATGTGTTGAGAGATTTGAGAGAGTAGACCGGTAGAATGGAAAATACGAGAGATCACCACATCACATCTGTTCAAGTTTTGTCTGAGATAGACTAGATCTTCAAAAGTAACACGAGACTGTCATTCCAATCTGGGCACAGGTGCACAACACAAGTAAGGGTATACCTGTGCACTTATTTCATGAAGACCTGAAGGAATAAAGACCAAGTGTGCAGGCTCCTCTCTCCCGATGACCAAAGATTCCTACGGTGCTACATGCGAGTCTGAACTAAGGAATAGAAACTCCGAAGGCTCTCATGGGTGCCCTCGCTCTAGCCAGATCTAATCATCACATTCCTTTGGTATCATAGGGCATTTTTGGCCCCTTTGCTGATCCATTGTGTTGCAACACCCAAACCCAATCAGCCAAGCTGGAACACATTAGGATGCACACAAACGTGCTAATGATCCAAACTCTGCCAATTAGCAAACCATAAAAGACAAGTATTTATGGGTTTAAACATGGAGCTTAAAAGCCAGCACTGAAAATACATTACTGGACAGCTAATTAACAGCTTGGTATTTGTTTGCTTATGAGTCTCCTCTCACTGACAGAGGGGCAGGCAGGGAGAGAGGGAGAGAGAGACAAACAGACAGAGAGAGAGAGAGAGACACAGAAACACAGAGAGAGAGAGAGAGAAAAAGAGTGAGAGAAAGAGAGACAGAGGAAGAGAGAGAGTGAGGGGGAGAGAACTAGAAAGAAGAAGAAAACCCCTTTGCATGACTTATGGAAAAGCTCAAACCACTGGAAGGGACCGGAATGTTCTGTGCGCCAAACTGTACTGGCTTTGCGAGTGGGGAGGACACAGTGCTCAGCCCTGTGCTGTCAGGGCCGGATTCAGACAGGCTCGGGCCGGATCCCATGAAGATGCCAGGCCAGCTGGCACGTCACCGCGCCCCTATGGCCCAGGCCTGACACAGAGCTATTGCTCACTGCAGCCGCCTCCATCCAAGAGTCAGAGGCCCACAAAACAAAGAGCCTCCGTCCCAGTGGGAGCAGATGAGGTGTACCGGGTGGAGCTTGGCAGCAAGACGCTGGCCCGTTAAGCCATTGGCCGAGCGCACTGCAGCCAGATGACAGGAGCTGCCAAACTAAGACAAAGGAAAACAAGTCAAGTGCTTGCTCCAATTAAGCGCATTCAGACATAAAGACAGCGTGCGTGTGTGTGTGTGTGTGTGTGTGTGCACAAATATCCTTTGCTTGGGTCCAAAGCATCTTTTTTGCATTATGTCATCTACAGTCAGGGCTGACTGCAAATGGATCTTTCCCAACCTCTCTCCATCATCTCCAATATAACCCTAAAATCTAGACTGGTGTCATCCACTCGACAGACCACAAGTATTACACCTGACTCTCAGGTAAGGTTAGACTCAAAACATACTCTTAACGTAAGCTGGCCCAGACCTGGAGCTGGTGATGATCTAACCAGAATCTGGTCCACTCCTTCTCCTGAACCTCACAGTTGACTAAGTCTCTACCAGCAACATGTGTAGCACTCCTGGGCTTGTCTAGCCACACCTGTAGCAAAAACATCCAGTGCTAAACCCAAGCTTGCCTTGACCTGGACCTGCCCGGAGCCTGCTGCTACCTGGATATATCACCCCAGAGAGCTGGGCTCATGTTAACCATATGCCACTACAGCGAAGGCCCGTGTGTGTGTGTGTGTGTGTGTGTGTGTGTAGGTGGGTGGGTGTGTTTAGACCTCAGATTTCCTGTTCCAGGCTGCCAACTGAATGGGCATCTGTTGGTCACCTGTACCCTCAGACTCCTCAGTGTTGAAGTGAAACTTAATCTGATAGGACCCTCAGAGTTGTTTTTGTTCTGATATTTACACAGACAGCTCATTAACCTGCAACCCCAACAGTGGAGGTCTGTAGCATTCAAAGTGGCTCCCTCATATGTATCAGTATGTGTGTGTGTGTGTGTGTGAATGTGTATATGTGTGTATGTGCGTGTGTGTGTGTGTATGTATGTATGTATGTGTGTGTGTGTGCGCTCTACCCTCTTCCCTTTATAACACTCTGCATACAATAAACACTCACATTCTCCTGTGTCGACACATCCTTTGGACACAGAGTGCTCAAACACAACACATTCTGGAATACACCTGGTGTGTTCCAACTGAGGCAGCCACCACCACGGTGCGGTCCACAGAGAAGCCGGTGAAGGGTGTGTGGGAGTGTAAGTGTGTAGATGTTTGTGTGGGGGTAGGTGTAGGTGAGAAGCCACTCACGCTCTGTGTACATATGGCCTCCAGCTTTCAGCACCTCAGTCCAACAGCCTCAATTAACGTGTTGTCCTCAATCTATACCCTGTTTAGAGTGCACACACACACACACGACCCCTGGGAGGACCACAATGTCCCACTGCTGTACCACAGAGGCTTGCCTGTGTGACCTTGCTGCAAATGCTTTAGGAGTCATTTCCTACCTTCCCTTTTAATTTCCTCATTCTAGGTCATGGGTGCTTATGACAGAGGATGCTTCAAACCCTGGCGCATGAAAAGGGCTTGTTTTGCCCTCGCAGGCAATAAAACGCTACCTTGAGGGTGTGAGAGGTGTTTGTGTATGTGTGTGTCTTCACCTGAGTCTGACAGCGGTTGCTATGGCCCCCACCTTGCAATGGCAAGATATCAGATAGATCACGTGAAACCCAAGCCCCTAGCCGTCTAAGAAGGACGCCTCAGTCTCCTCTTACCTCTTACACACACACACAGTCAAACACACATGCACGGCTCCATGGCGACCAGTCTTTCTGCAACAATTAGTGGTTAGGCTCCCCCCTAGGTAAACAAGCTCAGTAAAGCGCCATATGTGACAAACTCTAAATTGTGTTCTCAGATGTAAAGCCTTACGTTTGTTTGTCAAAGAACAGGCTACAGAGACGGACTGTTGTTCATGTGTTTAGCGAATGTGCTCACATTTTGGGAACATGTCGTCACATTTTTATTGTGTGACTGGCTATTCTGAACAAATGTCTCAGTGCAAACCAAATCTAGGCAAATCTTTCACATTCTCCGCACGTTGAGTACGTTGAAAATGTGTGATTGGGAATGACATATAACAGCCAAAAACACCTCTGAGGAAATTGTGGCTGTCACGCCTCAAAGATGAAGGCGGGTGACTAATAAATTAATCCTAACCGATCGCAGCTCTCTCAAAAACAACCCAATAAACAATTACCATTCACCTCAGCTCATTAAGAGAACAGAGACATAAGACGCGGAGGAAAAACAATGTGTGCCATAAAAACAATGTGTGCCATATAACATGAAAGCACCCTACATGTCTGCTACTCTCATTCGACATTGAGGGCCTAATGGCAGAACCACAGCAGAACTGCCACATAAATGTGGACCCGCACAGGAACTGTCAAACTAACCAACTATGGAACTCTGTCAGGTTATGAAAGTGGTATTGAATTGTGGATTCACGTTGTAGGCTAACTGTGGAACCAGAAAATAAAGGAGAATTTACAGAGAAGTTTGGCAGAAAAGTGCACAGTCAACTTGCAGGTCAGAAACCAACAATAACAGCAACCACAAAAACACCTCCGGATCAGGAGGGACGTGTTGCTAAGATGGAGAATGAGGTCATGTGCTGGCTTGAATGATATTGCTGATTGGAGAAACTGAAATGGTCAAAAACTGAATAGCACGAAAAATGAATTTAATGAATGGAATTCTATCAAATGAAAGTGAATGAAATTTGACAGACCAATATTAAAGCTTATTAAATCACATGGAATTGAACAAATTCTGTCTAAAGATGGAGTTTATCTGACTCTGCACTACAACAAGGCTGCCAGTCAACTTAAGGTGAAATTCCGTTCAGGTTAATAAGAACTGCCTCTGTACGAAAATAATTAAAAAGCTAACTGAATTAAACAGGTTTACTAGAAGGCCAGTTGCAATAATACTGATTGGGTCTTAGTGCATACAGCGTCACATTCATTCTGATGGTCTGCACACAGAGGCCAATCATGGGGCAAGCAAGGGCTTTTTCTCCAGCTTTCTCTAGGTACACAACAGCCCATTCAGACTAATGGGGTGTAAACAGACCAGTTGCGCAAGAAGAACTTCAGGGCTTCGGAGCTGAGCTTGCATCTCTGCAACGAGAGCTTAAGAGAGTCCCTTCCCCCAAAAGAAAAAGCAGGTTTTACGTCAATTCAGCCATTTCAAAGGTACGGATTGAAAAATGTACAACTCATAGAAATGCCACAGAGTACTACAGAGACTCCGATTTACAGCAACCATTGTTGAACTAGAATAGAATGTAAATCAAACCATGTCTGAACTGGAAGAGAAAGTAAATCAAATCAGAGGTGCACTAATGACGTAAAGTGCAATGCAATTATTCCAGGACCCATAAATAAGCTCCAAGAATACAATACATTCATATTCTGAGTAAATAATAAGTGACCTGCATTAATTAACCTTAAGAGCCATATCACCTGTTCTTATCTGACGATAAAAAGAGAACTGGTGGACTGAAAGGCTGAGCACATTGCCATCATCCAAAAAGTATTCACCCAAATACACTTCATTCAGCACCATCTGCTAGAGAACACCTGGGGACTGAAAAATGTGACCTCATTTCCCCAATACTCTCTTTAAAGTTCAATCAGGGAGTGAGCGCGCACACACACACACACACACACACACGGGAACACATAAAGGTAAGTGCACACACACACACACACACAACCACACACACACACACGCCAAAGTAAGAGTCATAAACCTTCATGACAGACAGCGTTGTGTGTTGTCATCAGGGGCCTGCTTATTGGCTGTGATCCAACAGGCGTGATGTTTGATCTGCACTGACCATGGCCTTATCTATAGTGAGGCCACCAGCTGTTAGACAGACAGACAGACAGACAACCAAACAAGTAGGTGGGCAGGCAGGCAGAAAGACACATTGCCAGGCAGACAGACAAAGAGAAAGACCGAAAGGCAAGCATAATAGACATGGACAGACACAAAGGCAGCAAGGTTGTTGAGTCTAGGAGTGGCACATCTTTACCAGGCTATTGTGTATTGTGCTCTGGCATTTAGGCCAACTTAATGAAGATACGGTTTTATATACCATATCTAATCAAGGGATTTGGGTGACTACATTATAGGTAACCCATGTCTTTTCATCAGGTATTTCCATGCCAATAGAGGCTCTATAAACCTTTTAAAACTGTGAAAACTGCGTAATATGTAATATGCAAACCTTAAAAAAGCCTTCTTTCACGTAGTGACACTACTCGCAAATTATATAATATTTATTTATCTGTACAATATTTCAAAATATATCTAACCAGACAAATTTCCTTAACACTACCTTTAGGATTTTTTAATGTTTGCAACATCCTAGATGGCAGTACAGTGATAACATGCCTTGTTCTCCGAAGGCCTGATCAGGACCTTGGACAGTGATACGAGCCAGCAGCTTTTTAGTTTAGTGACCCTGCAGGTCATAGTCACTGAGATGTTGCAATGTGTCCTCACTACAGACATAAAATGAGTCTCCATTACTAACAATCTACAAGGCAAGCTATTTCAACAACATTTCAACACAGTGTTCCTGATGATCCTTCAGCAAATATATTTTTGCCTTTAAGCCAAGTATGGTCACAGATGAAAGATTGCAGTCAAGCCTGATGTTCCAGTTGTGTGAGTGCTTGATGGCTTGTAGGTGCAGTATATATTTGTCTAGTCCAGTCTTGACTGAAGATAAAGTGTGCCATGAGGATGATATTCTAAAACATTAAAATACCTCGCCTGTAAACCTATAACCTAACTCATTAAGTATCGCAAAAGTCATAAGGGGGGCAGACAGAGTGGTACAAATAAAGACTATTCAGTAAGCTAAAACTCCATTCGTTATTCTTGCAAAGTTATTCTGGCATCCGCTAGGTCCTTCCATTCAATGTGCTGTGTAAGCAAAACAATTGTCAGGAAGGGAAGCCCATTCAGAAGGATCCTGGTAGGTTAATAGAGCCAGAATATGTTGAAACGTTTAGCTTAGTACATTGGAGGAGAGTCCAAAAGAGAGTGGGTTTTCTCTCAGAGTGCCTATTTTAGAAATAGTCAACAAAACAGTTGGTTTCAATAAACGTTTTAAGTTTTAAACTCCTGCTTTAATTCAATCCCACTGTTTTGAAAATCACACCCAAAGTGTTTTTGTCTTATAACACAACCTTGCCTGTCCCTTTAAGACATCCCTTTCACTTCCTCCTGAACCATGAAAATTAAGCTAAGTCATTCTTCCTCACCAACTTTTTTAACTGACAGATTACAAGGTTTTTGAAAATCAAAACCTTTTCCATTGCCAAACCATTCTTTATCTCGTTTTGTTGAGCTCTTTACTATATCACTCTCAAATGGTGTGTCCACAGTACATTATTTGCATAGTCAGCAGGTAGTTTAACTTTCACTTTAAAACTTACATAAATGAAATGTAGGAAATAAAACTTCAGACTTTAGTCGCACTATAATCAATTGGCAGTACTTATACAATCAGGACTATTCATTTAGACACATTTTCTGCCTTATACTCTGACAAGTCTAACACACTTTTACAGTAGCCTGTTACTATAGAGATAGGTGATCACTAGCAAACCACTTAAAACATCTTTTACACAAGTATATTAAGTGTATTGCTATAAAAGAAAAGCTACGTAGGCTGTGTTATCTAATAGATATATAAGTTTGCTTAACAATCTGCCATCACATATCTTGAATTATGACTTCCTCACCCTTGCTTTACATTACCAGAAGGCACGAAGGCTATAAGATAAAATATCATTATGATGTGAGGTAGGCTGTATGTGGATTCAAAGCAAAGGAAATGGGATTCCCTTGTGTACATTAAATAAATTATGAATGGCTTCGATTCGTTGTCAGTATCAAACTTGTGGCCAACTTTAAAAAGGCGGTGGTCGAATAGCTAACGTTAACACGTAACGTTAGGGGACTTCTGGACCGTCCTGATGATTTCAGAGGTTCACCCTCGGCAATAATAGAAGCGTGGCTCCTTTAAATTTAAATATAGCTCGTCACATCATCGACATACTTAACCGTGTTGGTGCAGAGCCTGAGCACAGGGCGTAGAAACCGTTCTTAAACAAACGAAAACTACACAAAAGGTTTGGTGTTGTTACCTTGTTGAGGTGGGGGTTACGTGTGACATCATACCCCCTCTTCTTCGTGTACACAAAAGTCTTACTTTGGTCTTCTGATTTATGCATCTCGGACTCGACGGATTCCTGTTTGACTAAACCGCGAGCCATGTTGCCGCCCTTTAAATAGCGTGGGCCTTCTACTGAACTGTTTGAACTCAACAAGTGGATGCGCCGGTATTGAAAGGTTGCGATAGGCTACTAGTGAAGACCGTCATGCGCCCTTATCAGTCACAGCTGTAGCCCCGGCAACGATTAAGTTCATAAATACAAAGGTATGTATTTCACTAGCGCGGATAAAAGACTGCTATTACAGTTCATTAAGCTTAGTAGGGTAATATTTACCCAAATTACTTTATGTTACAAGATTGTAAGTTTGGGCTTTAAATTCTAGCGTGAAATTTGGAACCGTTATTTAATATTTTTTGAAAATGATATGGTACATTCTGACCGGAACCTAGGGCAGACGGCGGACAGACGAGATGTAACAATTAAATAACGAAAATGGTATTACCAGAGTTGCATATAATAGGTTTTCGTCATTATAATTAAATTACAGCATTCATCTCATCATTTAGAAGCCACAGGTCACATATTGTAATGCTACTGCCACTGGAGTAGGAAACAGCTGATATTAATATTCCATAGTTCAACCCACACTTCCTGTCCATGCCTGATATAATGCGATATGATTTTATTTTTGGGCCCCCTTTAAAACTGGGCCCTGGTGCTTTTGCATCCCTTGAACCATCTATAGCCATACCCTCTAGCTCTGAGATAATGTTGGTTTAGGGTGTGTAACAAACACATACAAAGACAAATCACGAAAAACAGAGGAGGAAAACATCAAGAGAGTACAGTCAACTGTAGGTTGTGAGGCTTTAGCTACCCCCATGTCAGCACACTCACTTTATCATCTGATGCTCATAGTGACAACAGTAAAGACCCAAACAGTGCTTGGACATTAATAGGTTAGACTATTCACTTAACACTATATGCATTTTTCATACTGTGATTTAGCCCAGGGCAAATTCCCTTCTCCTTGATTACAGGGCAATGCACCAAAGTAACCTTTGAAATCAATATCTCCTGCATAGCTGTCACACCAAGTGTGAACACACCCATACCTGTCTGTGTGGGCTGGTGGTGGCATGTAGTGTCTTTGACTCCGGTTAAGCACACCAAGGTCAGAACACAGCCTTCAGTGTGGAGGTTATGAGATTGGGAAACAGGCGTGTGCAGTATTGGTTGTTACTGGGTAACATGTCACTACTGGGTCAGCGGTAACCTCTGTCTTGCTCAGAGAAAAGGTGTTGCAAGTGAAGGTGTGGGGAAGGTGGTTAGTCCAAGGTTGTGGATAATGAAGTGATTGATGGTAGTCTGCATCAGGGCTTTTCTGTGTCTTTGTGTCTGTCTGTCTGTGTGTGTGTGTGTGTGTGTGTGTGTGTGTGTGTGTGTGTGTGTGTGTGTGTGTGTGTGTGTGTGTGTGTGTGTGTGTGTGTGTGTGTGTGTGTGTGTGTGTGTGTGTGTGTGTGTGTGTGTGTGTTGTAGTTATTCTGTACATGTCTCTGTGTGTCTCTATTTGCCTATGTGTAATGGCAGCCTAATCTGACTATATTGTGTTAACTACAATAAATTAGCTCAGCCGCATTGTATTCTCTGGGTGTCCTGATATGCCTGTCTGTGTCAGTGCATGTGTGCCTGTGTGTGTGTGTGTGTGTGTGTGTGTGTGTGTGTGTGTGTGTGTGTGTGTGTGTGTGTGTGTGTGTGTGTGATTTATGCAGTGTGGCACAGAGTCAGTGTAACAGTGAAGGTTGCTGACACACACACAGCACATGTGTGTTGAATCTAAGATCAGACAGATAGCAGCTTGAGCTGAGTCACTCTGATTCTGCTTATGCTGAATTTGGCTCTGGGTCTGCAAGGCCACACACACACACACACACACACACACACACACACACACACACACACACACACACAGAGAGAGAGGGAGAGAGAGAGAGAGGCAGACAGAGAGAGAGGGGCAGACAGAGAGAGACAGACAGACCAATACAGACAGACAGAGAGATTTTTGAGTCTAATTCTCAGCCAGATGTTGATGATCTAGTTGATTGTTTCAACTCAGCGTGTATCTCAGTTCTTGATACTCTGGCTCTTATACTCTTGGAGTATAGACCCAAAACTCATTTTCAGCCCTGGTTTAATGAGAATACACACACAGTGAAGCAAATATGGGCTGAACGCAAATTGAAAAAATGATAGAATGCAGGCGTCTTATGATATCATGTGTGACTGTTCTATTAACTGTCAGAATGCTGTCAAAAAAGCCAGAAATGACTACCTGGCAGAAATTGTGTCACAGAACCAACATAGGCCAGGGTCTTGTTTTATACTATCAATAATCAATCATTTTCTTAACCCTCCTGCTGGTTCCACAACTTCCTCTTCACTCTACACTGATGATTTCTTAAATGATTTTGTTGAAAAAATGAATTGGATCAGTTTGCCTATATCAGCTTAAATCAGTCACCATATGTATAATGTCTCCTCTACTCTGGATCATTTTAATGTCACTTTTAGTTGTCTATTTCCTTTTATTTCTTTTCATTCGTATCAATATCAATGTATTTATCTCGGTTGGAAAGCATTTGGTACAACTCCTGTTTTTAAATGTGCTGTACAAATAAGGTTTATATGACTTGGCTTGACATGCATACACACAAACACACACACACACACACACACACACACACACACACACACACATACATACATACACACACAAACACATGCTCTCTTATTCACACAATCAATAATCAAAACTGTTTTTAATGTCATTTTATTGGCCAATGGGTAATTCGATTCTGATAGTGTTAACTATTAAACTACCACTAAGGTATTTGACTGTTAAAAATCTAAATCTGTGTATAGTTACATACGTAATCTAGGTGGACAAGTCTCACGCTATAAGGGTAATACCATCATTTCTTCATGCTGGGGACATGAAGCACGAAACAAAACAAAACATTGGTCATTTGTGCTCTGGGGACTAATGGAAAATGGACTTTGTTAATGTCGGATAAGCTTAATATGCTTGAAAAAAGTGTATGTCTGATAGATATATTGTACTTTGTGCACAGTCATGAGTTTGCATCGGGCTTTGGAATGTCCAGCTTGCAGCAGGGTCTTTTGTCATGGATGAGGTGAAATGTCAGCTGGGACAGACAGGACAGATGTCTCCTTGTTTCCGCGGTTACATAAGCGTACCCACAGGGTGGCAGAATGACTAGAGAACAAACTTTCAGCTTTGTGAGGTCATAAACAGTGTTTACTTCTAAACCAGTATAAGGTCACAGAGCATCAGGGCACTTGGAATGTCCTTTTTTCTAGAACTGGTTCTACAGATATAATGCCCACACTACATCAGCAGCTGATTCTAGAACTTTTCTGCATTAGTTCTAGAGTAAGCTTCTGTCTGGGCTAGAACATGACACTCGCAATGACTGAGTTATATAATACACAACAGGCATGCTACCAAATGTACGCACGGTTGCTGGAAGTGTAAGGTTTGAAGTCTAAGGTCATGGGTTTCATTGTCAGGATACACACACGTACACTTAATAATAATAAATAATAATAATTCATTTTATTTGTAATGCACTCTTCATTCAGAAGAATCTCAATGTGCCAATTATAAAATCTAAAAATAAAACTTATAAAATCTACCACAACTACCCAACTGCTTAGTGAGTATTTTAATTAATTGACATCTGCTCAGGTTTTAAGCTCCAGTTGCATGTTTCACTGGTAACTGATTACATTCAAATGCAATGTATCCCCAGTGGAGAAAACAAGCTAAACTTGGCTGGTCATACCTCATCAAACAAGTCATAGATACATCCTCAAAACTCACAAGTGTTGAAAACAATTAGCAAGTCATTTTTTTTTATTAGGAGAAGAAATTAATCTTATGACAGGATATGACATCACAAAAGAGAACTTCATGTACATTCATCACATTTTTCTCAAGATTTAAAGTTGAAATGAAACCGTCTTCTTCCTGATTTCACAAACTCACTGTTCTCTGCTGTCATTTTTTTCTACAGAAGAAAGTTGGAATCAGTCACCTTCATGGCATTATCTGTCTTTCTGATTTCATGACCAACAAAAATGTGTGTTTGACAACAACCGTTGTTGTTGTTACGCCTTCTTTCAACCACTTCCTGCCTAGTGGGTCATGTATACTCTCATATTATATGATCATAATTCCAGCCTGTCCAACCAAACATGTGCTCCTCAGCTATACCATAAAACCAGTACCTCTCATTAAAAAATACCTGTTTGTTTTCCAGCACAAAATATCTGTAAAGGTTCTCTGCGTTGTAACAGGTAATTTGCCACACAACATAAACACCTTAGTGCTGGTCCTGATTCACTTCAGTGGCATACGGCTGCTGGATGTGATGAGCAGTGTGAGAGAGACAGGGACCTGGAACTGAGCCACCTGGCTGAGTGGTGAGCTGTACTTGGGGGCTGCCAGACATGATTCGGCCCACTGGTACCGAAGAGGGAGGGCAGGATCATGTCAATTCGTCTGCATCACACCCACAGGATGTCACAGGGCCCCCGGTAGTAAAGCCCTGACAGCCATATAGTTATTTACAGGGGAAATACAGAGAGATTTACATCATGTTTTACGTAACGCTTAATGGGATGGAATTTCTGCACTTATCAGTTGGAAGTGCCTGTCTGCACCTTGATTTGCCGATCTGTGTGTTTGTTTATGTGTATGTATTTGGGCTATATTCTCTCTCTTTCTCTCTCTCTCTATATATATATATTTCTCTTCTCTCCAATTGGATTTCTGTCTGAAACCTTGAGCATTTGTTGAATAATATAAGTTGACAAATCTCTAAAGCTGTCCCCTGTACTCAGAGGTCACACTCGCACCAGACTTCCCGTCAACACAGACAGACACATCATCATCATCATCGGATGTTTATGTACACACAATCAGCCTGACAGAGACCACCAGCTATCTGTGTACGGTAAGTCATCTGTCCCACGTTGATCTCTGTTGGATGTATTAGACATGTTTACAATTAAATGGACAGGCCTTCACTTCTACTGTCATCGAATCTTATTTGAGTTCATAATACTCATTAGGCTCATCATAATCACACACATATGCAGACACAATTGTACACAATCTCTAAAACACACACACAGAGAGAATTATAAAGTAGTGATTATACAAACTGATTTCTAGTATTATGTGCACTTTAATCCGTCATGTCCATAACGGTCAATGGCAGCTGGAGAACTGAATAAGCGGTTGTGGGACGGGCTGCTGAAAAGAGCGAACAAACTGCACAGTTAATCAGCCGACAGTGGAACATCTGCTTCACGGTTAGTGCTGTGTGCAAAGGGTCACGTTTGGCCTTTCCTTTAGTGGCAGGCATCTGCATTTCCCACACTGTTACACGGTTATCAACATCAAACAATCCACATGAGAAACACTAAAAATGTGGAACAAAGTTTTTAAAATGTGCACTCCGCCTTTCCTCTCTCTCTCTCTCCTCACACACACACACACACACACACTCATACACACACACTCATACACTGTGGCGAGATCATGAATTCTGATACCTCAGCACTTCCCTTTCCCACATTTGCTGGATAATATCCTGCTCTTGCTTTTATCAAAACATTAAAGCCCTGGACCCATGCAGGTTGTCTGCCAACATATGTCATTTCCTGCCTCTACACACACCAGTGTGTTGAGATGTGTGATAAGCAGTGATTAATAACTGCCTGTTCCACCCAGTGTGTTATTTCCTTGCAGGCGCCGTGCCTGTTCTCCTGGACACCATAAGAAGAAGAGGGTGTTTGAAGTTCAGTGCTGAAAATGAAGGTCTGTTTGTGAATGTCCAATGTGTGTCGTATTTAACAGGTAGTAGGACGCAAGTGATTATTATTTTTGATTCTAAATACAGTCCCTGATTGAGACCCGATAGAGATGTTCGAAAATATTCCAGTTTAAGTGTGATGTAGAAAATGCCATGTAGATGCATGCTAATTTAAATAAAAGGCTTGTTGTGACCAGAAGAAAAATAAAAATGTTATTGGCTTTCTTTCTGTTCACATCTTACGTCAATGTTATCAAAACTAACTGATCACAAATCTTCCCTCTGTCAGTAAGTGTCCAGATGGACAGCGTAATTTATTACTGTAACCACAAGCACTAGTAAATTCAGTACTATAGGCACGTCTGCAGGGATTTCTCCTATTTGAGCGCTGAAAGGCAATCTGGGAAATGGGTAAACATACATTCGCAGCAATTTATGACGCTCCACTTGTGACAGCCTTCTCTTTTTCAGCGTGACAATACTAATCCAGCATGACCATGTCTGGGACGTCGAACTGTGATGGAGGGAGAACCTGACTGAGATTCTGTGTGGTCTCACATGCACACTCACTCAGGCCTGGCACTGAGCATCACAGTGGTGATGGTGGGATGGGATAGGAGTACAAGCGTGTGTGTGTGTGTGTGTGTGTGCGCGTGCGCGTGTGCGTGTGCGTGTGCGTGCGCGTGCGCGTGCGCGTGCGCGTGCGCGTGTGCGTGTGCGTGTGCGTGTGTGTGTGCGTGTGTGTGAGACCACCATGGTCTGAACCACAGGGAGGAGACACTGAGTGAGGCCTGTGATTATAGAGGATGAGTGTGTGAATGCGAGTGTGTGTGTGTGTGCGTGTGTGTGTGTGTGTGTGTGTGTGTCAAAACAGCAACACCTGCCTTAGTGGCAGCTGCGGTCAATAGGAGTGGAGGATTCACAGACATGGTGATTAAACACCATCACTGCCAGAATCCCAGAATGAGGGTGCCATACCACAAGCTTGGATACACAGCTGCCAATGCAAGTTACATACACACATCTGTACATCTGTGTGTGTGACTGTGGATTGTGTGTGTGTGTGTGAGAGAGAGAGAGAGAGAGTGTGTGTGTGTGTGTGTGTGTGTGTGTGTGTGAGAGAGAGTGTGTGTGTGTGTGTGTGTGTGTCCAAGTACATCTTTTTGTGCATGTGAATATGCACAAGTAAGACACGAGAAAAGACAATTAGAATCAAACTTATCCCATGGATTTGTTAAGACATTGGTACAGACCATAATAAAGAGTTGAACTATAAGAACAGTCCAGGAGGGTGAAACAGGGAACACACAGAGGGCTTTGTGGATCTGGAGAGAGTGGATTAGGATTAGTCAGGATAAGGGATAATAAGAGAGGTTAGAGATACTGTACATACTGCAGACAGACACTTCCAGAAATATTTACCCTGTTAGCCTTTAAGTGTTAGCCATTTGTATTTGGAATCGGAGTACCTCCACCAAGAAATCTTGTACTTGACTGATTAAGGGTAGAACAATCTAAACCCTGCAAATGGCATTATTGTGTGTCTCTCGTGGCTATTAAAGCTCGAGCCCTTGGAGGGCTTGGAATGGAGTTGGAGATTAAGATTACTCTTGGGAGGAAATGGGTGTGCATGTTTTGGGCATCCTTTGGGACTGTCCACTTCCAGACTCACAGAGCCTCATCCTGAGTGTGAGTGTGTGCACGTGTGTGTGTGTTTGTTTGGGTATGTGTGTGTGTGTGTGTGTGTGTGTGTGTGTGTGTGTGTGTGTGTGTGTGTGTGTGTGTGTGTGTGTGTGTGTGTGTGTGTGTGTGTGTGTGTGTGTGTGTGTGTGTGTGCGTGTGTGTGTGCGTGTGTGCGTGTGTGTGTGTGTGTGTGTGTGTGTGTGAGAGAGAGAGTGTGTGTGTGTGTGTGAGAGAGAGAGTGTGTATGAGCGTGTGTGTGTGAGTGTGTGTTAGTTTGGGTGTGTGTGTGAGTGTATGTATATGTGTGTTGCTGCCCCAGTTACACCTTCTCTCCTGTGGTTTGGGGCTCACCTGAGTCCCTGTAGGCTCCCCCTCAATGGCCCCATTCATATCATAAAGGGGGTGGGGCTGACCCAGTGTTTACCCTCAATGATATTTCAGATCCTGAAAATTCACAATAAAAATATTTCTCCCCAGGTATTCGCTGATTCTGATTCTGAGTCGAGTCCGAACCGGTTCCCCTCCAGGAACAGCGGTTTCCTGGACCTAGAACCAGAGGTATTAGAACATTGATTGTGTCCGGACTGTAGAAATGATGCTGGAAAGCTGAAAATGTAGGCTTGAAAAGGCTTCCTTAAAAGCTCTCAATAAAACATTTACAACACAAATGATTTCACATTCACTTGCTAAGGTCATTGTACAGGTTCTGTGTATGGCTCACATAGTCTACAAACATACTGTTTTCCAGAAATGGCCAAGGCATACCTTTGTGTTCAACAGGACGTGATAAGAGTAGAACAGACATTCCCTGGAGAGAAGGTCTTTGTGAAAAACAAGAAGTAGAGTTATTGATTTAGCTTTTCTGTGTCTGTGAGGAAGGCCATGCTCACAGGTAGGTCTCTCTTTCACTTCCCTGTTAAGGGGCACTGTCTTACTCATGACCTAGAATCTCATTAGATTAGAGAGAGGAACTGTAATTCCATCTCAACAAACCTCCCTATTCACTGCTGGAGGGCTGACAGTGATTTGTGTGTTAACATAGTCAAAGAATGGTGTTTGCATAACCTTTCTGCCCTCAGAGAGTATTCTGTGCATGCATGCATGCATGTGTTCCTGTGTGTGTGTGTGTGTGTGCGTGTGTGTGTGTGTGTGTGTGTGTGTGTGTGTGTGTGTGTGTGTGTGTGTGTGAGAGAGAGATAGACAGAGAGCGGGAGGGAATGAGAGAGAAAGATGTTTTTGTATCAATTTGCAAAACTTTTTCCTATCTATAGCAGCGTAATAGACAGTGAGCCATGATTGTCTTAGAAGTTAATGTCCAGTTCTAAATAAGATTGATGGCTCTGTGAAGCCTGTAATTTGAAGTATGAAGAATATCTGAGTTTATAAGAGAACTACCCCATTTCAAAGGAAACTCCCCTTCTCGGCAATAGGCAGGCATAACTACCCCGCCTTAGAAACATGGACCTACATGATTGCTTGAATTCCAAATAAAACATGGTGATGAAACAGTTGTAATGGGACAGTGAAAATGTGTTCAAAATAGTGTTAAAAAAAGAATGGTATTACTACTAACTCTAAAAAGGTGATATCGTGGTGGCCTTACTGATTTCCCAACCTTTAAAGAGGAGCTGAGTGGAGGAGCTGCCTCAGTAAAACCTCTTTTCTCTAGTTATGACACCAGTCTATGTATGCCACAGTTTAGAGTCAGTTGAGAAGCTGAGAGTAAGTAGAACAGCTTCACTGGTTTCTGTTGTAGGGACTCAAGCTTCATTAATCAGCTTGACAACTTGTGCCTTTGTGGCAGGAGAGGCCATGCAAGATGGATATGGCAGAACTTCCTGGGTGTGTTGTACAGACCGCTTCACATAGTTTGTGTGTGTGTGTGTGTGTGTGTGTGTGTGTGTGTGTGTGTGTGTGTGTGTGTGTGTGTGTGTGTGTGTGTGTGTGTGTGTGTGTGTGTACATTTTTCACAACAATGTGTGTTGAATGAGAGGTTTAGAGATAAGACCGGTGTGTACACACCACAGCTACAGTTCACAAGGCCTGTTCTGTGTGTGTTCCCCCTCTGACAGTCCTGACTAGGTCACTGTTTGATCGCTGTATGCCTCAGTGTTCTTTCCATCCATAATTTGACAGAGGGAGCGGTGTGTGTGTTTGCGTTAAGATACTGTTGATGAAGGTGGGTACATTCCTTGCTCTATGTTTCTACAGTAAGTCAAAGATCGCAGCTTTGATCAGGATTGAGTTTTCATTGCCCTCCCTACTTCCTCCTACCACTATATAGATACTCGTACAGCAGGTGCCTTGTGTTGGATAAAAGCCCTTCTGTCGGAAAAAAAATTCAAATAAAATCTGCACTGCCGGACCAGTAAATGGTCCAGTGTGGGTTGAAGACATCCTATTTTTAGCCAAAATCGTGGTGGACCATGTTGGCATTTCTGTTTTCTTTTGCAGACTTCAAAGAGGGCAAGTTTCTCTCAACTGACGCTAATCTCGCCAGTGTCCTGAAATCATCATTCATTGATTGATTCAATCATTGATCACACAGGGGGAGTGGATGTGGAACATGCAGAATTCTGGTAAAATATATAATAAACAGTGTTTATTTGTGTTTATACAATAAACTGAGTGTACTTATCACTTTTATGATGGACTATGAAAGGAGGCATATTAGATATTCTGAAATTGCAGCCATTGGCTTTCATTGGTGATTTTTTAGACTTGAAGTACCATAGCGCAGAATACCTGTGTATATAAAACTGGAACCATGAGTCCAACGCAGAGACCACATAACTCTGTCATGTAATAGTGGTCTGAAATTACATTAAATCTGAGGTGTGATTCATGTTGATGTGTTTATTTGTAAATATTTGCTCACTGACTAGTGTGTGTGTGGATGTGTGAGTGTGTGTGTGTGTGTGGTATGGTTTTACGTTAGCTGTATGGATCAGCTGAGGTTTGGCTTTGGCTGCTTGACCCTGCCGTCTGCAGGTCTAAATATTTACATGAGATTAACACTCTGTGTGAGGACCTTGAATGAAGCATGCAACCAGTCTGTTCATACACATATGTGGCGGTGAAAGAGGGAAGGGAAAGGAGGAGAGGGAGAGAGAGAGAAAGAAAGAGGGAGAGAAGGAGAGGGAGAGAGAGAGAAAGAAAGACAGAAAGAGGGAGAGAGAAAGAGCAATAAAAAAATAGAGAAGGAGAGGGAGAGAGAGAAAGATGGAGAGTGAAGAGAAGGTAGACAGAGAAAGTCAAAAAGAGGAGAGACTGAAAGAGTAAGTGAGTGTGTGTGTGAGAGAAAGGGAGAGAGAGTGTAGGAAAGACAGAAAATGTGAGATAGAGAGAGAGAGAGTGAAGGAGAGACAGAAAGAGTGAGTGTGTGTGTGTGTGTGTGTGTGTGTGTGTGTGAGAGAGAGAGAGAGAGAGAGAGAGAGAAAGTGAGAGAGAGAGCGGAGGGGAGACTGAAAGAGTGAGTGAGTGTGTGTGAGAGAGAGAGAGTGGAGGGGAGACTGAAAGAGTGAGTGTGTGTGTGTGTGTGTGTGTGTGTGTGTGTGTGTGTGTGTGTGTGTGTGTGTGTGTGAGAGAGAAAGAGAGAGAGAGAGAGAGAGAGAAAGTGAGAGAGAGAGCGGAGGGGAGACTGAAAGAGTGAGTGTGTGAGAGAGAGCGAACATTTTCAGAGGGGGGGCTGTCTGCATGCATAGAAATGGAGTGCTCCTGCGATCAATGGGTGTCTGTTTAGTGGGAGGGCCCCTGGAGCCTCTAAATGAACAGGCACTTGTCAAAATAAAGCGCGTGGAAGCACAGGCTGGGTCATTAGGTCCTGCTGAGATGGTTTATTGGTGCGGTCAGCACAGACAAGCAGGCCGCTCCTTAATGTACACTGCTTACAGTGGACACGCCGAAGCCCTCAGAGACTCGGCCTGTGCAATCGACACTCTTTAACAGCAGGTTAGGATATCACCTTTCCACCTCATAGAACTCTCAACACACAGAAGCACACACACACATGCATGCATGCATGCATGCTTACATACACACACACACACACACACACACACACACACACACACACACACACACACACACACACACACACACACACACACACACACATACACATTTTACTGATGTAAAACACATCAAAACAGGCCCAAGGGAGGAAGCAATTGCTCCCAGAGTGATTTATTGATGAGACAAATATGCGTTTCCAAAGCAGGAATGTTCTTGGCAGGCAGTCAGCAGAGAGCCGATTTGGCACAGGCTTCAGACCGATGCTGTTTAAGGTGGCAAGGAATGACTGAAACTGCCTGAGGCCATAAGGAATTCTTGTTGCTAGTTCCTAAATTTCCCTCGGGATAAATAAAGTATCTATCTATCTATCTATCTATGTATCTATCTATCTAGTTGAACATGTAACAAGTATCAACTAGGACATGGGTTTAGGTGATAGCAAGGGAAAGAACTAATGACATGCCCAAAAACCACTCTTTGATCCATTTTTTTTCAATGGAATTTAATGCCAGAACAAACATTTTCAACTACAAATTGTTAATTATTATGCACATTTACCCTTTAAACTAGTGACATGACATTTGATTTAAAAGCCAAGTATTTTAGTTGGCGTGGTCCATGGTATAAATAAACACTGAAACACAGCTGGCTTGATTATTGTGGTTGAAGGTAGTAGTCTGTAGTCATGACGACCCTGGGAGAAAAAGCAAGAAACCTAAGTATAAGAAGTCTAAGGACATAGTTTCCGGGCATTGAAAACACACATCTGACCTAGCTAAAAAATGTTGCACATCCTTCTGGTTTTCCCTCTACACAAAGCTGAGACCAATGATGTGCAGTAGTCTCCAGCAACTCAGAGCCTCACCCAAGCCCAAGACACATTCTGTGAAACTGTGCCACAGCATAAAGTGTCTTCCTTCAAAGTGAGCACCCTTTTCAGTTTGATTCAGAGAAATGTTCCTGTGTAAGAGTGGCGAGGCTAAAGTATGATAGTCCTCACAGAACACTGAAAGATGACATCCTGCGCGGGTGCTAACTCCACACAAAGACGTCTCTGTGTGCCCTGACATGCCCTTAAACCCTAACCAGAAATATCATCTACTGCGTTTCTCTTTTCCACTCTCAACATAGATGGCTCTCTCTTGGGCAGGCGTGGCTGCAGCATGCCAGCGACAGCACATGCCTGACCTCTGACCTTTTCAGTATAACCAATGACAGCCCTATAACAGTGGCTAATTGTGGGATCGGTTTTCCAGCACGTGTGTGTGTGTACCATCGCTGCCGTTGCTAGGAGACGGTCTGGGATTGGGCAGAGAGTATTTGGGTGTGGCGGGGAACCCACTCATCTGTCAGAAGAGCACGTGCAGGCACCAGACATGCCCTGTAGCCTCTCCTGTCTGGGGTGAGGGTTCACCTGGCTACAGGTATGTGAGGAAAATGCACTCACTGTGTGCACACACATACATACAGACAGCATCATATCACACAGACTGATTTGGAATATAGACGACTGATATTCCAATGTCAGACAATTCATCATCTTAAAACATGGAAAAAAGTAACTGTCATAAATAACTGGAAAAAATAGCAGGTGTTATTTGCCAAGGGACCTGTTTTTGCATGAGAATGCTTCACTGAATTACAACAAAGGCCTAGCTGGCCTTTGCAAATAACATTGAAGATCCAAAAAAATAACATAAAAAAAAAACAGCGCAAGTGGTAGATTCACGGAAACCCTTTTAGGGTTATACACAGGTCAGCATAAAGAAAGACAAAAGGGGTTGATGAAGTTGATGTGTTGTCCAGCTTTAACCCAAAAATGAGAGCGAGAGAGAGAGAGAAAGTTATTCTATGTCTGACCGAGATGTTCTTTGTACATGTGTCACTGCATGTGAGCTTACAGCCTTTGGATTTAAGGACCCCCTGCTGCCCGGGTGTTTACCACCTCAGCGAACACGGAGACAAGTGCAACAGATGTGGGAAGGAGAGCGGATGACAATGAGGGGGAAAAAGTTCTGCCGGCCAGCCATTTGTAGGCACAGTGGAACGAATACTGGCAGAGATCCGCCGAAAGCCTGTTTGAGAGGAGGAGACAAACGCCACTTTGAAATAAAAGATTTCCATTTCTACAATATCCAGTGATTTAATGAGCGCAGCCCCCAGACCGGCGGGACTGATGTCTTTCTCCACTTTCCCTGCTCCTTGCTAGAGTTGGTCCCACCCCATATGCGAAACGCTTTGTCGCCAGGGGGAAAAGTTTTCCTTTTTTTTTTACTTTCTTCAGCATCAAGTGCAATCCACACCGCGGAGTCTGGCTCCGACTTCCCACTGCCTTTTTGGTGGACGGGATTTCAGAGGGAGCGGACTGTCGCCCACTGATAAGAATACCTCGGGGATGAAGTTTTAAATTCTCTTTCCTCTCTGGGATACTATTGATTCAATAAACAATCTGCTGCGGATTTCACATATCCATCAATCGGATGCTATCAGGTATGAAGCCTTTACTGTTTTTGTAACAAAGGAGACTGGATGCATTGGTTAATTTATTTCGAAAGACATTTACGTCTCGTTGGTGTCTTTTATGAGTTATCCGGAGAGAAGTATTTTTAAGATTGTTTGGGTATCGCCCATACCAGATGAAAGATTGATAATGTTTACAGTCTGTGATTAATCAAAATGTGTATAGTATTTTGATCTAGCTCCACAAATGATTTAATCGTACAAACAGTTTCTTATGAATTTCGGAATTAGAAATCAAGCAAGATAACTTGAAACTATTAGAGTTGGATTCCCATAATATTTTAACTTCAGTTTCTACTGTAATTCTCATCTAATTTCTCAAGTAATTAAGGGGTTTTAACAATATCATTATTTTATACCTTGAATTTTCTGAAGTCTTATTAGTAGGGCCCCCATACAGCAAAGTGCACAGCATGCAAAATACTTTGATGCTTTTTCTGGGTTTTTTCCTCTCCTTTGAAATATATCTGAATGTATTATTAGTAAATGGCTATATGGCGAGCGTATTTCATTTAACCCCTTGAGGCACTTTGGGATGAAGTGGCCGTTTAGAGATTTTCACTTATTAAAATAATTATCACCCAATTGTGCCATTACTGATTCTCGTCGGCAGAAGAGAACAGTTCACGATAGCTCACCATAGTTTGATAAAAGTGGGTCAAAATTAAGATGAACTTGTTAATTCATTAATTTAGCCTATATGCTGTGTAAGTGGACACTGCCCTCGCGTCATAAACGCCTCTGAATGAATCCATGCAACCATGGGCGAATATCAATCTCTAGCGCCATCGTTAGGCTGGACATGCAGCGGGGCGATTAATGTGCTGATCTGTGGAATTCCTGCGACCCCTGACTGGAGTGGAAATATGCAGTTGCGAGGTTATACTGTAATGGAAAGTCCCTTACAGTTAAGAGACGGATTTTTGAACCACAGCATTATATCAACACTTGTCATTTCCGGGGACAAAACGAGAACATTAATGCACAATGTGACTGTTAAATCTGAATTTGATAATTTCTTATTTCAAATATTTTTATTATCAGCGGTCTAAAAAAAGGCAGAAATGAAAATGTTGAAGGAAATTTATGAGAAGTAATCTGCAGGTGCAGAATTTCCTCCTGCAGGGGCACTGCAAAGCGCGCTCTCAGGGCACTGTTTGCCTGGCGTGCTTTCTTAACTGGTCCTTTCCTTGGTCACACACTTTGAGACTGCGTGGGACTCTCATGGACAAATAATAGCCCATCAGGATAATCGTGTGAGCGAATAGGCTTCTGGTGCGTGTGTTGTGCGACTTGGCTCCCGTTAGGAAACATTTTCCTGCTGGAGATGCGGTCAGATGGCGTATGGCGTTTCCGTCTCACGCTCGCACGTTCGCCTAATCGGAGGGGGATGCACGAGAGCCCCCAGGTGATGAAGGGCATCTTCAACAGATTTGGCTGTGAGGTGGATTCATAGATGTGAAGCAGCCTGTCACATATTACACAGGCCCGTGACTATAATCACTCACCGCTGTCTTCGGTCATGAAATAACATTTGCAGGCTGATACGGTTACAATGGGGCGAAGCCACATTATCTATCCTAATGGAAATGTAGTTCCATTCACCGGAAAGTAGCCTACCGTTGCTCTGGCTACTGACACACATGTGTTATTTGCTTTTCAGCACATCTCAAAGTGATGGTCTGGTGAAGGCATTAAATAGTCCTAAAACCGAAACGTCACCTATTAGAGGAGGGCACTGATTTGAGCAGCAAACTCGGGTAGACTGGTTTAATAGCTTGGCTGTGATGGCCAACATTCAACCCTTCACATCTTCAGACTCGCTGAAAGCAGACAGAAGAAGCGCAAGTTACAGCAGCGGCAGACGAAACCAGATACCGGTCATTACGGACAG
>NC_045162.1:19635739-19665739 GCF_900700415.2 Clupea harengus | reverse complement strand
CTGTGTCTGTGTCTGTGTCTGTGTCTGTGTCTGTGTCTGTGTCTGTCACCTGGCTCATGTGGAAAGGGAAGCAGAAGAGGATGAGGTCAAGGGTACTCCTCTGCACCAGCACACTGGAGTCCTGCACAGACATGCTCACTGCCTCCACCTACAAACATAAACACAAATAAACTTCAATTCTATTCAATTCCACTAAACTCAATTAGATCAAATTCAGACTGACTGGATTCAAATTGATTCAATAGGCACAGTTGAAAACAGTTAGGTGTGTGGTGTGTGTAACTGTTGTATAAAAAGCAATATCACACTCGTGTGTGTGGGGGTTGGTAAAGGATATTGGGGCCTTGTGCCTATGCCCGAATCACAGCCCTGGGGATATCCTTTACCAAGCCCACCGAGTCATATTGCTTAATCATCAACACCACATCAGTTTCTATACAGTTCCACTGCACCTCAAAGAAGTAGAAAGAAAGCTTGGGCAATCATGGCAAGGACACAGGCTGTTTTCACTGGGAGAAAGATGAGAAAGAATCTAAAAGGATAAAGAATGAGATATGCCTGAGGCTGGCCTAAATGATCAGAAGAATGTGGAAAGAGGAAGGATGTAAAACGAGGAGAAAGACTGAGAACAACAAGACCTGCAGCAGGATGACATTGTGGTTACTGAGGTGACCTATTTAAGAATGCCAAAAGCTTCCTGTTACTGCAAATAATACTCTCTTGTGCACATGTTATAATAACTGGTTAGCATATTGGGGTGATTTATTCGTTTTGGGTATGTTTTTTGATGTCTTTGTCCCGTTTGATTTGTATACTTGTACTTTTGGGAGGTAGGAGGAGGTCATAAGAGCATTCATGACATTTAACACCCAGGACAACAATGGCAGCATTTGATCCATCATTAGCATATGGAGCAGCACAGAGTCGTACCATGAGCTCGATGTCACTGCCCATGATGTAGAGCTGGTCCTCCATGGAGAGCTTGCGGTTGAGGTGCAGCAGGACGAAGGAGACCCCGGGCAGACGGACGGCCGGGCTGGTCAGGATGCTTCCCCACAGGGCGCTGTAGAAGGCGGCCTGCTCCACTGCCGACGCCACCTTCTCCAGCAGCGTGTTGGTCCTGGAGCGGAGGAAAGGGAGCGGTACATGGGAGGAAGCAGTACATTTGCATTCATATTCAAACTATGGTCATTTTTAGAATGGTCATTGATCATTACAATACAGAGTATATGAACTCCCCTGGGGGAGAACCAACTTGGTACTTCTGTAGCCACGTTTTACAAGGACAAACATATCAAATTTTACATTTGTGCATTTTATTATGTGTAAATGTATTCATGCACATATATACTCATTAATGCATTCATATGTATTAATTCATTCAATGCAACATACTGATCATTGGATATTAATGTTCAATAAGTGTTTGGATTTCTGGAAATGTGAGCCAATAACCTGACAAGGCTACTGTAAGAGATCTGTAAAGTCATGAAAGATGGAGCAAAGGGGGGGGGGGGGGGGGGGGTGTGTCAGTGTTTGTACCTGGGGGTAAATTCTGGTGTCTCGCGTATGAATGATGTTTTCAGAAACTAAGTGTCCTTTATCGTTACTCTACCTTTACACTCTGAAACTGGTTCAGACTCTCTGTTCATTTATATCGGCCTACCAGTCTCTCTCCCTCAGTGTCCTTCAATCTGTCCTATCTGTCTGTCTGCTTATTTTAATCCTCCTAATCTGCATAGCTCTTTCTTCCTTTCAGCTCGTGTCTCTCTTTAAGCATATTTCAGCTCTTTCTTTGTCTATATGTCTGTCTCTCACTTCCTGCTTCCAGCCGTCTTTCTCCCCCTCTCTCTCACCTGTCATAGTACTCTGATCCCTCTTCCAGACCAGGCAGTACTCCGGTCAGTAGGCCCTGTAGGCCGGGCTTCAGGGTCTTTCCCAGAGGCAGGTAATACGTCTCATACAGGCCCAGCAGCACTGGCTTCACAGACATAGCAGCATTGGACAGCAAGGGGAAGAGGCCAGAGCTGATGGACAGATAGAGAGAGCAGGAGAGAACAAAAATAGGGCAATGAGATGAGAGAATCCCACACAGAGATCTAAGCATTTCTCTTTCTAACTGTACAGAAACATATAACTGTATGTTTCATACCTTTGGCATATTACACAATATTACACAATGCAATGGTAAACAGCAGTATAGACTTGTGGAAATACTTCTAGGAAACCCCATTCTTCACCTGTAGAGGAAGAGGTCCTTGGCCAGCCGTTTTGGTCCGATGATCTTGAAGATGACCTCGTAGGTCTCCAGGGCCTTGCGGTGGACCCCGCTGGGCAGGGCAGGATGCAGGCATTGGGCCAGGCGCTTGCCTATCGTCAGCTTCTTGGGCACCACCTGGTACTTGGCATTGTTCTGCAAAACCTGAAAAAAGAGATGGAGACACAGCATGATATTACATTTGGTGACATCAGTGCTAAGTGGTTTTGCTACAGGTTCTGACATTTTTGGTTTATCAACTTATGCAGGATGTTGAGCCCATGCCCCAGCAGCAGAGGAAAAAGCTCCTCAACTTCTTTAGCAGTTGTGGAAAAAAGGAAACAAATCTGAGAGGAGATGAACTAGGTAAACTGAACCAAGGTTTTTGGCATTCAATTTGAAAGCTGAAGGCGTCAGCCACCATTTGAATGACACACAACATGTCATGATTAACTAGAATATTTTTCGAGGAAAATGTGTCATAGTATAGTAGATCCAGTAGTAGGGAAACATGTTGGGACAAGTTGAGAGGGTGTGTTTGCTGCTCGTCACCTTGTTGAGCTTGCCAAGTGCAGAGATCAGGTCCGCCCATTCGCTGGAGTACTCAAAGTTCTTCAGGGCCTTGTCCACTGCCGCCACATAGTTCCTGTACTTGGAGTCGCTGAGAAGCTCCACCTCCTCTGCATTCATCCTCCTGTACGGTACCGCTACTGCCCAGGACCAAGCTCACATACGCACATCACACCTGGTAGAGGCAGAGACAGGAAGGGAGGAAGAGCGAGAGGGTGTTAGTTTGTCTAACATCAGAGGAGGAGGAAATCAATGGTGTTTCAGTCACACACTACTATCACATCTATAGGTGTCATCAAACAACAATGCAATGTGTTAAGTCCAAACAGAGGTTTGATGAGTTTGATGGCCAAAGGCTGAAAAATCAGACAAGCAGAAAAGCTGAGGGGCATTTACTTAGCCGGTTCTTGGCGAGCTTATAGTTGTTGTTGTTGGCCCAGAAAGGAAGCATACAGACTAAAAAAAGACAACGACTGAATAGACACGTGTGGCAACAATGGTCTCCTTTCATGATGAAATCTTCCGTGGATGGGAGTTGACCGCGTTTGTTAGTATGCCAAACACACCAAGCCGCGCCCCTTAAAACTATGCATTGCTTTGGTGAACAGTAGGCCTATTAGACATGTGTGAACTGGCTGCCTACAAAGATTACTTACAGACCTCCCTTAAAATACCTGCTTGTCACGAATTCCTTGCTGACTTGCCAAGAGGTAACAAAGAAAAGTCCCCTGTGGCATGCCATAGTACAATGAGATAATTAGGCAGTGCATTGTGTGTGAAATCTTTTTTTGTGTGTATACTGTGTGACTGATATTCTGTCTACTAACCCGTCACTATTCTCTCCCATATAGTAGGACCTTTGCCTGAAAATGCTGATGGCTGAGATAACATTCTTCCCCATTACCATAACATATAGTTACACATATAAGGCAACCTAGCACTGTCCACTCACTTGTCTGTTTTCTTCCCCTCCTACTCTAGACTCTGCACGGTGGGATGCTGCTGCAGTCTTTCCACCCTCTCCACTTGCAGATACCCCCTTGCTTATAGCTGCCCATTCCCACCAAACTGCTATGCACAATTTATACTCTGCTTATGATACATCTGATATATATATCAGATATTATATTACACTATATATCAGATGTATGATGTGTAGGGCTGAACAATTAATTGCATTTGCGATTTAATCGCGATATGATAGAACGCGATTTTCTAACCGCAACGTTCGCGATTAAAAAACGTGGTCTAAAAAAAAAAAAAAAAAAATGTATTTTTTTTTTTTTTTTTTAAGATGGTACATTTTGCACACAGTGTTTAAAAAGTGCATGCCTAGTGTTTATACTTAAAATTACTTTTTTTAAATGACTTAAATGCACAGTGGCAAAGCCACCGATTTGTTGTTCTTGTTTCTGTAACGAGCAGTTAAATAAAAATGTAAAATGTGGGAAAGAATATTTTACACTAAATGTATCTAATATTGTGTTGGTCATATTTAAATCATTCATTACGTTTTGTTGGGAAAAAAAAGAGGATAAAAAAAAATCGCATATTAAATCGCAATCGCAATATTTTGGTAAAAAATCGCAATTAGATTATTTTCCCAAATCGTTCAGCCCTAATGATGTGTGTGTGTGTGTGTGTGCCGGCCTATTTACCCGTAATATAAACAGATGCCGTCATTGACATTGTTTTCTGCTTCACTGCTCTGCTTATCCTTCTAATAGCAACCTTATGAGCCCACTGTATACCCATTAAGCTGTTCAACAACAAATACTTTGAATGTTGGCTCTCTCCATTTTTATCCACTATCAATCTTGTATGCATCATGCATATACCATATTGTATATGTTGCATGTATACTAATATGTTTCATCCTGTCACATGTCTGAAGTATCTGCTTGCTTCTGATTCTCTCTTGTCCTCCCTTCCCACTACCTGGCTGGCCCCAAGCAGATGGATCCCCCCTTATGAGCTGTGATCTGCTCAAGGGGGTTCCGACTATTTCAATTGTTATTAGCGCTACATAAATACAATTGAATTGAATTGAACCTGACGGGGTTTCTACGGTCATGGTCAAAAGCACCTCCGAAATGTCATTAGCATAAGTTAGGGCCAAATATATGCAGTATAAAAAATATTGCCTCTGTAAAAATAGCATTTCAATGGCAACTGACAATTAAACGATATCGGCCTGGTCCCCACTACATGGCAATCGGATCAAACACTCATGATGCAGTTCACAGGGTTTCTAACATGGGCTGGACCATCCCTTTGTCAGTAACTGCTGGGAATCTGACATCATCCTCACACAAGGGGAAAGCAGCAACAGGACACTCACCCTGAAAACGGTCGCTAGCTAGTGAATTGAGTCTTCCTAAGTAATTACACACACATTAAATAACTCTGCTACAACCTCTCAATCAATAAAGTTATTTGACTAAAATAATGTATGAAACTATGTTAACGGGTTACGTCTGTGTCAGAAACCCAGGGACAGGGGTAACGTTAGCATAGCAGGATAAAGTTATTGATAACGCTCACGTTAGCTCTGATGTTTACGGTATGCGGAGTGTGTGATTTTTTTGTATAGTTGGCCGGGTAAGTGGATGATCAGAGAACGGGGATGTTACGATTAAACATGCCTCACTGTGTTAGCCTCGTCTGAAAATGTTCAATGTAAACATAGCTTTACACCATTTCCTATGCGACGTGCACTCGTAAACCCATTAGTTAGCTATCTATCTGGCTTCCTTGCTAGGTTATATGGCAACAGCTACATTAACATTAGACTGATAAATTACCTTTAACAAAGGCCTCCATTACTAGAATTTCTTAAACTACGTATCGCTAACTGTCCTGACAACAAGATAACGTATTCGTTACGCGAGGACGGGGAATGCTTACCGTTTTCACGTTAGCAACAGCTAACTATTGTCAATAATTAGCCTGCTAGGCTAATATTAACCATGGAGGCTGTATCTGCAGTGAGAGCACAACGGGGCAGGTCAGCACTGAATGTCCAGACAGACAGGCCCCGGTTTCAGCTTGTTTAACCCTGGTTGTGGTTAGACAGAACAACGGAGCTTTACACGGGAGAGTAAGATCCGTGAAAATCTTACATATTTCCATTAAACGTCTCGCTTCATTGAGCAGAGGGCCTACAACACGTATCTTGCTGTCATCCGGTTCGGTGCTAACATCAGCGGTCTCCCAAGCTCCAATCAGCCTCCTGAATTTGACAGGTCTGTCGGTGCAGAATTGCGTAAAAGACGCGACAACAATGAACAAGGAAATGCATGATATACGTTGGGATCCTCGTGAATTGTTGTTATCAAAGTAAAAGCATATTAACAAACAAAGATTGACAATATCGAGTAAATCACGGATTTAGATACCTTTATTCTGAAATAATCAGTAGATGAAAAACAGTTTTCAAAGTAGTGTACAAAAACATACTTCACATAGCAAACAGTTGGAATCGCATGATGCGCGCAAACTAAAGCAACAGACTGATGCTAGATTAAGCACTTAAACTACAACAGCATGGAAGAAACTGGGAAGCAACAGCACGAGATATTTCTTGAATTGAGACAGCGTTTGGAAAGCGGCCTCTTGATTTTAAGGTAACGGTAATTCGTTGGACTATACAAGCATGCTAGCTCATGTTAGTCTGCGGTTGAACGTTCAGCGCAGCAACTGTTTTCATGTCAAATCTGGCCACTTTTAGGTTACCTACCTGTAGTTTTAAGTTAGCCTTTGTTTTCAATTAACGTTACTGTAATGGTTATAATGACCAATGTAAGCTTAAGTTACCTGGTGCACATCAGTTTAGGTGACTTGTTGGGACCTATGTGGTGTGACATCACACTTCCATCGTTACAAATGTGAAATGGTGTTAGATTGGAACGATTTATAAGAAGGCTGTTCTTGCAGAAGAGGGAGTCTGTTGCTTTTTAATTCTTCGTAACGTGATTGAGAATTACCCCGAATTTGGCCATCCAATAAGACTCTGTCTCCAGTGGTGAAATTCTCATATTTATTGGAAACTTTTGTTGAATATTTCTAGCGGTAAAATAATTGTAATGAATGAATGGATGGATGGAAGGCTTCCCTCCAACATCACACATGTGTTGGTTGCCATGAATGTACCTAGGGCATTGTGTTCGCATCACAGCCCATCGCTAGGCGGGGCTGTTGCAATATAGACTGTATCGCTACGCGTCTCTCTGTCTCTGAAGTCAAGTCATCTTTAGTCAAATCGTCTTAGTTGTACCAAAGTGCTTTCTATTCGAGGTAAATGTATTGAAAATACATTTAAACAAGCATGAAAGGAAATAAACAACTGAAACAAATCAAAGGAATAACCCTAGAAATAATCAAAACAAAACAACACAAAAAAAATACTACAACACGGAATGGAAGAACAACGTCTACCTTCGCACTCTCGGGAGCATCTTGACCAACTGCATCACGGTGTGGTATGGTAACTGCTCCGTAACTGACAGGAAGGCCTGCAACGGGTAGTGAGAACCGAACACATCATCGGTGACGGTGCCCCGCCCCGAACCATGGACTGTTTGCACTTCTTCAATCTGGGTGGCGGTACAGGAGCCTGAGGTCCCACATCGGCAGCTCAGATACTTTTTTTTTTTGCCATAACACATCACCATGCAGAACTTTCAGACCCAGCCCTAGCCCACTCTACTCTACTTTAATTCACATCGCTATCCCATCGCATGGCCTATAGTCCTTTTTGCACTTATCTATGACTACCTCACTATCTACCTCAGGGTCGCATTGCCCCCTCATCTGTTTTGCACATGTTATGTATTTAGTTATTTATGTGCTTATTTATCAAACTATTTCGTGTGTAGATAACCATATGTATTTATACAACATGTAGGGCCTAAATATATTGCCTCAGCAGCACCTTAATCTACTATTTGTTAAAAAACAATAAAAGACCAGCAAGTTAGAATTGGACTTGACTAAAACCATAGAACCTCAGACTGAAATAACACACCAGACTGCACTAATATCAACTAAAAGGAGCACGGCACCAAATTAAAATCCAAGGAATGCCAGTGTTTAAAAGCACGTGTTAAGTCTAGCTTTAGAAGTCTCTGCAGGCAGTAGATGTGATTTCGATTGGGAGACTATTCCATAATTTACGACCAGCAACAGTCAAACCTTTTGTTAAAATTAGACCAAGATAAAACCAGTAAAAGTTCATTCGAGGGTCTTCAGGCCCCGATGGAGCATAAGGGGTCAGAAGATTTGAAATATAGACTGGAGCTTTATAGGCTTGGCACATTTTGGACGACTTGCATTTCATGATGTGACACCTGGCTAATGCCTGAGAATAATGCATTACAATAGTCCAGTCTGGAAGATATAAAAGGGTGTACCAGCTTCTCACAATCTTTTGGGGACAGGTAATTTCTCACTTTAGCTGTTGTTCTCAGTTGGTATAATGAAGCACTAACCACAGAATGTATTGGTATGTCAATTATGTTAATTCTTTGTCAAAGAACACCCAAGGTTCTTTACAACAGGCTAATACTGGTGGGAGGGGAACCAAAGATAATAACATCTGTCTTGTTTTCATTATGCTTCAGGAAGCTATTAATCATCCATAACTTAATATTGTCTAGGCAGTCAAAAAGAGGTGTGAACTGTCATTTTCAGAATTAAGAGGGAAATAAATCTAGGTATCTTTGGCATGGGAATGATGGGAAATCCCGTGCTTCCTGAATATCTCTCCAAGGGGCAATAAATGGAGTTGGAACACAGGGGGATCTAAAATCAAACCCTGGGGAACTCCACATGAGGGGTAAATAAGATAAATAAGTGGCAAACCACTCAAGGCAGCAGATCTCTACAAGACTAAGAGGACTAAAACTGAAAAGCCCTTTCAGTCAGCAGTGAGCAGCAGATAATTTGTAGCTTTCAGAAGTGCAGACTCAGTGCTGTGCTGAAGGCAACCCGCCACATAAAAGGCTTGCCGGTAATTATCTGTGTGCAGCCATAGTTTGCAAATTGAAGTATGAAATTCTTCAGTAAATCAATGAATTTCTCTATAATTCCTCCTTCGATCTATGTTAAAGTTCTTAAATAATGTATGCATTTATTCATATATTGAAGCATGCATATGTGCACGTATGGATGAAATGGATGGTGTACTGGATGTAAAGTGGTCACAAAAAATCCTCCATAGAACAGACTTTAGTCTCTATGTTTAAAAAAAAAAAAAATCTGTAGATAAATCTAGGTCTAGATATGTGTTTTTTAACATGACAGAAAAATCTGGAAGAGAGGGAGTAATGACTTAGATCTTTCTGTGGATAATAACAGTGAAGGATTTGTGATATAATGTGCCAACATATACTGTATGTGTGGCTTAAGAGGGAAGGTGGGGTGCTTGGTGAAGAAAAACAGGAAAACTGAAAAACATTGACAGCACCTGCCTTGTGCTAATGATCCAATTAGAGAATACTCACACCCACTCCATGTGGCGGTTTCCTCAGAACAGGCATACGTTATTTCATAGTTTTTCTCATTTACTGCTGCTTTGTTATACTCTTCCTTTGCCATCTTAATTTTCTGCCCCTCCACACCCAATCTTAAACAAATCTTTCTCCAACAGCCCTCTCAGCTTCAATAACACAGAACCCATATGCGCTCTCTCTGTACACTTATATCTCTCCCTTACACCCTTGTTCACCCTTACCGTACTGCTTTTGGAACTGGATCATATGCATCTGAAGGACTCTCTCTCCTTCAGTCATTTTGTTTGACTTTTATGTATTTCCCTGAAAATAGAAGTATACAGGTGAGGTTGAGGTTATGTAAACATTGTACAGACCAAGCACTTATGTCTAGTGTAGATATTTTGGAAAAGTTAATCTGATGGTTGTTGAATAAGATGACAAGGTTTAGTGCCCTATACCAATGATGTGTGTTTCTCGAACTCCGACTAGTCGGCAAAAGCATCACCAAGAGCTATAAATGCAAGGCTGCATGGATGCCCCAAGAGCGCCCCCTGGTGGAGTGTTATCGCGTTATTTTTTCACTCTCTTTGTGAGATGGTCAAAGCCAGAGGAGTTCATCTGTGTCTCTAACCAGAGATCCATTTTTCAGGAAGGATGTCGCTCACAGCCCCACCGAGGTGAAGGTCTTCGGCAGCGACTCCTCCCTCCTCATCCAGACCTCCCGTGGACTGTGGCGTGCCGAACTGCCACCACGGGTCAGCGTGGTGCCGGGCTCCTGCCAGCCCACCCCCACGGGCGATGCAGGAGAGGGACTCCACTTCAGACTGCGCCTGAGAGTCGACCAGCAAACAGGTAAAGAGGCTACGCTCCAGGGTGGACTAAATGAGAATCTATAGGAGGCATACGAAGGAAAGAAAGTCAGTCCGTGGAACAGGGTCTCGCCATCTTCTGACTCTGAGGTGTTGTGGGCCAGTGTCAGTGGGGGTTCATTAGGCACTGCTCTGCTTTGGGGGACAGAATTGATTCCTTTTTTATTTGCTTGAGGAATTTGACTAATGAACGTTGCCCCGCTGCTGGGAAGGCCGCACGCATCGCCGCCCTCGGTAGATTAACAGCGATTAATGAGGGCAGCAGAGAGGGAAAAACACAAGTCACATGTACCCTGGGAGCAAAGGATTCACCTACGGGCAACTCTCACCTTACACTGTGCACAGAGACGCAGACAAAGTCTCAAGGAAGGTGGCTGTCTGGAACCTCAGTCATAGGAGAACCTCAGTTGTGGTGTGTGTGTGTGTGTGTGTGTGTGTGTGTGTGTGTGTGTGTGTGTGTTTGTGTCAACTATTGAAGTCGATAGACCACTGCAGGGATCTACGGCCAAGAATGTGTTGCACATTACCTCGTCTGTTGCAACGTCAACCAGTTTCCATGATCTGTAAGACAGACGGCTCTGTGGCTGATAAAACTGTCCAGTAGCTTCCATGTGTCGGGGAGGTGTCCTGTCTGTGTTTTTATGGCGGTGGTGGCTGGTGGGTGGGTGGGTAGTTTGCTCTTGCAGAGGACGTGAAGAGGAAGACATTACAAGGACACCTGCCTGCCTCTCACCACCCGTCTAATTAAAAACAGATTGATTGTTGGCCTCCACCTATCCAGCTTTCATCCTCAGACATATCCCCAAGTACAAGGTTAGCTGTTTTTTTTTTTTGTCGCCTGTGTGTCTGTTTCTGTGTGTGTGTGTGTGTGTGTGTGTGTGTGTGTAAGTGTAAGTGTAACTTTATTGTTTGCCCCCATGTTTACCTGAGTGTGTATTGTTGTATTTTTTTATTTGTGTGTGAGACAGAGTCGCGGGGGAGTGTTATTGAACGGATACAGGTCCAGCAGAGTTATGGCTTTTGTTGTCAGGCCTGCGGGAGTCGCATCCTGGAGCAGAGGTGAGTGAGTGAGTGAGTGTGTGTGGGAGGGACAGGTTTTTTTTATTATTATTATTATTATTATTATTATTATTATTATTATTATTATCAGAGCAGCAAGCAAGCAGCAAAACCAAGTTTTGGTCGAAAACTAGCAATCTTACTACTGAAAAGGCATGCAAAAACCTTACAAATACCAACAACAGCACAGTTGGCACTGATAAAAGGCTGGCTAGCATGCTAACTCATGTCTTTTGTGCTGTTGTTTGACCCCGACCCCAGAACTGCAAAGTGCATCACCTAAGCAGCTAGTTAGAATAATACGTGTGTTTATCTGCCCTTCACATGACCATATACCATGAGTGGCAAATTCTTGCGTACTATCACTTTAACAGGCCAGTGCCCCCTAACTTTCACAGGGGGCAACGGTGCTCCACTCCTGGATCTCCATGGTGAGTGCTGTTATGGCCTGAAGTGAAAATAGATTCAATTCAATTTTGAATAACAATTTAAACTGTCTCAATGCACTTTACAGAGCCTAACCCCCCCAAAAGTAAACGCTAAGGCGATGGTGGCAAGGAGAAGCTCCCTTTTAACAGGAGGAAATCTTGAGCAGAATCCAGCCACTAAGCTGGCCGGGTAGAGAGATAGAAAGTGCGAGGGTGGGCAGAAGGGAAGGGAGGAGGAACTGAGGGAATCGGAAGCAAGCAGATTAATTCATACATGCATCAGGATAAAACATATTTGTTTACATGCTCCATATATACACTCAACAGTACATACAAGATTGATAGTTTGGATGGATATGCTAAGACAGGCTCCAGGTGAGCTAACCTGCTCCGAGCCAGCAGAAGTGTTATTGTTCGGGGGAAGGGAGAGGGAAACACTGCCTTCCTGTGAGCGTCCTAGATCAAAGACGACAGAGAGAACACAAGCAGGGAATTACTGCCCACCACAGCTGTGCTGATGCTGACTGAGCTCGGTTACACATGAAAGGGATGCTCAGTCTCGGCTGCCCATTGTGTCTCCTCCTGCTCTTCACTCCTGAGGCGTACGAAGAGAGGCAGGGTGGTGGAGGAGGTTCTGTCAAGCGTGGTCGAGATGAGAGACGGGACCCACTCTGTTCTGTGTGTTCTCCAGGGTGTTCCAGCGGGTTCTTCCTCTCCCCGGCGGGAACTGGAACACGTTGGTGGGTGAGTGGTGCTGCCACCCGGATCCCTTTGCCAACAGGAAGCTCCTCCCGCGAACGGAGGACTGCTTAACAGGGGACACCTACTTCCTGTTGGCGAGGGACAACAGCTGCAACCAGACGCTCACAGTTGAGCCCAACCCCACCTCTGCCCGCTCAGCTGCCAATCACAGCCAGGACTCTGAAAAGGTAAGCGTGAGAGAGAAACTCACTATGCTTTTTTTTTCCCTAGTGGTCTATATACACTCTCTCGTGGTTGATTTCTTCTGGCATCTTTATGCTGCAGAAGAATGCCATCCTGTTGGCATTTAATATCCGGTTGGCATCCAATAAGGTTAACTACTGCAATGGTATTTTCACAGGCCTTCCTAAAAAGGCCTTCAAACAGCTTCAGCTTGTACAAAATGCAGTTGCTGGAGTGCTTATGAAAATAAAAAGAACTGACTACATTACTCAGATATCTTTCAGCAGTACACTCCTGTTAGACCTCTGAGATCAGTGAAGAGAAATCTTTTGATAATACCTACTGTCACAACTAAACATGGTGAAGCAGCTTTTAGCTGCTATGCTGCTCAGCTCTGGAACAAACTTCCTGATGACATCAAAGGTGCTCCAGCTGTAGCCAGTTTCTTATCTAGACTTAAACCCAATTGTTCTCAGATGCTTTTTGTTAACTGATCAAATGCACTCTTTGTTTTGTAATATTTGTTTTCTATGTTCTTTTAACTGTTTTAATGGACTTTACCTTTTTTCAATCTCTTATTTTTCCATGTTCTTTTATCAGCTCATTTGTAAAACAAATTTGAACTACCAATGTGCATGAATTGTGCTGTATAAATAAACTTGCCCTGCCTTGCCTTGCCTGCCTAGTACTTCAAGGTGGAAAGCTTTGGGAAAACTGTCAAATGTTATACTGCCATGACCCACCATTGCTACTGTTAGCAATTCTGAGAGAGTTCTGAGACACGTCTTCATGTTTTCACTTGGTACCTGAGGACGCCACAGAAACGAGAAGCTGTCAAATGTTACACCATCTCAGTGACATCTCAGCTTCTGTTACCCACAGCAACCCTCGGGAGTTCTGAGAGGTGTCATGAGTTAAACATCCCATTTCTGTAGTGAGTCTCTCCTGAGGCGAGGCTTGCAGTCATGGCATAAATCTGGGTGGGTGGGTGTGTGTGTGTGTGTGTGTGTTTGTTTGTTTTCAGGCAGGGTCCATCTTAAAAGGATTTTAGAAATCGAAGCTTGAGATAAACACTAAGATTAATTTTAGTTCATAGATTAACAGATTTAACTACCATCAGGATACCCTTTATTGTGATCTATACAACAAAATGAGAGCCTTCATGCATCATTTATTCAGCTCCATGTTCAAGATAATATTGTCTGCTCCTGACATGACATGTCTTACCATTGTGGAGTTGTTTTTGTATTTGCCTACCTGAGTGCAGCTCTGTTGTGTATCTTGCCAGTTGCGATCAGCAGTGAAAGTTTTGAGGCCTGTGGGGATATTTTAGAGTTTTTCTTTTTTTCTTTTCCTGAGAGGCGTCGTGGTCTGTCTCCACTGCCCCAGGGTGGCTGGAGGTGGGAGGCAGGGATCCCTTTCTTCCCCAGAAAGGAAACATGCGGAGGCGGATCACGAGTAACAAGCCTTGCCTGGTCTATAACTATCTACGCTGCCCTGGACTCCAAGGCCAGACTCCCATCACGCTCTGATGGAGCATTGATATTGTTTCGCTGTCTTTCTACCCGTCTGCCTTTTCCGTCTCGTCCTCTCTCGCATTTGCTCGCTACCTCGCTCTGTTTAACTGTTTTTTTTCCCCCTCTCTTCTCTCTCTTGTAATCAGTTTCTAGCTGTCTGTTTTCTCTTATCTTTCTATTTTTCACTTCTCTCTCCTTTCTCTTTCCCTTGTACTCAGTCTTTCTTTCTTTCTTTCTTTCTTTCTCACTCTCTGTTCATCTCTCGCACTCATGACACACCGTGGGCTTTGGTTCCTGCCACGGAGCAGAAAGACTCTCTTGAGTCGCTGCTGGGCCTGAGGCATCCATCATGGCTTCCTCCTCTGTTCGGTTGTGTTGTTATTGATTTCCATTCCGCACTGTTTGAACCTCACAGCGCCCCATCTCTCTTGTCTGTGTTCACAGCCCAGGCATGTCCACCGTACCACTGTAAAAGAGGTTTCCTGTAAAAACTGCTCCTCCATGCTCGGAGAGGCCCTCACAGGAGGTCAGTCTGCTTCACACAACACCAACACCAGCACCGGCTAACACGTTTCTGGTCTTTTTTCTCTCTCTGCAATTATCACCACAGTGGGCTGTGCTAGATAAGTCGTGCTTTTCACCAGATCCCTTTGATAAAGTGTCTTTGCATCACTGTGCTATGGAAAGGAGTCCAAGCATGTCTGTTGGTCAGGACTGAGTTGTGTCTCTCTTGGGTTTAGATGCGTTGAAATTCTACATAACGGAGGTCATGGAGATTGAAAGTGAAGACTGTGAAACAAAAAGGGCAGGGAATAGGTAAGTAGCATCAAATTTAGCTGCGTGAGTTTCCAGGGATGTCAACATACAGTCCAGAATCAAATGTGTTTATCTAGAGATGAGGCTCACCAGAGGGCCTTTCTGGATGATCTTTCAAAATGTTTAGAATGTTGGTAGAAGTAGAAAGAAAATTGTAGGGTGATGTACAACATTGAGGTTGAATGTAGAATATTGGTATAGGTCAGATTGTTCTGGAATGTCACTTCCAGAATCAGTTTTGAAGGGGGATGCGTACGACATGAAACAATTCAAACTGATCTCTATGATTTATGATCTAGCAAGCTAGAATAAGGAATCCTTATGTGAAGAATCTCCAGAAAAGTAATGTCTGTAGTTAATATTGTGTGTGTGTGTGTGTGTGTTCCAGATTAGAGTTTGTGGAGAAGACTCTGTCCGCCAGGGCTTGTTGAATTGTCCTCAGCCCAAAGCATTTTCCGCTTCTCCATTCAAGCACCCACTGGCAAAACTGCTATCTTGGTGAGACCCTATTCACTTAATGTGTCTCAGTCCTTGTGCCCAGACAGAATTGTGTTTTCATTGCTTTGGTGACCCATGGTCTTGCTTTAAGCACAAGAACATCTTTGTGTTAGTATATGTGTGTTTGGTTGGAGATGTGTGTGTGTGTCGTGTGTGTCTGTGTGTGTGCTGTGTGTGTGCTGTGTGTGTGTGTGTGTGTGTGTTCATGACTGTGTTTAATGACTTTCCTCATCACCTTCAGCTCTGGCTTTTTGAACACTGACACCCTGGTTGGCCTCGTTTCCCGAGAATCCGGTAACCGGCAACGGCACACTCATCTCTTCCTGGTGACAGTCGCTGTCCCGACGAGCATCAATCACGCTCGCAGTCAGTGCAGTCAAAGTCCTCTACCTCCCCTGCAGTTCCACATCCACCAGGAGTAAGACAACCATTTTGCCTCTTTCTTTCTTTCTTTCTTTCTTTCTTTCTCTCTCTCTCTCTATTTATATAAAAATATCATTTTTACCACCAATCCCTTCATCTTGTTTGTCATCATAAAATTGAATTGCTGTGTATTAGTTTAATCTGCCAGGAGTTTTATTAGGTGGATGTAAAGCATCTGGCTTTCCTGTTTGTACATTTTTTGCACCAAGGCTTTCAACAGTCGAGTTGGGGGCCCAGTCATGTTTGAAATGGGATTGGGTTTTTCTTCTTTTTTTTTTTTTTTTTTTTTCTTCAAACTCACCGCTTTGGTACCTCCAGTGGAACGAAACCTTTTAGCCTGGCGGGGGTAGTAGACAAACACACACACACACACACACACACACACACACCCAAGGGTCACCTCTGCCACTCTCACAGATACACACATTTACATTAAGCATTCGTGTTGATGGACACCATTGCCCAAGGTGATCATTTTGACTGGATGTGACTTCAATGAGGGTGTGGTAGAATTGGATCCTTGATGCAGTGGGGGTGGCTTGTCAAGGTGAGACATGCTGGTCCATTACCGCAGAGTTAAAGGAACTGAAAACAGGGAGGCGAGAGAAACACACACGCACACACATAAACACCACTTGGGCTTGATAACACATATCCATCTACTGTACTCTCAGGCTCGAGCTGAAAGTGGCTGTTTTCGAGAGCTTTAAAATTATAGGAAGTGATTCACAGAGAGAGGGAGGGTGGGCGTCTGTTGCTTATGTTTCCAGCCTCGTCTACCCCTCTCAGGCATGGCAGGCAGTCACGACTCTTCTCTCTCATATATATATTATATTATATATGAGAAGAGACTCCACACTAATATAATAGATAATTCGTATATATACACACACACACCTCTCACTTTTTTTCCTTCCCTTGTCAGTATTCCCTGCACCAACCTTCTGTCTCAATCTCTCCAACTCTCTCTCTAATTCCCCCTTTCTCTCTCTCTTCCCCCTATCACTCGCTCACATGCACCCTGCACCAGGGACGAGACCTTGCTCAGTTCCGACTCTGAAAATCTGACAGTTCTCTAACCCATGTGACTTAAATCGCTGTAATAACCCCAGAAGGAAAGAGCCATTCTGGTCTCTGCCTCTGAGCTGCAAACCCATTTGCCTCTCCTCTGCGTGCTCGTATGTTACCTTCCAGCTCACTTCCACGTGTCGCAAAAGTGTGTAGGGTTTAAAGGTCAATCACAAGGGATCCTGATGGATGGCATCTAATCGTTGAGCTTTCCACAAAGAGTAACAACACCAAGGAAAGGAAAGGCGACGGTTTAAGAAAATGGAAACAGTCTAAGTATCACTAGGATACGCCATTACTTCAACCCAGTGTTTAGCCCAAGTGATCGAGGTAGCGGAATTAGTCATAATGTCGCTTAATGGTGCGGTTCCTCGTCTGTGACATAAGCTCATTACGGTGGGAGTTGAGGTGTATTCTGTCTGGGGGTCTTTGTGCTGTGAAGAGTTCATTAATGTTTGGCTCACGCGGTCAGCGAGGGGTTAGAGGACTAGTCAGGTCTCTCTCTCCTCGCTAATTAAATGTCATCTGGAGTGATTGCCTCGCTGCCAAATGGGAGGAACTACATTTATGTTTAATGTAAATGTGTGTGTGCATGTGTGTAGGAAAGAGAGATGGTGAGAGAGAGAGAGAGAGAGAGAGAGAGAGGAGAATGGCTAGAGTTTATTGATGTTCAGTGTTTAAACAGAGTTTATTCGATCTGAGGCTCATAGAGTATTTGACTGTCAGTCTTCCATGTTCTGCGCTCGCAGCTCTTAGGCCGCAGTGTGTTTTGCCTGCAGAAAGGAGCTTGTCTGCCTTCACTCAGAGCCTGTGCACAGATGGCCAAATGTCACAGAAATGTCCTGAATAGATCATCACCATAATGTGGTGGCAGGACATCAATCTGGATGCCTGTGTCTCTCACTTTCTCTCTCCTTCTCTCCTCCTCTCCTTCCCTCTCTCCTTCCCTCTCACTCTTTTGGTGCCTCAGACTCCTCTCGCTCTCTGGCTCTGCTCTCTGCTTTACGCTCCCGGCAGACAAATTGCCGTGACATGAATTACAGCTGTAATGTCTCAAACTGTCAGATTAATGCAATTTATGTCCCAGCTGCCACTGTGTCGTTGGCACTGATATTGAAAACCTACCAGGCAGCGGGGTATATCTCTGTCCAATCTCCCTCTCGTTTTCTCTTACTTATTTAATCTCTCCTGCACTCTTCTCTTCCTCCTCTCCCTCCTCACTCCCCATCTCTTTTCTTATTTTCTGTCTCTAATGTTTTTATTCTCTCCTCTTCTGAACTCAACATTTAGAAATTACCAGCATCGAAGAAGAGGACACTCGTCTGGATGTCAGAATTTTGTTCTATTGACAATAAACCTCTGGAACAAACACCACAGAATCTCAACTCTTCCACGTGCTGCTTAGATACTTTGCCAACCAACTTTTTCAAATCTGTTTTTCACCTCATGGCAGCAGACGTGCTTAAAATTGTAAATGCATTGCTGCTATCAGGCACATTCCCTGAGTCCCTGAAAACAGCATGTTATAAGGCCCCTACTCAAAGAGAATAGTCTAGATGCATCCATACTGAACAATTTCTGACCAATTACCGAATCGCTGAAAACGTTTTAAATCAACGTACCACTTTTTTAACGTCAAATGGGTATTTTGATATCTTTCAGTCAGGCGTCCGTGCTAGTCACAGCACAGCATGTGAAGGCAATAACTAAATCAACTTTCTTCCATCTCAAAAACGTAGCCACTTTGAATTACCAGTGTGTATGAATTGTGCTTTACAGAAATCTTGTCTTCTCTATTGATGGTCATCTTGTTTTCTCTCCCTCTCTCTGTAGCATTGTAAGTGCCTGGGAGAGGGATATCAGTGTTCATAACCTGACCCTCCCTCACACCACCTGCCAGGAAGTGCTTCAGCTACTGAGCGCATCCACTTCCTGTCTGCCTCCATCGCTGCGCTGCATGAACTCCTACCAGGTGAGCCCTCCTCCGTCTCCTTTACTCTCTCCCCTAACCTTTGGTCTCTCTCTTCTCCTCATAATGTCCTCTCTCTCTCATCATCTCCTTCTCTCTCTCTCTCAACATCTCCTTCTCTCTCTCTCAACATCTCCTTCTCTCTCCCCTCATCATCTCATCTCTCTCTCTCTCCTCATTATCTCCTCTCCTCATTATCTCCTCTTCTCATCATCTCCTCCTCCTCTCTCTCTCTCTCTCCTCATCTCTCTCTCTCCTCATCATCTCACCTCTCTCTCCCCTCATCATCTCATCTCTCTCTCTCATCTACTCTCTCTCCTCATTATCTCCTCTCTCTCATATTTCTTCTCTCTCTCATTATCTCATCTCTCTCTCCTCATTATCTCCTCCTCTCTCTCTCTCTCATTATCTCCTCATCATCTCCTCTCTCTCTCCATCATCTCTTCAACTCCTCTCTCTCATTTCCTCCTCTCGCTCTCTCTCCCCCATCTCTCCTCTTTTCCACTCTCTCCCACACTCCTCTCTCTTTTTACTATCCTCTCTTCTACCGAGTTCTGCCCTTTACTGTTTTTCCCCCCTCCTCCCCTCCCCTCTCTCCTCCACCCACTAATGTCAGAGGACAGAAACAGCTGCTCTTTTTGTGAGTGTCCCGTCACCATTTAATATCTCCCTCAGTGACCGTTTTAAGTAATAACTGCTGTTGGTCACCCTTAGCCCCCGGTCTCCCCAGTGTCTGCTGTACATGGGCTGTCACTCAAGCTACCCCTGAGCAGTGCGAGGCTACTGTGAGCTGACAGTAGAGAAGCAGCCAAAGGGTCCTGTATAACACAACTCTGTAAAGCAGCACGGCTCTGACTGTCAGAAACATCCACCCCTCCCCCCCACCCACAGCATTTTAATTAATCTAACTGAGCCTCCCTGTTTGGCAATGTTGCGTCTTCCTCTGAGAGCGCAGGAGCCTTTGGGCTGGTTCAGGGAAACAAGCACTGTTGTTGGAACGCTGTTTCATATTAGTTTGTTGGCTGTGGAAAAAAAAAACTGCCTCTTATCTGTGTCTGCTTCTCTCTGGTAGGTGGAACAGTAATACGAAGAAGGTAGAGATGGCAGGGCTTTGCATAGTGGTGGTGATGGTGATCTGTGTATGTCTTTACACAGAGTACATCACATAACACATAGTCATTTCACAAAACCTGTTGTCCCGAGAGAAATCACTGTGACTGTAGATATGTTATCAGTATCATGTCAGCAGTTCTCACATATCCAAAATGATTCCGGCAACAGTCCAGTGAATCGGTGTGATTCATTTGCTATCAGGATTCCTCCCTTAAATCTGTCTCCATTGTGCTGATGGATCCAGGGTTTATCAGTCGAGGTTTAGGACCACACAAGCGCAGCAGAGAGGTTTGGAGACGTGTCATACACAAACCATAGACAGTAACACAGTACACACATTCATACACAACCATAGACAGTATGGTTCTCTTATTGCTTACTAAGAGGGAAAGCATATGTTGTGACCTTGAGCACCATACCTGCGCATGAGGCTAGAACTGTCCCACTTTTCTATCTATACACATGAATTATGTTGCCTGCTTCGGTCAATCTTTGACCGCACTCAGGACGGATGGACAACAGGGACATGTCAAAGACCTTGCAACCGAGTCAGACATTTGGTATCTGAAAAGGCCAGTCATTGGGCTATTGATTCAGATTGATTGCACTCTGGGATAAGAAGCCTCAATGTCCGGAGTGTAGGCGATTCCCCAGCTTCTGTGACGTAAAGCGCGGAGCAGAGCAGAGCAGAGTAGAGCGGAGCAGAGCAGCAGATGAGCTCTCTCAGTCGAGCGCCTCCCCAGGAGACGCAGCAGCTTGATGTGCTGCGCCGGGCCTAGGGCCAAAAGGTGTTCAGGGACATAGACGGGGGTAGTGGGTTGGGGGCTGGGGGGGGTGGAGGTGGTTGGGCGGAGGAGTAACCTGATCAGGAGGCGGTGATTGTGTTACAGGACGAGCACTGAGTGATTTGTCCTCTTGTCTGACAGCGTAGTAGTCTCGCCGTGGCATATGAGGATCACATGCAGGTGTGTGTGTGTGCATGTGTGTGTGCATTCATGCGTGAGAGAAAGAGGGGTGGTGGGGGGGTAAGAGATGGGAGATAAAAAGAATAAGAAAACTGTTCTTTAAAAAGAGAGGGAGTAAAGGCAGACAGAGGCAGAGGCAAACTTTCTTAGGCTCTGCCCTCTGTCCTTCTCTCCATCCCCTCCCTGCCTGCCTGCCTGCCTATTGTTCTGCCTGGGAGCTGCCTGCCTAATGGGAACGAGATTAGCTATAGGTTAGACCTGCAGCAGAAATGTTCCCAGAGCTCATCCATCACCCACTCACACACACAGAACAGCAGTAATGGGAGGCTGGGCGAAGGGTAGGAAGGTGTCAACCTAGCCTGAAGATGCAGGGGTGAATGGACAAGGGCAGAACCTTCTCATAGTAGCCTCACATTTACCATTTAACATTCTTAAATTGCACCACTTACCATGTCTAGTTTGATTTGGTTTCTGCTGAAGCAAAGGATGTACACAGGCCAATCCACCCTATCCGCACAAACACCAACGGACTTAACACACCAACCCAACAGAAGCACCCTTTAGACTGGGGAGGATCCACTACCCTGGTTGGGCAGACCTGGGCTCTGTTTGCCACTGCTGAGGACCACGACTTTATGAGTGTTGCCTTTGTTTGTACTATAACCTTCCGTGTGCTCTTAAATCACGCCCACCTCACCACAATAACATTGTGGGTGGGGGTGTGTGTGTGTGTGTGTGTGTGTGTGCACGTGCTTACACGTGCATGCCAGCTACTGTTCTTTCTTTTTTTTTTTTATGTGAGTGGAAAGCCAAACATCAGTCCAAGCTTGGAGAGCCATGATAAGAGTGCCTGGGTGTCAACGGGACTGCCTCCCAGGGGAATGTGTGTGTGTGCTTATGTGTGTGCCTATGTGTGTGCTTATGTGTGCGTGTGTGTTAAGGAGCTGTGAAGTCCCATCATCCTTCATTACAGAGATAGGTAACCTCTCTGTGCCGTCTCCCAGTGTGGAGGAGAGGAGGTTTCAGCTGTGGATAAGCACCACAAACACACTCTTAAAAAGAGGCCTCACAGAGGTCAACACACAATATCACTCAATATGCTGCTGCAGCTCTCTTCTGTGGGCACCATGAGAAGAATGCATCCCATCAAAAACACAACCAGCCAGTACAGCAGAAATGACTGCCTTCATCGCTTCAGTGTGGATGCATTGTTGGGCCCCCTTTTCCCGGTTGCTGTGTCTTTGTTAGAATCCCCCCCCCTTTCTCTCGCTCTTAGTCGCTATTTGGCCCAATCCCAATTTCCCCCTTGGGTCTACCACTTGCCCTACCACTCTGTTTTGTGCACTCATCTTAGGGTAGGGTGCCCCTCTTTTGGGGTTACTGAGGGGTAGTGGTCCTGTTTTTCAGATGCAGACTCCAAACACAGTGGGAGAAGACATTCCCAGAATGCTTTGCAAACTGTGGCAGTATAACATGGAACATGTCCACTGGTGTGGATAAAGAAGTTCATAACTTCGTAACCAATCATGCAAAAAAAAACCCCGCTAATCACGATGTCAATAGAACTTCATGTAAACGACACAATTTATGAGGGACAGTACAGTTATTTCCATGTTCCGTGTTTGAAGCTTGAAAAATCATCCGGCTACAAATATCCTGCACTCCCCCACTCACCTGATATCAGAGCAGGGCAGACATCTCTCTATGGGCAGGACTACACTGAAGGGTTTTCTTCTTTCTCATTTCATAGGGGGGTATTTAAAAAAAAAAAAAAGAACTACCTCTTTGTTTTGAGTGGCATCTCAAAATCAAGTGGGCACTTCAAAAACGAGGATAAAAACTAGAAATGGGATTAGGTCTTTCTCCCGCTCACTCATTCTCTCTTGGGTTCACCCTTACTCTCTCTCTTCCTAACTCACTAACTTCTTGCTCTCTCTCACTCCCCCTCCCCTTTCATCTCTCTCTCTCACTTTCTCTCTCTGAGTGTGTGTGTGTGTGTGTGTGTTTCTCTTCTAAGAGTGTCCTTCTTGGCTTCAGCCTTCTCTATTCCTAGAGTGCTTGACGAGTCCTCGTCATGAGTGATGACAGACTGTCAGTACAAAGGTGGAGACTGCATTCCACTAGGTTAGGAGTGGGAAATTCTTGAGGGTGTTTGTGTGTCTGTGTGTGTGTGTCCATCTTTTTAGGCTTTTGATTCAAGTCTTTTCCAAGCAAAGCATTACCATGTTAATAAGGCTGGAATGGTAAAGCTTTCACTTTCCTCTGCATTCACTTTCATGTTGTTATAATTGCCAATGACGCACTGTGCTCGCTGGTGCGGTACTTTGCCACAGGTCTCGTATGCCTGAACCTTGAGCCAGAATGTGCCCTCATCCACCATAAGGGAGTGGCGCACCCATAGGACGCTCTGGCGATTGCCATGCCCTTCCACTTGGCACACGCCAGCACGCAGATGGGGGACAAACGGGGTCTTTTTCAATTCTGAATTATTTATTTTAAGAGACATGATGCATTTTTAATGTTGATGAAAGCTTTTTCTACACGGGTCGCCAGTTGCTATTCATGTTGCTCTGTGTTTGCGTGACACTTTTGGTCATTAGGCCTTAATGGAGGCTTGACCACCTGTTGATTAAAGGAAGGGATTGTTCACCGTGCAAATGATACAGACAGTAAAACAGAATAATGTAAGCATTCATAAAAAGATTCCCATGGCTATAAGGAACGTTACAGTAAGTGTTTCTCCTGCCTAATTCTTCCTGTTCTGTTCACTGTAGGTGGCCTTTATGAGACGATAAGGCCATTGAGAAGAGTTCGGACCGGTGAGAGATATGGCCGCCCTTTCCAGAGGGGTCTGCCACTCAGCATTCCAAAGACATGGTGGTCACGTGAAATTGAGGATGGTTCTCATCACAGACAGTACTAGCTGCTACCACGCTTATGCACAAACAAACACACGCGTGGTTTCCTCGTCTGAACCCTGTGAACCAGATGGCCGTATTAAATTTTCTACAATAACTCTGTCTTAGCGTGATTTTGTTTTGTCCGGGGTATTTACTGCAAGTCTACCAAGCCAGCAGCTGGGCGTAGCGTGCCACTTCAGCAGAGTCCGTATAGCCTGGCGTTGGCGCCGGTGACATAGTGCCAATGGCATGTGCCCAAAAGCATTTTAGCAAACATGGGCCGCTGCCAACAGCCCAGTTGTGAGGTAAACAACATTGTTTATGACTTATCACATTGTTTCAGAGCTGTCCATTTGAGCTATGTACTTCGTTGGATTTCACTTTTAAGTAACATTTAACAGTATGTACCTAATAATTAGTGAAGTGCACATGTTGTTCCAGGCTTTGGGTTAGGAACATTGGACAACCTGTATTTACATGAGAAGCAGATGGGAATTATAGATAAGTCCAAGGCTAATTAATTTCAACTATACACAGATAAAGATTGTTCTGTGTATTAACAAACGTTTATTATGCTAATGGTTAGTGACCTGACACACAGGACAGCCAGTCCTCCTCAACGTCAAATGCAAGTAAAATTAACAACACAAACCAAAATACTATGACACACCAAGGTACGCCACAACCACATCACTAATACAACACTCAACAACGGGCTTAAAGGAAAGCTTCACATCTTGGGGTATGTTTTATAGGCAAGTAGTTTGGTTTCATCTTCAAATTCATTTCAATAGTAGATCATGTGAAGATAAACAAACCTGTCGTTCCCACTAGCCACCAGGCACTGTGTAGCCTAGTCCCATGATACGGGTCACCAGCCCCCCGTGAAGATGTAAGAAAAGCTTTCACAGCACCAGTTAACATGCCATCCAGCTCACCAATGTTGCTGTTGTTACTGTTTGCAAGGTGTACCGACTAGTTTTAGATCATAACCCCTTACACTTTTTCTGCACCTTTTGACAGCCATAGTGTGACCATGACCCCCTCATTTCACTGTAATTCCAATAAAAAAAAAAAACGTGTTCTAAAGAGCACTGTTTCAAAAGCTGCTGAATGTATGAAACATTACCGCTCCTGTTGAAGTAGTACCATGATGTTGAGAATGGAACAGTTCAGGCTCTGGGCTATTGCTCAGTCACTCATCACTACATGAGCAACAATGTTTTAGAACGTCCCCACTTTCTGTCACAACAGGAGTGACCTTAAACACAGTCCAAAAATAGCTGCACGTGTTCTTACTTTCCTTGTGGAGCTCCTGCTGTGAGGAAGAGGTGTGTGTGTGTGTGTGTGTGTATGTATGCTGCAGACAGACCAGGCCCACCCGCTGACTAATCATAATTTTTTTCTGAGCTCCTGTCATAAGGAAACGTGTTATGTGGATAGTGTTGTTGTGTGTGTGTATGTGTGGCAGATATGCCCATGTGATGCAGAGACTAGGCCCACCTGTTGCACAATCATAATCTTGCTTCTCTCCAGTTATAAGGGGAAAATATTATTTAGATTGTGTGTGTGTGTGAGATGAGAACGAAGAATATGTGACATGGTGTTTTGTGTGTGTGTGTGTGGGGGGGGGGGGTAAGAGAGGGAGGGAGAGAAAGAGCGAGAGCGACAATGAGCGAGAGTGGCATTGTTATTGAGCCTTCTAAAAAAAAACAATCCCCATCTCACCCTTTCCCTGAGTCCTCATGTTAATGTTATTAATATTCCACTCAAATCCTTAAAAGAAATGAAAGGACAGCAACATATTAACTACTGATGAGATGAGCATGCGTTGTTATGAATAAAAGTCTATTGTTTCATTTTAATTTCATGATATTTCACGAACAGTGCCAGTTATCCTGCAGGCATATGAGATCACTAGACAGTGCTTTCCTGGGTGGAAGTAGAAGCCCTCAGAGCGCCTGCAGTAGCAGCCTGCAGCCTCTGTTGTCGTTTTTAGACATCCATCACACAGGCTCAAAGGCATATTATCCTGTGGAGAGAAAAGAAGCAGCCAAGCCTGCTGGTCCCTAAAACGAATGGCTTTAGTGACATCCTCTCATCATCATTATTCATATCCACAGTTTACTGGGCCACCTATGAGTGTCCAGGAAGCTTAATTACGTTATGTGACAAATGCAATGGACGAGAACACTGCAATGTCAAAACGTTGGCATTTTTAGACATCCTGTTGGTGAAGACATGCTGAGGGAAAATGGTCACTGGATGTGCCTTAAACCCATTGGCTAAAAGTTGGCCAGTTGTTTTTTTTTTTACATATTTACTGTTTTTATTTTTTCTCCATCACCAGGATGAGTCATCCTCCTTCATCCAATAGTCTAACATACAGCTCATATTCACTTTGAGTGTTATACAGAAACATCTGATTTAATGTTCGCTTTGTTGCCGAATAATTGTAATCAGGTTCACAGGTATATCAGACCATCTGTTCCCTCTCAAAAACAAAACAAAATCAGCCACGCATCCTGCAACAAGCTATTTTTACAGGCAAGGATCAGGCGCGTCTGTCTCTCCTGAGTATTCTGCTTGTCCGCTGAGAAGGTGAGTGACGATTATCTTTTTAAATATACAGCCGCGTTATGCCCAGCGAGGCGACTCTGTTCAGCCTGACGTGATCGACTAATTAAATATCTGTACTGCTGATCCGTCACCAAGCCCCCTCTCTCTGGCCTTTTCGCCAGCCTTCTGTGTGGAGCGGACTATAAATAGCTCGGCTCGTCCCCTCGTGTTGGAAGAGGAGCCACATGAGATGCTGAAGCTGGTGTCCTGATTACTGGCACTCCGGGGAAAAGACCACTTGAAATCATATTGTTCTCTCTTAATCTCATTAAAATCTCATTCAATCCCATTCAGTTTCATGGCTTTTATGTTTTTTGGGGGGCTGGGATTTTATTATTTTGGTTGTCTGTTTGTTTCTGCCACCTGATATTACATTGTCCACTCCGAATCCCAAGAGTCTGTGGGAAGGGGGGGGGAGGGGTATATTTATTTATTTCGGCGGGCGGAGAGGACCAAGGGGTTGGATGGGCAGCCCACAACAGGCTGTAGCCAGGGGGCCATCATGAAACCTACCTACTAATTGGGGGGGGGGGGGGGGGGGGATGTCCAGGAGCCTCCTATCCTTCCCAAGCAAAAACAGGCAATGAAAGTGCCACTGTCTTTTCCCCTGGGTATTGCTGTTGTTTGCGTTTGTCATTAGTTTGCTAGTCATCCAGCTGGTAAACTTAGGGGTGTCTAAACCCCCTTTTATCTGAACGTTCTTCCATATTCATTAGGAAGTAGATCTGCACTAAACCAGACCGCCTCAGACAGTTTGGGAGAAAATAATTGCATTCATTCCTGTGAAGAAGAGAGGGGGAAAAACAAGAAACCGAGCATTTGAAAATCTTGCCACAGGGATGTAACAAGCACTCAAGCCTTGTTCTCACAAACACATTTGAAATGCCTGTAGGAGCCTTCTCTCCATCATCTTCATCATCTTAGTAGTTGTAAGAGGAACCACTGTTATTGTGTCTAGAAGAAGAATTGGGTGTTTGGTTCCTGAGAATAACGCTGTTAGTTCTCTTCCTCTTGCAGCATCTGTCTTATACTGTGTAACGTAGAGATGAATTACACCAGTAAAGGCTGGAAATGCTGCTGCTAATGTCTGACTGCCTGGCTGTTTGAACAGATATGAGCTGGGAGGCTTTGCCCTTGCTCAGTATACTGTTGGTGTCCAGGAGGTTATTAAAAATGGTGTAACTTTGGGACAAAACAACAAGCAAGACTATAGACTTTTTTCCTTCACCACTTTGGTAAACTGGCAATCCCAAACATGACTGCAAATCTATGATCCATATAAGTTGGGAGAGTACGTCCTGTTATACGATCAATATAAGTTGGGAAAGTAGGTCCTGTTGTCCGTAACTGCATAAACGGAATAAAAAAAGAAATCCTCAGTGGGGTTCAAGACAAACTCATACTTCTGCTTCTTTATCTAGTGCTGAAGCTGCAACCTCATACTGTGAAATACCTCCATTTCTGCCGTCCTCCAGTGTCTTGTGGAGTGGAGTGGCGGCCACATTTTCTCCAATGGCACAGACATTCAGACTCTGCCTTCCTCATCACTGGGATTATTATCAGATAGCATCACACAGGGCCCAGAGATCAAGTCACTGACCTCCGAAATTACATTCCGATTGGATTTTCCAGACATGTGCTCGTGTTAATGTGCGAGATATTATTTTTAGATTAGCGCAGTCGGCGCTTTGTGTGAGGTGCCATGCCGGGCGGGCGGGTGGTGGCGGTGGGGGTCGGGTCTTCCGTTTCACGGCGTTCAGCGCGTAGAGATTCATATCATCAGAGCAGGCCAATGAAGCATCACTCAGTGCCACTGACTTTACTTTCAGAGATTTGGTTTGATAAACAAACACTCTTCTTCAAAATCCCCTGTTTTTTTTATAAATGTTTCTGTTTTTCATTGCAAAAATCAACCAACTTGAAAAAAGAAATGTGAAAGTATCTCATGATGTGGTTTTCAAGCTTGTTGAAAAGCCTCCATTGTTGTGGCCACAGGCTCTGGTTCAGATACACTGATGTGACTCTTCTCCAGCTTTGCTCTTTGACTCTCAGCAAGCACTCTCATTCCCTTCCATCACACGCCCACGTCTCTCTTTATTTCCCCTCGACCCCCCCCCCCTCTCGCCCTCTTTCCACTTTTCTCCATTCCTCTCTCTCTCTGTCTTTCTGTCTCCCCTCCACTTCCATCTCTCCACCTTTCTCTCCACCCCTATCTCTCTCTATCCCTCTCTCCACTCCACCGTCCTCCACTTCGACCCTATCTCTCTCTATTCCTCCTCCACTCCGCCGTCCTCCACTCTCCCTCTCTCAGCTCTCCACAGCTCCACTCAGCTTTTAGCCTCACAGCATTTAATTTGCTTCCTCTCCTCCCCGCTGCCCTCCAGACACTAGCATTCTCATTCATCTTCATCTAACATCTCCCACTCCATCTTCCTCTAACTCTACTCCACCTATCTTCTTCTAACTCTACTCCAACATCTTTCACCCCATCTTCCTCTAACTCTACTCCAACATCTTCCTCTTACTCTACTCCAACATCTTCCTCTAACTCTATTCCAACATCTTCCACCCCATCTTCTAACTCTACTCCAACATCCTCCTCTAACTCTACTCCAACATCTTCAACCCCATCTTCCTCTAACTCTACTCCAACATCTTCCATACCATCTTCTTTCCCAGCCACATCAGCATCTCTCACTCTAACTCTTCGCTCAGATGGATTCAGGCGTGTTTGTGGTTGTGAGAATCCATCTTCTTTTCCTCACCTTGTTCCCCTCTGTGACATTTCCTCCCTCACCCCGTCTGTTTGCTGCACTCTTGGTTTTTCTTGGTCTCTTTCTCTTTCACCTTCCCTCTCTTCCTCCCAAAATCTCCCCCATAAAATCCCTTTATATCTTTTCTCTTTTTTCTCTCTCTCTCCCTCGTTACATTCTGTCTTGTGCACAAGCTCTCCCTCTCTCTCTCTATCTATGTCTCTCTCCCTGTCTCTCACTCTCTCTCTCCCCACCCCCTCTCTCCTCTCATTGTCCCCTGTGACTCATTAGCAGGTCTGGTGGTCGTCTCTCTCTCTCACAGGTACCCATCCAGTGTGAGCGCCTCCTGAAATGCCATGCCCACGGGCAAGCTCTGGCCTGAGTGGCAGGCTGCCCGTGGGGCAAGAGCTGAGCCACGCCGTCCCCCACTTCCTGTCCAGTGAGGGCCATCAGCAGAGGTAGTTATGACTCGGCAGCGCACTCCCCCTCTAACACTGTTTTAATAAGGCCATTTTCTACTTGAGACATTTGCACTGGCAGCATATCCAGTCCCCCATGACACACACAGTCCCCCTTAATCACACAACACCTGTCACCATAATGAAACAGAAAGAGCTGTTGGAGTCGTCTCGTTACCGCAACATAAAGAGGGAGATGGACAATGGAGTTAGGTTTAAAGAAAATATAATTTATTGAAAATTGTCAAACGTTATCAAAATAAAAAAATGTCTAGGGGAGTGAAGTGTGTGTGTGTGTGT
>NC_045162.1:19568239-19630739 GCF_900700415.2 Clupea harengus | reverse complement strand
ATCGGGCATAAAATACTCACCATGGACGTTTTATTTAGAAATGCGTGTGGGGACAGAGGAGGCACAAATATATGCAGGCATCCTGAAATTGGATTCAAACTAATAGGCTTCCCCATCAGTTACCAATTCTAAAAATGTTTTAAAAACATACAACTTTTTGTCTTTTACTTCATGTGGACAATGTGAGAAAAATTTGAGTTATGAATGAAAGGGGGATGTGTGGAATGTAAAGCTGAAATGAAACAAGTTGTCGCACATGAACTAAGTTTTACCAGTGTGTGAAAGCAATCGGTTCCAGACTGTAACCACATCTCACGTATTACCACAATCCTTCACAGCTCTTCTGTTTCGGGACCACTGCGCTTTCACACTATCTGTCTGTCAGTGCAGGAGATATAAAGAGGAAAGCTTTATCAACTGAGGTTTAGAAATGACTAACTCCTACCTCTTTGTTCTCTGTACGGTTTAAACAATTTACCAAAGCACAATAACAAGATAATGCTCTGTTTTTCCCCCTCCAGAAAACTAAATAGTTCTCTTTATCAGTGCTAAATGCATCTCCTTTCTCTAAAATGTCTGTCATGTACCTTGGAACAACACTCTTTTCCGAGGGGTTTTTCAAACACCAGAGATAAACTCGATCAGTAGATGAAAGGAAAAAAAGCAAACCGCGTGACGAGACGGATGAGTCACCACACGTACAAATGAGCTTTTATCGTAATAATCTTCTGATGAGAGAGAAGGGGTAACTGGAGACAAGATAATTGGCTCAAACGCTGGCTCGTCGGCTGTAAGTGGTGTTCCAGTCCACCACCACACATCTGATATCAATACTTAGCACTCGGGTTACGCAGCACTTTACCAATATTGCATTTCATGTGTCGGGACACAGCGTCTGACAGGCAGGTCTTTTTCCTTCACCAACTCTATTATTGTGTGCGCCAGCCCTCTCAGAAGGCCTGTGCGGTGTGTGTACGGCACACGTCTGGTCTGGAGGGCTGGAAAATGACAAGACACTTATCCGCGGGGTGGCAGGGCAGCGCACTTGACAGCAGGGCGCCGAGATTGTAACCAGAGCGATTATGTGAATATTTCCAAAAAGCACTCAGGTTTCACGTACAAGCTGGCACCTGAGATGCCACAGGTTTTGCATGGCGCACTCTCTAGCACGCCCATGTTCCACTTCTGAGGCTGGGTGACCCTGTCTATTGCACAACGCAGAAGCGTGCTGGAGAGTTCAACAGTGACCCACGCACAGAGACTCTATATCTTTGGATTGACTGATTCCTGGAGGACGCCCAAGTAACCGTTCCAGTCTAGACTAAAGGGTTTCCAGATCGAGGGTGGACATGCAGAGACTATCCCTTCTACTAACTTCCCTCTATGCTTGCCAGTGCTCTCTTTCCAAACGAGTTTACAGTTGCTATCCACACGACACTTGGCACAGGCTGAGAAGGCCTGTCGGACGGCCCCAAAGATACGTCCTCACACCTTATGTAAAAGTACCAATGATACCTCAGCTCTAGTGCTGTGTGGTTAGGTAATGACAGGTGGTACCCCACACAGGAAATGACAGTGGTCTCCCCACCACAAGCCCAATGTAGGGGGGAGAATCTATCAAATAGTGCACCTTTAACTTTGTACTTTACTAATGAAATTAGTAAAATCAGTCACACTACAAAATGCTACCAAATAAGCCACAATTCACCAAGGCCCCATACAAGATAGAACTGCCACGGTTTGTACAAACAAAACACTGGCCTCCTGTATGAACCTTTTGCAGTGGATAAAACCTCTACAGAACTTCAGGATATTTTTAACTTTTTTAACATCATTCAACATGTCGATTTTCCCACCCATAAAAAAGGACACACACTTGACCTGGTCTGCACTGCCGGCATTACCATCAGCAATCTAACCAGCATAGACCTCACCATCTCTGACCACCTGGCTATCACCTTGGACATTAACACCCCTACCCCCCACGTTAAGCAGAAACGCACCATAACATTCCGGAACACCAAGTCCATTAACCTCCCCTCGCTTTCCTCCGTCTTGGCCGCCACCGTCTCTGCCTCTGTTTCTATTCCTACTGTCTCCCCTACTGCCCTGGTCAACTATTATAATGATGCACTTTCCTCCTGTTTTGACATCATCGCCCCCATAAAATCAAAAGTCACATCCCTGTGACTCCGCCCCCTGGTACACCGACCAACTTCGCCACCTCAAACGGCATGGCCGTCAACTTGAACGTCTGGCCAAAAAGACTGGGCTCACTGTTCACCTGGATGCCTTTAAACTCCACCAGCAACAATATATAGATGCCCTCAACACCGCTCGCTCCTCTCACTACTCCTCCATCATCCAATCTGGCTCGAACAACCCCAGAACGCTTTTCTCCACCATCAACAAACTCCTCAAGCCCATAGACACCATCTCTACCTCCTTCACCACCAGCAAATGCAACTCATTTCTATCTTTTTTCAATGACAAAATCACTGCAATTCACAACCAGCTGGCTGCCTCCTCCCTCCCCACTACCTCCCCCCCAGCCCTCAACATGACCCTCCCCTACTCCCAAGCCATTCACTCTCATCCTTCAGTTTAATCACTGAAACGGACCTTTCCTCAATAGTACACTGCATGAAAACCTCGACCTGTGCCCTTGACCCCCTCCCCTCTTCCTTAGTCAAGGCCTGCCTCCCCTCGCTCTCACCTCTCATCACCAACATCATCAACTCCTCACTGTCCTCTGGTCTTGTACCCCCCCCACTCAAGCTCGCTGCTGTCACCCCCGCACTGAAAAAACCTGGTCTTGACCCTGACATCCCCAACAACTACCGGCCCATCTCCAACCTCCCCTACCTGTCCAAAGTCCTTGAGAGAGCTGTTGGCTCACAACTCAAGTCCTACCTCAACCTTCATAACCTCTATGAACCCTTCCAGTCCGGCTTCCGTTCCAAACACAGCACAGAAACTGCCCTACTGAAAGTCACAAATGACATACTCCTCTCTGCTGACTCTGGCTTCCTCACCATCCTCATCCTCCTTGACCTTAGCGCCGCATTTGACACCATCAACCACACCATCCTCCTCTCACGTCTCCAGCACTTCCTTGGCATAACTGACACTGCCCTCTCCTGGTTCACCTCCTATCTCTCAGACCGACATCAATTCATTTCCATAAACAACTGTAAATCCTCCACCTCCCCAGTCACCCACGGTGTTCCCCAAGGTTCCGTGCTTGGTCCCCTCCTCTTCATCATTTACATCCTTCCCCTTGGACAAATCATCCGTCGCCACGGCCTTGACTTCCATAGCTACGCTGACGACACTCAACTCTACCTCTCATCTAAGACCATCACCTCAGCCACTCACTCCACTTTCACCATCTGCCTTGCTGATATTAAATCTTGGATGCAACAAAATTTTCTCAAACTCAACTGCAATAAATCTGAAATACTCATTATCGGCCCAAAACACCTCACCCACTCAGCCCAGACTTTCTCCCTCAACATTAACGGCTCCACCATCACCCCCTCCACCCAGGTCCGTAACCTTGGTATCATCTTAAATCCCACCCTCTCTTTCTTACCCCACGCCAACCACGTCATCAAAACCGCCTTCTTCCACCTCAAGAACATTGCACGCCTCCGGCCCTCTCTGTCCTTCGACACCACCCAAACTCTGATTCATGCCCTCATAACCTCCAGACTGGATTACTGTAACAGCATTCTATATGGCTCCCCAAACACTGTCCTCAATAAACTTCAATATGTCCAAAACTCTGCCGCTCGCCTGCTCACCTCCACCCGCCGTTATGAACACATCACCCCGGTCCTCCGAAACCTCCACTGGCTCCCGGTCAAACACAGGATCAACTTTAAAATACTACTCATCACCTTCAAAGCTCTCAATAGCCTGGCCCCTTCCTACCTCTCTGACCTCCTCCCCCTCCACGCCCCTACCCGTTGCCTCAGGTCCGCTGGCGCAAACACTCTCAAAACCATCAGGACTAAGCGCCGGACCTGGGGTGACAGGGCCTTTTCTGCCGCTGCACCCTCCCTCTGGAACGACCTCCCTCTCCCCATCCGTCTGGCTCCCAACATAGAACTATTTAAACACTCCCTCAAAACTCACCTGTTCAACCTCGCCTTCACCTGACCATCCCCTGCTCCCTCCCCTCCACTAATAGACTTAGTTGCTACTTTTCTTTTTTATATAATGTTCTGTTTGTCTGTTTGTCCGACCCTTTTTGTTATATTTTAGTGTTGTCTTGTCTTGCTTGTCCTAAAATGTCAAAGCGACTTTGGGTATATAGAAAAGCGCTATACAAAATTGAAGTATTATTATTATTATTATTATTATTATTATTATTATTATAAAAACACTGACGTACATAGTTGAGTAGCAGTTTAGTATTTTGTAATGTTTCCCTTGAAACTACCGCCTTATACGGCTCTGCAGTCTTAAAAGCGTGTCCAGAGGAGGATGCTTGCAATCTTAGTCTGGGACAGGATCATTTAAAGGGTTCAACCACTTTGCCCATGGTCTGTTGAATTTTAGAACCTTTAAAGGAAAACAAAAAATATATGTATTTTAAAAACAATTTTCCTCCAATATGGCCTTGGAGTAACTCATCTCTGTGTGTGTGTGTGTGTGTGTGTGTGTGTGTGTGTGTGTGTGTGTGTGTGTGTATGTGTGTGTGTGTGTGTGTGTGTGTGCGTGTGAGAGACGTTCTCATCTCCAGAGTCAAGGTTTTTCTGTGATTTTTCAGAAGTCATTACTCTCAGTGACATGCTCCACTGATCCACCTTATCTTACCAGACATTTAATAGGGCCTGTTGCTGAGCACACATCTGGGCTGCTCTAGCTGCGTCTGAAGCGTGGAAAACTCAGTGGTGTGTGTTCTGAGTTTGGGGCCTGGAGCAGTGTGTGGGGATGGGTATCTTTTTGTAGAGTGGCTGTATGTAATATACTATGCTATACATCTAGCATATAATGGCAGTACTCATAGGTGCTATTTTGATACGTCAACGTTTCAAAGCCAGATCATGTATTTGTGGGTTAAAAAGACAGCAGTTTCCCCTCAAGCTAGAGAGAGTGAAAATAGCCCAGACATGGCCCTGATTCAGCTGGTTGGGCATGGGCGGACCCCGCTCCACTACTTTCAGTGATTTTTGTGTGTGTGTGTCTGTCTCTGTGTGTGTGTGTGTGTGTATCTCCACTAAACTGGCATTTGTGTCCTGTTACCACCAAAAGTGCTGTTCCCAGACCTCCAAACTCTAAATCTGTCTGGGATTATTTGAACTTGAAAGAAAATATTTGCTGGGGAAATCAGTTTCTCCACTGCTGGCTGCTTGCTGAAAGTAAAGACTGTGTGTGTTTGTTTAGTGTGTACATGTACTGTGTGTGTGTGTTTTAATGTGTAAGTGTACTGTGTGTGTGTGTGTGTGTGTGTGTGTGTGTGTGTGTGTGTGTGTGTGTGTGTGTGTGTGTGTGTGTGTGTGTGTGTGTGTGTGTGTGTGAGTGTGAGTGTGTGTGTGTGTGTGTGTGTGTTTAGTGTGTCCGTGTACACTGTTGTGTATGTGTGCTGTGTGTGCGTGTTTGGGTCATGATAATCCCACGCCAGTCACCTCTCCACTCTCACACCCTCTCTGTTTGCCTTAGCCTCTTTCCTCAGCGTCAGATTGAATGAAGAGGCTGTCTGGCCAGTCAGCTCAGCGGGATTGAGTTACGGCCACAAACACCACTGTCCACACCATGACAAAACAAGCTCAAACATCACCATGGCCCTGCGCTATTACACTATACAATTGGGCTGGCAACCCATAGTAGCAGTCTCTATGGCAAATTGGCCCAGTAGATGCACCCAACAAAGCTACAGAAGAACAAACTAACAGAATAACCCTCGAGTCAGCCAGTGCAGGGGTGGAAGATGACTCACAGATAAACCTGATGGCTTTGGCTACGAGAAAGGAGATGAACACGGACAAAGCCAGCTCAGGGGGTAGGGGGAAAGCTGTTCAGGTTTGTATTATGGAGGAAGGAAACTTCATTCAAAGGCTTGAGGATCCACCAGGGAAGGAAAAAATGCCTGGATGAAATCATGAAATTTAAGTGAATCCAGAAACACAGCAGAGATGCATGCAGAAGGCAATGATATGTGCAATACACAGAAGCCTCCTCATAATCTATTATCCCCTCATAAATCATCTTTAGTCCTGGTGAGAGACAGTGTACTTGCTTTAGCATTAAAAGTACATTAAAAACTGTAAGAATAGAGTTTCCAGACAGAACAATAAGGGAAGTTGGGAGGAAAACATTTGTTGGATTACATTTCAATGCAGCAGGTTACTTCAGATGCAGTTCTGCCAGCAATTATAATGCAATTTGAATAGCAATGCTGCTTTTTAATGTATAATGGTTTACTTTGAAATGGTGGGTCACAATAAATATATAGCTTATATAACTTAGACATAGTTGTAGCCTATATAGCCACTCTATGACTATAATCAAGCGTGTTACATAGCCACTATTATAGACATGCTGAAACCCTCTAGCTAATCATCTGTAATCTTAAAAGACATGTGCTGTGCTCTTTTCCATGAGCTCAGACTGAGGCTTATGGCTGGCCATCAGGGTGTAAATCAGCTGTCCATTTGTTCCCCATCCGCCCCACCCCTGCACTGGCCTGAGCATGCACACACACACACACACTCACACTCACACACACACACACACACACACACACACACACACACACTCACACTCACACTCACACACTGGCCCCTGTTCACTGTAGTAGATATTTCTCGGCCAAGCGGCCCAACTCAGGCAAACCAACCAGCGGGGGTATCATGTTCGTCCCTGGGAGCCAGACGAGTCTGCAGTTTCGAGACTCTTCAATCCACGTCAGCCACGACAAGAAGCACTTACAACTGGAAGAGCCTCCAGAGCCGCATCCTGCCAATTATAACAGGAAAGATTGATAAACCCGAACCAGAGACTCTTGGATGGAGCTGATCTGTTTCACAGTCAACTGATATCTGGGTAACCGAGTCCATCTCCTGATCTGCGATTGTGCTTTCAATTCTAGAAGTATTGATTCTCCAGTTCAAGACATTGTGTTTCCATGCTCTGCTTCTCCTTGCTTAGGGTAAGGGCCAATAGACAATCTCATACTCACAAAATTTGCATTGCATGACTCTCATAGTGTAAATATAGTCTTACGTACTGTGTAACATATACAGTAATAAAGAGTAACAGCACTTTGATACTTGCAGAATTGCATTGTCATAGTTAGAATAGAGCCGCGGCTATGTAATATACAGTTTTACCTACTCCTCATGGAGTGTCCATGATTCTCCACCCAATTTGACATTCACATTTGATATTCTCCTTGAACTGAAAAGCACTGACCTGCTCATCACCATCTATTCACAGGCGTCCCTGCCCCGTTTAAATAATCATGCGGGACTAAAATAATTCTGAAATGAATAAGAGCGAGAGGCTTGGGCATAGGCAGCCGTATGAGTACCCCCACAAGGACACACTTAAGCTCTGTGGAGTCACGGCAACACAGCCGCTGGTTTGAATTTGCCTCAGCCTCAATTCAATTTGGTGGAAGAGGATAAATGAGCGGACAAATAAATAAATCCCTTTGCTCACCACCGCAAGCAGCGCTCTCTAATTTGTTGTGATGGAGGCTTGCGCGGTTCAGCCCGGAGGTTTATCAGTATTAACGAGGACCATCGCCAGGGCCCCTCTCCGCAGGCAATGCTCCCACTTCCTGCCTTCAAAGGTCCCGGTGGAGGCCCTGGAATGGGTTCCAGATGGAGTAGCGGTTGCTGTCAGCTCCGATTCGTCTTCATTTGAGGGGGAATTCTTTAATAAAACTCCATGGGAGGGTGGGGGGATGACAGAGATGACGCATTAATGAATGAATTGCATCATAAATCCAAATTAGAGGAGATATTGTATACTCACCTTCTCACTCACAGAAACACACACACACACACACACACACACACATACACATGCAAAGAGCCATGGGAGAGCCAAGATTCTGCCTGTGTTTTCGTAGATTGGACAAGAGGGAGGACACATCACATCTTCAACATCAAAGAGATTGTTAAAAAAAACCTCTGCCTTTGAATGAATCATTAAAAAGGAAACCCATGTACACGTGTATAACACCAACAAAAGCCTGCTCCTTAATTTAGATTGCACTCTGCCTGTGCAAAGCCCTGTTCCACGTTAGCTGCCATTACTCTCCTCCAGCAAAGGTCAGTGACTGGCGGCGCCTGCCAACTGGGCTGGTGGACTCGCAGGGGCTCTGTGCTTGTGTTGGCAGTAATTAAGGTCTCCGTTGATCTGATAACCTGCCAGTCATGGCCTCCGTCCCACTACACAGGGAGACACAGAGCCCAGCAATACGGAGAGTGACTCAGCAGGCACTGACATGTGAGGGCTGTGGTGAGAGGCACCTCAAAGGAATTCTTGCCCACCTGTTAACTCTAACTTTGCCATCCTCCGACATGTCTCTGCATGCTCTTCTTTTCCAAGTTTTTCTCCACGTTCACTGAAGTAATGCAGTCCTTCCTTCCAAACAGATGGGAGAACAATTTCCTCAATTTTAAAGTGGGCAAAGAACCTCAAAGCCACTCAAAAACAGGCTTTGAAAACAGATGCATGGCATATAGTGGAGAGATTATCTTTCATACACCCAGAGATTAGCTTTGATATGCAATCTCAGTTTGTTTCCCCTACCGAGTTTGTGTTTACTCTCCTCCAGGTCCTCAGTTTGAAAGGAAAGAATAAATTAGGAAAGAGAAACAGAAGCAGACAAAAGAACCGAAGGACAAAGAAAACAAAAAGAAAAGGGAAGAATGTAATGCTTGCTAAACAGTACGAGGCAAGCACAATGCCAAGATTGTTGCTGTGGCAACGCGAGGTAGTGCACACGTGCTTAACCCCACCCCCACCTCCCTGAAACCAAAGGGACATGCTCCCCACCTCCCCCTGAGTAGAAAGGTGTGGTCCGCCCCTCAGGGGTACCGCTAGACACCGTGTTACTCTGAACACAAAGAGCCATTATTCCACAATCTCCCCTCTCCCACTCCCCTCTCTACCTCCACACTTGGATTTCTCCATGGTCGGCTTCTAATAGAGAGATGATGACCTACATCACAGAGGCAGACAAGCTCAAGTACCTTTACAATTGCGTCAAGTCTGAAAAGGAAATGGTTAGTGATTAACTCAGCTGGGAATAGTGAGGTCAAATGAGGGAACAGAAGGCTGTGGCATAGGCCGTGAACTACAACTTCACAAAGCAGGGCTTTTTATAGTCATTGCTACGTGCAGCTGTGTACAGTTTAGTGTACAACTTGTCTGATACTTTGCCAAGCCCCTTCTATCTGCATTGGAACTTACTTGATATTTAACAATCAATGACATTCAATGTTTTTTGATAATGGGCTTCTTAGACAACTACAACTATTACAACCATTTTATATATATATATATATATATATAGGCAGAGAGGCATAAATGCAAATATGGCAGCGATAGCGCGACAACTCATCGCTTGTTGGCGCGGTGGGTGAGTGTCGCTTTGATGAACCTCCATTTGGCAAGAGAGATAGGAGGTGCCACCGCACAGTGCGAAGCTGCAGACAGAACAGATTGTGTTTCACATTGCTTCCTATCCTCCTGTTATGCCTCACTTCAGATAGGTGTGAGGAGCTTGGATCCATGCCGTTCTTTAAGCTAGCTCGGAAAGCCGGTCGGATGGATTCTGAAGAAAAAAAACAATGAAACATCGACACGGCCGACGGAAAAATGCATCCATGAAGTTTATAGACAAGCAAAGCAGACTGGTGTTTTCTTTTAAAGAAGCACTGTACATAAAATGTTCATACACAACTGGAGAGTTAGTATTTCACATTATGACACTTTTTCTCCCAAGACTACAGCTTACAACTAATTATATATTAACACAAGATATAACGCACTCACAAAAGCAGGTCTCTGCAGCTGTAAGGTATCATTAGCACCAACCCCTTCCAGCAGACATAAAAATACACCCCTGAGCCAATAGGCCAAATGGAGTGCTCACACGTGAAGGGGGAAATGTGTGTGTGTGTGTGTGTTTTCATTTCTCTCCTAAATGATGGGTGCTTCATGCGACATGTCTTTTCAGAGCTCTGACTCGTCCTAGACGGGGCGGGGGGATTTGTGTTTTGGTAACTGGAGACACAGCTGGAGGGCACACACTGGCAGAAGGGTTAGGGTGTGTGTGTGTGTGTGTGTGTGTGTGTGTGTGTGTGTGTGTGTGTGTGTGTGTGTGTGTGTGTGTGTGTGTGTGTGTGTGTCTGTGTGTGTGTTCTGGCCCCCAGGGTGGTCTGCAACATGAACAGCCTCCCTGGACAGCAGCTGTATCTGGCCCAGATCCATGCCAGATGTGAGCTCCAACCGCTCCAGAGCCAGCCTCTGCCTGAGCGACTCTCCAACGTGCCAGGCAAGTCTCACCCCTCGGCAGCCATCTTGGTAATGACCCCAAGCAGCTTTTTCAGGCAAATAAGATCAGGCTCTTATCTAAATGAATGGGGACAGACCCATAACTCCACATAGGAAGATCATACAGACATGAAAAGTACATTATATGAATCCTACAAACACGTTTTTCTTCCTGTTGACTTGGTCACTGGACACGCATGCAGTGCACCACATTTCACAGCACAGCTATTGCCGTGGTAATGGTGGAAATAAACAGGAGACAGAATGTCAATTATGCCGTTTCCAACAATGTAATTGGCTCTTTATAATACAGGGCAGAACTTCCAGTTACAAATTCTCCATGTTTGGTGTTAAAGATTCCCCCCTGATTCCCCATTAATTTTCCCGTAAGTCATTTGTCTCCTCCCTTATAATGTCTCCAAGCCCAACATTCAGCAGCTACAGCAGCAGCCACATTCACTCTGATGCCATCACAGAGCAATATATTGCCATAGCAGAGAATATTTAGTGACTTCTAAAAAAACAAGGCATGGAATACACTTCTTCTGATACACATAAAACCTCGAAGCTTATGGAAATGAATTTGGATGAATTATTAATTTTTGTTCACACATTAAAGTAAATGACATTCTAGTGTGGTGAGCCATGCAAAAGATATCAGCACATTCTCTCCAGGGAGCTTAGCTTTATTTAACATTTAATATTTAACTTTAAATAACTGACAGAAGGAGAATGATGACACAGCTATATAGCACAAAAACAATTGGAGGCCTTCTTACCAAACCCACTCCCACTTTGTACACAGAAACGGCAAAGATGAAAGCTGCGACTGATTGCTGCGCTTTCTCTGTACAATGTTCATTTTTTTTCAGTAAAGCTGCTATTCCTGACCTTTCTCAGTCATACTTGAGTGCTATGAGGTCAGGCCTTTCTGGAGATGGTCGTTAGCTGAACTTAATGGCGGTCCATTAAAGTTTATCCATCAGGCCTAATTGTGGCGCAGCGCCATTTGACACGGTACCGTTCACTCCAGAATTGTCTGCTTAATGCTCAGTGGAAAAAAATGTAATGTATGACCAAAGAGAAAAAAAAACTGTTGTCCAGAGGATTACAGAGGGTTTGCTGAGATTGTGCGACATTCCTTTGTGCTTCCGACGTCTCCATTTGAGGATTTAGGTCTGGAGAGGTATAATTGGTCTGTGATGAGGCACGCCAGCCGCAAATGAGGAATGAGTGTGTGTGCTTAGGTGTGCATGCTTGCATGAGAGAGTAAATCCGTCTAGGCCTCTTCCTGAGGTCTGTAGTGACCCTCTGCCTCAGGTTTAACAGCACCGAATTCCTCTCCCAGGCCGGAAAGATTTTAGTACATTTGAAGAAAAATCAAGGCGATTGCCTTTACAGCAAGCAAGTGTGAATACAAAAACACATGGAAAACAACTTCGATTCAATGTTGATATTATATAATTACATTACAGTTTAAAAAAAATACCGCAACACATCAACAAGCATAATTTTCATGGTTTGAGACAAAGCTCAAGAAAATGGGCAGAAACAAGACTTTTGTGCAAGAGCATGAAGTAGTAGCTAAGGTATCTGTTAAGACATGATATATGAAATTTCAATCACTATACAGGGGAGAGTAAATACACTTCCCATTACTGTTCAGTAGCCTACTAAACCAACCCTTGTCTGGGATAGGCATCTTACTGAAAGAGAAGAATTGTAAGAAGAAATTTAAAAGAAAGTAAAAACCTCTCACTGATGGCTTTGAACGCAAATGGCTGCGTCATGACATTCCTATCCATGCAGCACTGAACAACATCAAAAGATGACTAAACACATTAGCAGACTTCTCTGGTCTTAGGTCTGAGTCGTTCTGAGTCACAATCCTCTCTGGAAGCTCAGTTCAAGTCCTGTCTGGTGGAAGGGGGTTGCGGGAGTCAATACCATAAAGTTTATCATGGGTAAAGGGGGGGGGGGGGGGGGGGGGGGGGGGGGCAGTCATGCAGATGCATGTGTGGGCTAGGAGCTCACTGGCCCTGGCTTTACACATCCGAGTTGAGGCTGAGATTGGCCATCCGGGGGTCTGAGTTGATCTCATACCTGTAGTGGTAACCCTCCATGTGATCCCTGCAGGCGTCCCGGATGTTGTATATCCACCGTTTGATGCCCTTTCTGTTCAGGTAGAGCACCAGCAGGAAGATGACCCCGATTAGTGCCAGTACCATGCCCAGAAAGACATAAGACGTCTCCAGCACCCCCTCCAGGTCTCCGTTGTAATTACACTTGAGATCCGAGGGCTCAACCTGTAGCAGTGAACCCCCCCTCAAGTATTCCGGGCGATTACAGGTGATGTTTTCCTTATTCATCACCTGATCGCTTTTCCTCAACCACTCCTGCATGTCCACGATATTGCAATCACATAACCACGGGTTGCCGGTCATCCTGATCTGTAGGTCGGGGTTCATGCAGAAGTCGGCTATTGTTCCATTCGATAGCTCCTTCAAAGCATTGTCCCGCAGGTCCAATAGACTTAAGACGGGGTTCCTCAATGTCCCGCTGCTTACGAACACGATGGAATTGTTGCGCAGATCCAAAAAAGTTATGTCCAACAGACCAGAGAACATGCCGTCTGGGAGCAAAACCATATCGTTATTTGACAAATCCAGCTTGGAAAGCTTCGGTGTGCTGCTGTTGAATAGACGAGATAATTCACCGGTGTAGGAGTAATTGTATAGAGATCTGCTCAGATTTAGCGTGACCAATGAGTTATCGGCGGCTAACGCGTCTGCACTGAATTCTTGTATCCTGTTGTTGCTGAGGTCAAGCAGATTTAAATTAGGGATATTATGAAATACCCGGGGTTCTATCTCCTCTATACGGTTTCCAGTCAAATGCACATTGGTAAGTTGTTTGAGGGGCGTAGGGAAAGAATTTGAGGTGAGACTCTGGATGTTATTGCCGGTTACAAACAATATCTTGGTGTCTTCTGGTAGGGGTTGTGGGATTGCTGTGAGGTCCTGGTTTACGCATTTTACTGTTGTATTGAAGCACACGCATTTGCTGGGGCAGGCGGAGGACGGAGCGAATCCGATAACAGAGAAAAAGACAACCATTGCAGATATACTCCATGGGCACGGATTGGGCTGATTTCCTTGAACTTTTCTTTTAAGCGTCAGATTCAAAACGCGCATGTTTAATTCTTTTCCACAGTTCTACCAGAGTAAGGAACGACAATAAATGTCTTCAGGTCTATTTATTCTAGTCTGTTTTGTGGGCTCAGTTCTGAAGAGTTTGAATGTGTGACTGGACTACATTGAACCACAGACAAAAACAGGTCTGCTTCCAAGTTTGAGGTGTTGGCGAAGTTCCAAGACATTAGGCTACCCAACTATTGCAGCCCCCCAAAAAACATGCATTCGGATGTTAAAATTCATAAAACCTTAACACGCCAGTCTAAAATTACCTCGTCCAAAGTTGATCCTTTCCTTGTTAAAACTGAGAATTTTCCGGCAATCGCTGATAAAGACTTTCATTCAGTTAAACGCACATACGCTGTTCACGCCCGTTTGTAGTGTGTCGTCAAAGACGAAATTGCTGGTAAATTTCAAGGAAGTAAGTTTCAGATCAGTGTATATAATCCCCCAAAACCTGGCATTCCATTGAACGTTCTTTCATTATTCACCAAGGCCAGTTCAGCATCTCGCACTAGTGCTCAGTACATCCCTGCGCAGTTTTTTTTAAAGAAATACTTTCCCCTTCGAAGCCTCAGTGGAAACCACTGCTTGGACCGTACCATTCCAGTTTCTGTGGAAGGGGAATTGTGATAGCACTGATCAGACATAGTAGCCCAACCATTAACTGCAGAGATTTATTTTTGAATAAATGTGTCGATGTTTATTTTAGCTTTAGCCTAATTGAACATTTTGTTGATCTCAGTCAGTTTGAGTGAAAACCAAAAAATAACCCCAAGACCACCCTACCCTAATACCAACACAAACAAAAATTCACATTGGAAAATAACTTTAAACATCTGCGCTAGTAGTCCTATCAGTTGTTGGTTTGCATGTTTAAAACTGAACACTTGAGTCGTGCTGAATAGTATCCTCTTTTTGCAGAAAACAAATATCAATTGACATGGGTGTCATTGTACAGTGAAAATGAATTATGATGCCCCCCAAAACTTAAAGGCAAAGTCCGTGATTCCAATTCAATACACTTTTTATCAAGTTCAGCTAATTGCTCCTCACGGTCTTCTAGCCCATTATGTGGTCATACATTGAGCCTGCTCCTGTCTTACATTGCTTGTGGTCAGCAATTAGGCTTTCACTTTTTATCAAGTTCAGCTAATTGCTCCTCACGGTCTTGTAGCCCGCTCGGTGTGTGCACTCAGAGAAACGGTCCTCCTGGCTCTGTAAATGGGAAACAAACAAACTCCTTGGATGGAGCATACACTATTTCTGCCAATCAACATAAGGTGGGGGTGTAACTCAGAAAAACTGTCCTCCTCTGGCTCTGTAAATGGGAAACAAACAAACTCCTTGGATGGAGTCTACACTATTTCTGCCAATCAACATAAGGTGGGGGTGTAATTTGATTGGCCATTGTGCTCAAATATCAACAACCTTTGCAAGAATCATGAACCTCTGCTTTAATCACAGGCCTATCATGTCCAAATCATGAGACACCAGATTCGTGCATGTTAGGGACCGATCTGTTAAGGAATCGGCTGCTATGACTGAATGAACCTTCAATGGATCCGTTAGAACAGTTTAAAATGTGATTTTGAGTGATGTGTTTTCCTTCATTTCTTTCCTTTCTGGTGTGTTTGTTTAGAAAGTTGTTCTTTTCTGAACTCAGGAGCATCCACTTGAACCTCCATGCTGCCCTTCCTAATCCAGATTTTTCTTTGTCAAAATCCTCAGCATCATCAACACGGCTGTGAAAGATCTCATCAGCACAGGCTGAGACATTTTTAATTCAAACCCCTGACATGTAAATAAAGGAAATCTCCATAAATGCGCTTTCTCCTTCCTTGACCCATTCTCCCGTGTGAAAGGAAGTTGCATGTGTCTACTACCTGTATTTGTATGGGGCAGAAGGGACGGGAGGAGACAGGGAGGGGAGAGAATCAGAAACATGGCAGATTAATTCATACACCTATAAGGATAAGCATGCTAGCATACATGTGGCAAGTGTACACAATATATACAACCCTAAAGATGGTATAAACATACATACAAAATGAATAGTGTACAAAATGGGGAGAGAGCATTCAAGTGTAAAGAAAAACGATATTGATGGTGGCAATTAGTTACATTACAGGTAAACAGAGTATGTAGATGTATCATGAAGCGGGGTAGAATTATTGCATGGCAGTGTGGTGGGGATCGGTAGGTGTAAGCAGAGATATATAGATAGATATTTATGCTGTAGTGTTGAGCACTATCTCTGCGTGTCAGTGTTTGCTCCATGAATCTGGAAGGTTAGGCCTACTCTGTATTGTTACAAAAACAGACACAACATCTTAGGCTATTACAATGATATTTCATAATTTAGACAACACCCATAGTGCCCATGGCCTAGCCTTCTGTTGACTTGAGGCTAGAACACAGATAAGTAACAAAATTAGCCTGTATAGGCTACATAAGGTAGCATCACAGTCTATATCACGGTCGATTGTTAAAAAAATGGTAATAAAATAAGATAATCCTTTATTAATCCCACAGTTGGGAAATGTGCAGTGTTGCAGCAGCAGAGGAATAGTGCAATAACAAGGAGCATCAGTAAAAATAAGCAAGATATAAATATAAGAAAAGTAATTAAACAGACAGTAAGATATTATAAATAATAAATGACAGGGCACAGTTTAGTAAACACTAGTCTGTGTGTGTGTGGTCTATCGGGAGCAGTGTTGTAAAGTCTGACAGCAGCCAGAAGAAAGGATATCTCTCCTTCACACTGACAGGAATAAATGAGTAAAAGAGACAGGTCAGTGTTTAGTAAACATTATACAGTGATATTGCACAAAAGTGACTTGTGAGTCTTGGTGTGTGTGTTCTATCGGGAGCAGCATTGACTGTAAAATCTGACAGCAGCAGGAAGAAAGGACCTGCATGGGGTGGGACGTGTTCACCATCAGAGATGATAGCTTATCCATCATTCTCCCACCCCACCACCTCCACTGGGTCGGGGGGGGCATCCCTTCTTAACCAGTCTGTTGAGTCTCTTCCTGTCTGTAGTCGAGATGATGCTGCTGCCCCAGCAGACCACTCAATAAACGGTGGCTGATGATGCCACCAAAGAGTCAACAAAAGTCCTCAGGAGTGCCCCCTGCACTCCAAAACACCCGAGTCTCCTCAGCAGATAGAGTCTGCTCTGTTCTTTCTCATATAGTCCATTTGGATTGTCAGTCCAGTACAGTTTATTATTCAGATGAGCACCCATGTACTTGTAAGATTTCACCATCTCAATGTTCATTCCCTGAATGTCCACTGGTATAGGAGGAGGGTGTATCCATCGTCACAACCAGCTCGTTAGTTTTCCCTGCATTTATCTGGAGACAGTTCGGCTGTCACCAACCCTCAAAGCTCTGGGTCAGTTCTCTGTACTCCCTGTCGTCCCCATCTGTGATTAGGCAGGTGATTGCAGAGTCATCAGATACATTTTGTAGATGGCAGTTAGCTGATTTGTGCTTGACATCTGCACTGTGAAGGGTAGGCTGCAACATACACAGTACGTTCAAACAGGCTCAGCTATGTTGATTTTGAGAGTGCACTTTGAATGTGCCAAAGCCTTTTATTGTCTCCCTTTAAAATGAACTAAATATGAAACAACCATAAATAAATATGATCTCAGGGTAATTTCAGAGTTTCATCATTATGGTAGGCCAGGTATAGCTTATTACATATGAACATAAGGAAACTTTCATAAACTAAGCCTGAATATAAACTTTATGAAACTTTCAATTTTCATAAATTGAGCCTGCTACTGTCCTACATTGCTTGTGGTCAGCAATTAGGCTTGCTGGCTAAGTGAAAGTTGCTTTTTTTTAAACAGAATTAAAAATAGATGGACAGTAGAACATAAATGTAGCCTTAGCTATTAGGCCAATGTCTGAGAGTGGAATGAGACATTTAAGACCAAATGACGTCAATTTAAGAATGTTCTGGGATGCTATCAGAAATTGGCACGACATTATCAAACAGACGCATAAGCCTTGCTATCTATTGGGCGGGTGCTTCGAACGAAAGATACGCTAATTAAAAACACTCTTTCTCACGCACACATACTGGATTAATAATTAGGTTACTTTCTCTTCTTCACAGATATTTAGCATGACTCGGCTGACTGCGCTCAGAGGAGGAGGTGACCCACTGACCAAAAAGCTTTAAGACTACGTAAAAACGTGTCACACCAACGTCCAATCAGCATACGGATTGGAACATGCTTCCACTAATCGGAGATCCTCATACTAGCACGTCCATCTCCCGTTTTAACCGTATTACCTAATACGAGGTTCCTAGCCAAACTCAGCATTTCTTTTCAAAAATTGACTACCATTTATTTACGATGAAAATGTGGAATTGCATCGCTGAGAGGAAATCAAACAACTCTTTCGTCTTCATCTAGCGAGAGGTGAGAAAGTGAAATGTGACCCGGGGAGGTTGTTCTCTGACTGGGCTGCAGGTTGTCAGCAGCGGCTGAAGCGATGATGTGTCACAAGCAAAGCTTCCCTACATAGTCAGTAGTTTGATATAAACATAAAAAGATAGATCTGCTCTCTGATTTGATAATGCTGTGTGTTATCTTGATTCATCATTTTTTGAATTTACGAGTTGTTGCTGGACCAGGGAGCATGGGTTTCTCTATTGCCAGCTTTGCTAGCTATCGATAGCTAAGAAAGCTATCGATAGCTAAGAAAGCTATCGCTAGCAATGGTAATGTTAGAAATGTAGCTTGAAATTACATTGCAGTGTTCAGAATTGAGACTCACAAAACCCAGCAGACACTGTTTCAGTAGATGGCCACATGACCATGATGATGATGATCATGAATAGATCCAATTTCACTGATTTCTGTGCAGCCAGCTGTAGTGTTTTGACTCAACTTGTGTTGCGGAAGTGTCTATAAATGTCTCATGTTTTATGTATTTTAGCCGTGACAGACGTTTCTTTTTTTGAAACCAGGGGACCAGCTAGCACTTGGTTGTGCTGTGCTAGGTGCAGATATAACGCAGTGATGTGAATAACCTGGCATTCCAACTAGTGTAATTGAGAGGACATATACTTGTAGCCAGATATTTTTAGTGCTCCTAGTTCAAATGGATGACCTGGCCTTTGCTCTATGAACACCTAACTCTGACAACTCGAGCTCCCACCCACTGTCTCAGGACAGACACGTCCACACTAGCACTTGCAGCCGACGTTAAGCTCTGCAGATCGTTACCTATTTTCCATAAGTGGAAATGAGGTAGGCCTGATCAAACAGCCCTTGATCATTCAAAGTGTCTTGCAAATTTCTGTCACGGTATGTAGTTGCTCTCCTTAGTTACATTTTTGTTTTTCGGGCACTAAGGGGCTTCGGAGAGTTGGCTGTCAGACTGACAGAATGTGGGCGAGTCCCATGGTCCTTGCTGTGTGTTTATCATGCCTTAAGTTTCCAAATGTTCTGCATTGCTCATTTTTTCACTTTTCTCTGCAGGTACCCCATACAATTATGGAGGCTTAAAAAGGTGGTGTGTTTTGGGGGGAAGGGGAACTTTCCCCTTCAGCTGGAAGGATTGTTTTTGGATGGACATTACAAGAGAAGCTGTAAACAGTGTTGCCTTTTTCATGTACAAAATAGAGAATATATTTTGAAAGACAATATATTTGTAAAAATTGTAAATTGTACATATATTTATTATATATTTATATAAAGCGTAATTATTGTATTTATACCTTTTTTTGGTGTCACTAGGTTGTGGTGAGTGTGTAACTGTCATGGTGGACTGACAGAAGGTGTGTTTCTGTGCCCTGGGGTTGCTAGGGTGCCGTGGAATCCCAACACAAGCACAATTCTAGCACCCCGAATTTTTTTGCCAGAGATCACCTTTTTTTCGAGTGTATGTTTTTATTTTTTATTTTTGTGAGTCTTCGCTGCTTTTCTAAGCTTTAACCACAACCTGAGGCTACAGGCAACACTGAGAGGGGTTTGTAGAGAGGGAGAAGGGGACTGAGGTCACCAGCAGGGGTGGGAGGTGGTGGGGTTTGTTTGTAAGGAGAAAGTTTGACCTTTGTGTCTGAGTTTGGGGGGTCACCATGAGTGTGGTAGCGACACCTGACTGCACCCCTAAATGCCGCTCAGCTCAGCATGCTGACGAGGTGGTGGCGGCCATGACGGGCGGCTCAGAAGAGGGCCGCCTGTGCGCCTTCCTGGCCGCCTACTGCTACAACGCAGCCACGCTGCGCGATGGCTTTGGCCGCACAGCGCTGCACCTGGCCGCCTCGCTGGGCAAACGCACCCTGCTGGGATGGCTGCTGGAGAACAAGAGTGCTGACCTGCTGGCCAAGGACATGGAGTCTGGCTGGACAGCCCTGCACCGCAGTGCCTTCTATGGGCACATCCACTGCCTAATGGCCTTGGTCAAGGTGAGCTACCCAGGAGGTGCTTGTGGAAAGCATCTCTTACCCCTGTCCTTCCTATAGTTACATTTACTTAGCACACACTTTTGTCCAAAGCTACATACAAATACATGTAATCTATCAGTTTTTTGTGGTCTCCGAACATATGACCTATGATGTGAGCGTCTCTTGCTCTACCTATCGAGGCACAGGAACACTTTCTGTAGTCTGTAATTAACTTGTTTTTGCCCTGTCTATAGTTTGAAGTTTGGACCTTAATCACCTAGTTAAAGTGCCTCGAATTGTGTCGCTTTTCCAATATAGAAATATTCAAAGGGGTTCTATGTACCAGTCATCTAACCGAAGTATATTTATGCCAGTTTCTTGTTTCTTGTTATAAAAGAGTAATTATTTCGCTCCTTCAGCCTTTTAAACTTACCATTGATGTTGACATTTACCAGCAAGTCAAGTTGTTGACCAGAGCAACCATTCTGACACCTATTTAGTCACAGAGAGCTACTTGCCTTATAATGGCAACCATACTTGGCTGACTTCTTTAAGTTGATCACTGTGGCTGGTTTGGAGAGCTTCTTTAAATAAGGGGAAGGTGTCACCACATCCTGTTGTGCTTTGTCATTGCAGCATGGTGGATCACTCTCCATCCAGGATAAGGAAGGCCTGTCGGTTCTGGATCTAACCATGAAGGACAGGCCGGCTCATGTTGTCTTCAGAAATACAGGTGAGCATGTTGGTGGAACGTTCCAGGATATGCTGGCCCAAATAACCCTTGGCAAATTGACAGGCTGAAAGTTGCACTCGAGCCTTGACCCGCTTTCAGCTGTTGAAGGCAAAAACTAATATTTCTGAGATTATGCATTAATAAAGGAGAGAAATGAACTAGGCATGATTATTTGGGACATTTTTGAGGATGAGGTGACATCAGGTCCATACCTGTTTTTGCATAATCAGGGACTGTGTCCTTTTTCCCCCCCAGTCTTGTTTGCAGTCACCAGTTGGTCAAGGTGGGAAGAGTTGTTGATTGCTAGTGTTAGCTCCAAGCCTTTCTGTTTTTCCCTGTAGATCCCACTGAGGTGTACACCTGGGGGAACAACGCTAACTTCACCCTGGGGCATGGCAACCATGAGAGCAGGCACCACCCTGAGATCATGGACCTGTTTGCGAGGACCGGGGTCTATATCAAGCAGGTGACTCCTATGTTGATAAGCTCCCTGTGGTTCCTGCGGGGGCGGGCACAGTGCCTTATGTAACAGCCTGAAATGCTGATTTCAGTATTGCTCAGTTTCGCAGCTTATCTTGTCTCGGCGCTTTCCTGCCGAAGACTGAACCTTCACACACACTGCTGAAGGGGCTGAGGTTTTAACACAAAAACATAGATATTTGCCTGACCCTGGTATGCCAGATAGCCTACATTACACACAGTGTGCTTTATTGAAAACACCTGACACACACACACACGCGCGCACACACACGCACACACACACGTGCACACACACACACACACAAAAACCCCTTAGGGCACAGAGGTCTCTGTCACCTGGTCTATCTCAGCGGGGCTTGCAAAAAAAAGAATCTGTTAACAGTGGCAACGGTTGCTATGAATGGCTTTCCTCTGAGTGTGTGTGTGTGTGGGTGTCTGTGGCCGGTGTGAACTTTTGAAGGACTCTAACAACCTCTAACAACCTCTCCAAACCCTTAACCCAACACCCTTGCCACCCCCCACCTGGACCAGAGTATAGCCAGGTCAGAGTGGCCCTCAGGGGAGGTCTGTTTGTTTGTGTGTGCGTGCGTGTGTACACATTTTCCCGAAGAGGGGTAACCTGATAGACTATCACTGACAATGTGATATTGTCCTTGGCTGGCTGTGGATTTAGGGATTTTGAACTGGAGAGGACTCGGCTTAATCTTCTGTGAGTGAGAGAATGAATGAACGGGGAAGCGAGTACAGCATGATGGACCATGGGTTGCTCGAGTTTCACACTGAGGTTCAGTGCCAAGGCCCCCCACCGACTCTCTCCCATCCCACCCCCCTGAAAGGCATCTCACTCACTCTGCTAGCTCTATGGTTTCATCTTGGCTGGATGCTGGCTGTTAGTGTGATAACACTTGCTGGCACTCTCTTTTCCACTGTCTGTCTGTGTGTGTCTGTGTCTGTGTGTGTGTGTGTGTGTGTGTGTGTGTGTGCGTGTCTGTGTTTGTGTGTGTGTGTTTAGGTCACTGTGTCTCTCCATGGAAGCGCTTTGCTCGTGTATGAATGTTACTGCTCCCCAATTAGGAGTGTTCAGTATCCAGTAGTTTATGTTTCTGCAGACCTCTGATGGTCACCTCAACACTGTGTCTCTGTGCCACCCCAACACTGTGTCTCTGTGCCACTCCTATGCCTCACCTCCTGGGTTTTTGGTGACTCCAGCCATGTTGGTAATGTGTGTGTGTGTGTGTGTGTGTATGTGTGTTTGTGTGTTAGACAGTTTCGCCCCATCTGACCAGATCCCCTTTGATTCTTTTCTGTCTTTAAATAGTTTTACAAAGTGATAAATGGGGATTCACATGACACACACACAGATGGAGGGAGAGAGCGATAGAGAGAGAGTGAGAGAGAGTCTGTGTGTCTGTGTCTGTGTGTGTGTGTGTGTGTGTGTGTGTGTGTGTGTGTGTGTGTGTGTGTGTATGGCAGGATCACATATCACCAACCTTTCGCCAACCTCTTGATGTCCCCCATGCTGAAAGGAAGAAGCTATTGTTGCCCTGGCAAGGGCTATTCTGCAGATGCTTAGAGTTAAATATTAATCTCAGAATAACACACTTTAATTAAATACAACTCTGTGTGTGTGTGTTTATATGTGCTCTGAGTAGGTTGTTGGCGCACAATAATGGTCATGGTCCTGCATAGCTGGCCTATGTGGTCTACTGAGGCCTCAAGTAGGTGCATTAGTGATGATTAGACTCGCCACTTGCACTTGTACCTCAGCATAAACAAAAAGGGGGTGTGTGTGAGTGTGTGTGTGTGTGTGTTGCTGCTGCTGGGGGGGTCTTTCACAGCTCCCCTGCTGCTGGAGGTTGGCAAAGGGGCAGATGGTTCAGGCAGAGGGCAGTGGAGAGAGATGCGGGTCTGATTAAAACAGATGGAACACACGTGTTCTCTTAGTGCAGAGTGTCTGTGTACCCTGCTTCTTTCTTCGTGTAGAGTGCCATCACCAGGGAAACAATAAAGTTGCTTGTGTTAAGTGTGTGTCTGTGTTTTCAACAGCTAGCGTGTCTGCACCGTAAGGTTTAAAGTGTATGTGTGTGACTGTGTGTGTGTGTGTCCCTGATCCCTAGATTTATGCGTGTCCCTGAAGGTCTAAAAGACTTTAACAGGCCTTGTGTGTGTGTATGTCTGACATTTTAACAGGTTCGTGTGTGTGTGTTTGTTTGTTTTTCAGGTGGTGCTGTGTAAGTTCCACTCAGTCTTCCTGTCTCAGACAGGTAAAGTGTTTACTTGTGGACACGGGCAGGGAGGACGCCTTGGCCACGGCGACGAGCAGACATATCTGGTGAGTGGATTCCTTTGGGCATTTGTGTGTGTGTGTGTGTGTGTGTGTGTGTGTGTGAGTGTGAGGCAGTCTTTTATGTCTGAGACACTGTTTGCTTCTGCTGTTCACCTTTGTTCTGTGGTTTGGTGTGTATTTATGGCACTCTACCATTGACATTTAACTTGTCAACATTTGGCCTGCCCTTTTAAGTGTAGGCAAAGCAAACCGCAGTATAGTTCTAAGATGAAGGCATGGCTTTTTCGTTGAACTCCAGCAGGTTCTGTTAAATGTTTCCTACCACTGTAGCTAACCCACACCCTAAGTCATCCTCAATCCTGTGTAGCAGCTTTCCTTGGCTTGTGTTCCATAACGCACCATTTAATAATCTCATAATGTACCATCCACTCTCTGCCATCTCAGCTCAAGCATCATGCCTGTCCCTTGTCAACTTGGTCACAGTCTCATCTGTCTGGTCTTCTCACCTATTTCACGCCCCACCTGCCTCAAAGTTGACCTTTTTCATGTGAAGGATGTGCTTTAGTTTAGCTGCTGCGTGTGTGTGTGTGTGTGCTTGCGTGTGTGTTTGTGTGCGCGTGCCTGCCTGCCTTTCCTGTGCCCCATCCCACCTCTGGACCCATCTTCCCTCACTCTATTCTTCTCCCCTATGCGGCACTCTTAGCTGTGTGAGGTTCACCTGTCTCACCTCTCGTGTATCTAACCTCTCACCGGTCTTGTGTCTCACCTCTGTGTCTCACCCTGTCTCTGGGCGTGTCACCTGTTCGCCAGGTGCCTCGGATGGTGGAGGGGCTCCTGTGTGACTACGTGACCCAGGTGGCAGCGGCGCGTGACCACACGGTCGTGCTGACAGAGGAGGGAAATGTCTACACCTTTGGGCTCAATCGCTTCCACCAGCTGGGCCTCAACCCGCCCCCTGCCTCCAGCCTCGTGCCCAAACATGTAAGGACACAGGGGTGTGTGGCAGAGGAGTAGGGGGGTTTCTAAAGGTCAATCTGGGCTCAGGGGATACGAGTGACTTATGCACTGTCAAGCTTAATGTAAAAGGTTTTTTCGCTCAGTCATTTTCATTGTCACAAATATTGTAGACAGCATATGGTTTACCTGAGAAAGGCACCATAGTTGATCAGGTACAGCTTGCATCAAGATACAATACAACGTGTTTGTTTACTGCACTATGCAAACAAACTGGAAACTGGACTGAACAGATGTGTTTTTTTTCTTTCTTTTGTTCTCTCTCTCTGTTCACAGGTATCAAGTAAGGCCCTGAAAGGGAGGTATGTTGTTGGTGTCGCTGCCGGAAGGTTCCACACAGTCATGTGGACCCATGATGCAGTCTACACCGTGGGGCTGAACGGGGGACAGTTAGGTAAGTCAAGACCAGACCAGCGCTGCAATAATGCGTCATTTTTACGACTCAAGTACCCCTTGCGTGAAACCAATCGAGTTCTTGACTTGCGGGGGGTATAAATAGCACCTCTGAACATAGAGGAAAAACATGAAAGGAATTATATGAAGATTACCTTATGCTAGGTGAAGTATGATGATGCCATCCTTGAGAAATCCATCTACAACTTTGTTGTTGTTTTTTTGTAAGTTGCACGTTTATTTCATCACAATGACAGTTGGGAAACACAATTTGCATAGTGAAATGCACCAATGGAGAGCTACCTATTTTGAAACAGAATGGGTGAATTGGGCATTGCAAACTATAACAAAGGTATGCTGTTGTACCACAACTTTTGACATTGCTACCCAGTACTACTTTCTATTCCATCTTCCTGCGAGGTACTCGATGTTATTGCAGAAACTAAAGAATGAATGTAACTGCTCAAGTGCTCTGTAAAAGGGCTACTCCAGACCAGATAGTCTAGACCAGTCCAGACCAGATAGTCTACACCAGTCCAGACCAGATAGTCTAGACCAGCACAGAACTTATTGTTTTGTCCTTTTATCTTTGACCTCTAGGTTATTTGCTGGATCCCAACGGTGAGAAATGTGTGACCACCCCCCGCCAGGTGTCTGCTCTGCACCACAAGGATGTCAGCATCTCCATGGTAGCGGCCAGTAACGGTGCCACGGTGTGTGTGACGGAGAAAGGCGATGTTTACCTGCTGGCCGACTACCAGTGCAAGAAGCTGGCCGCTAAGTGAGTTGTCCTCTCACTACTGATAGTTAGAACCTAGTAGTGGAATGCTAGGACACTTTCTGCAAACCACACAGGTGTATAAATGAAGTAAAATCTACACCTTTACTAAAATCAGTGCTGATTGTATTTTTTTGTAGCTAATTTAGCATTGTTGTTTGTTTGCCCTTGAGTACTTTTGAGTGATCATTCTTTTAAGTCTTCCAGTAAAGTAAACTGTGTGATCTTAGAGCTCCCTAGTATACTAGAAAAGTTTCCTTATTTGTTCTTTTTATGGTTTGTTCTTCATCTTTGCCCTAGTGGAGGGCCTCTACGGTAACCAGGCTCACCATAGGAGTCCAGTTATAGATGTATGCCTGGTTGTTCTGAATGTCATGGCCAGAAGGTGTTGTCCTGCTGGGTTCAGTCACATTCTGTTAGTTCTCAATGACCATTGTGGTTTGGGGTTATTTTTTTGTTCAGGCAACTCAACATTAGGAAGGTTTTGGTGACCGGGGGGAGTCTAGACCATCGTGTGGACCCCCAGGTGCTGAATGAGAACGGGGGAGAGAAGGCAGCCATCCTGGCCTTGGACGAGGCTGGAAGAGTGAGTGATGATGGTTTCTCCCTCTTTTTAGCCAGAAGCAAGTTTCTGTTGTTTGTTGTGGTGTTGTAACTACAAAAGGCATGAAGAAATCTCAAACTTAAACAAACCCTACCAAACCAAGTCAAATGAGCTTAAAGACCTTGAAATGACCATAGTCATGTCTGGTCTTCTTTATGAATGTTATGCTTAGGTTTATGCTATTCAGTGTTAACCTGCCATCACATTTCTGAGATGATGTGTTTTCTCATAATGTACGTTCTCCTCTCTCTCTCTTTCTTTCTTTCTCTCGCTCTCTTTCTTTCTCTCTCTCTCTTTCTCTTTTGATCTCTCTCTTTCTCTCTCTCTCTCTTTCTCTCTCTTTCTGTCTCTTTGGTTCTCTCTTTCTTTCTTTCTTTCTTTCTTTCTTTCTTTCTTTCTCTCTCTCTCTCAGGTGTTCTGCTGGCGTTCCGTGGGTGGAGCCCTGAGGCAGTGCAGGTGGGCGTACGGTCGTCAGGTGTTCATGTCTGACATCGCCCTCAGCAAGAGCAACATGATGTTCGTCACGCAGGAAGGCGAGGGCTTTAGTGGCCAGTGGCTGGGGGAGTACAAGAAGATCACGGACAAGAAAGGTACACAGAACACATTATATAGATTACTGCCAGAGGAGGGCTATAAGATCATGGGCAAGAAAGGTACATGGAATCTGAAGGCTGCTGCCATATGACCATAGGAGAATCAAAGACAAAAGTAGAGATTGCATCTATAGGTTACTGTCAGAGGACAAGAAGGATTGCAGGCAAGAAAGGTCACAAAGAACAAAGAACAAAGCCCACATGCATCGATAATCAGAATGTTTTCCAGATGATTATCTATCTGTATTGGCATTTCAGATAGAAATAAACAAGGAGACTTTGCTACAACGAACCCGTAGTTATCTAAGCTGTGACGGCTTACCGGTTTTCAGTGTCATATAAGGATGTGCCACTAGATGGAGCCATATTAGCCTGCCGGTTTGTGAACGAGAAATGGATCAGATTGTTTTATCATGAGTTAAAAAGCTAATCATTTCAGCAAATAATGAAAGTATGCACATTGAATGAAAAAAAGATTGTTGCTTAGATAGAAAAATAGCCAACGCTTAGACATTATGAAAAAGACAATACAAATATATCGTCAAGTATATAATCATGTCTGGAACATGTGCAATAGACGGAAGGACACATGAACAGAGTCAGTTTGCCCAGCACCAGGAAGGAACAACCTCACCACAGGACTCCTACTTCCTCTTTTTCATCATCTTAGTGGCTGCATACCCTAAGACTGTTCTCAAACTGGCAAGTTTAGTAATCACTATTACTAAACAGCGATTGCCGTTAAGCAGCGTCTTACATTTAGGAGCACGAAGAGTGAATTCTGTGTAAATTAATTATGCTGTAGCGATGAGTGGCGTGTAATTATTATTATTATTATTATTATTGTTAAATAGTAAGCTTCAAGCAGGTAAATGTAGGCATAAAATCACCCGTATAAATGAACAATGAATGGTGTGCCATTGTTTCTTAGTGGCTGCGTACTCTAAGACTGTTCTCAAACTGCCCTGTTTGCCAATCACTATAACTAAATGGTAACTATAAGCATCGATGTAAATTGCATACTGAGGCAAGATGGGGTGAAGTCACTATGTCTGTCCACCTCTGTCAGACCCAGCCGCAGGGGTGGAGGTGTGCGGCCACTCGGAGGCTGGTGGGGTGTACGAGCGCATCCGTCTGGAGAAGCTCCCCTACGTCCACCGTGCCGTCAGCATCACCGTCGACTCCAAGGGACGTAACTTTGCCGTGCTACAGTCTGACCCCAAGACCAGGTACCTAACACTGAGGCGTGTGATGAGATGATTGTGTCTGGTCCCTATAGTTGTCTGTTGTATAGCCGCTGGTCACTTCAAGGTCACAGTATTCACTGAACAGACAGCGTGATCAATTATATAGTTGGATTGGTTGGAAATGTGTTTTAATGAGGTTAAATGTGCATCATAAATATCACTGTATTTCTATGTCGCCTTACCATCCAGTTTATAGCCTTACTTGATGGTTTTTGGTCTTTTTTTTATACTCCCTTATACCACCATTTAACAACAGATAAACATGTGGTCTTTGTCATACCTGGAATGTCACACAGTAACGTTATACTCCCTCCCTGTTTCCCAGTCTGTATGAGATTCCCACCGTCTCCTCGTCCACTTTCTCCGACCACCTGCGTACACTCCGAGCCGAGACCGACGAGACGGACAGCATCCATGACGTCACTCTGCAGGCCGGCTACCGCACCTTCCCCGCCCACAAGTACATCCTCTCCGTGCGCTCCGACTTCTTCCGGAAGCTTCTATTCCGCACGGACGGCCAGGGCGACAGCGGCAACGGCGGGGATGACTGGGGCTTGGACGAGGAGGAGGAGGTGCGCCGCAGTGAGGACGCGTCCGGCTGCGACCTGCTGGTCCTGGAGAAGGTTCCGGCGGAGCTGCTGGAGCAGGCGCTGCAGTTCATCTACACAGACACGTGCGACATGCTGACGCACGGCGCGCGCCCCAGCATGCCGCGCTCCAGCCCCAGGAAGGAGCCGAAGGAGAAGCAGGGTCACGACCAGCAGGAGCAGCTCATCCACAGCTTGCAGGAGCTGGGCCTGGGGGACACCCTGCGGGGCCGCTCGGCGCTGGAGGTGTACCGCGCGCTTCCGCCCCCTACCTGCATGGATAACAAGGACAAAGACAAGCCCAAGGGTAAAAGCACCAAGACTGGCAAGAAGGGCAGCAAGGGCGGTGGTGGCAGGGAAGCAGGCGGTGCCAGCCCAGTGAAGATGCTGCAGGGTCTGGCCAAGAGACTGGGCCTGAGCAGCCTCTCCAGCAGGTGAGGACACACTGACCTAGTGGATGGTGACTGGAACTATGAGCTTTCTTTGGAGGGGGGAGATCAAAACAAGAGTATATGGCAGTGATTTGAATCAATTAGGTAACTGAATTAGCTGAATATTTGATCCTGTCGGTGCTGACTAAAACAGGTGCTTTTAATTGTTCCATTGTCTCAATGAGAAAATAGTTTTGAGGTTACAAGTACAAGTTGAAACATTGTGTTTGTGGACATCACCGATGTTCAAATAAGTTGTAAATCACATAATGTTTGGTTATGATCACTCAGTTTTACAGTTCCTCTTAAAGTCCCGGTAAAGTACTTTGCCTAAAAAAGTACTCCATCAGTCCTCACCACAGCATCATGAGGGCCTTGAGTGATTCCAACCCAAAGCTCTGATAGAAGAGGCATGTTAATTGAAGTGAGATATCTACTCTCAAAAACTCCACTAGTAGATGAAGCACTGCTAATGGCTGTTTACGGTCCTAGAGCACCCATCTCTGCTGTAGTAGCTTTAAGCTTTTGATGTCTCACAGAGGTGGTATGGTACGGGTAACGTTATGGGTATGGGTAAGCTTGTTGAGTGAGCCAGCTATTAATCAGGGATGTTGTTCTTGGCAGGTTGGAGGGCGTGAAGTTTGACAATGGCACAGTCACCGTGACGACCAAAAAGACGGGCAACAGACCAAAATTCAACCAGAAGAAGTGGTAAGATGTTGCGTAGTTCCCGCGTTCATTGGTTACCCCAAGCAACCCATTTAAGTGTTGCCTTGGTCTAGTATGACCACTTATGCAAGGTGCAAACAACACCAAGGTCATGTGTTTGCTACCAAGGAAACACACATACTAATGAAAATGTATATCTTCTGTACTACAAGTTGTTTTGGATAAAAGTGTCATCTAAATGACTAACTGTAACTTCTATGTCAACCGAATGTAAATAATAAATGTAGATGTTGATGAGGACTAGACTGTGCAGACGAGGCTGGCATTCGTTTTAGCTCTTCCCCGTGGCCCGTCGTCCCTAGCTCTCCGGTCTCTTCAGAGAGGTTGTGGGGAGCTGTCTACTGTAGTCAGCACAGCTGCTCAGAGTTTGAAACAAGTGACCTTTCAAGGACGCCTCCTCCCCACTTCCAAATGCCAGCTAGATGCTAGTTTGGGCCCACTCTCTGTTGTGTCCTTAGTACAGTTGACTTAAGACGGTGATTTAATGTGCGCTTCTCATGTCGGTACACATTATAACACGTTATGAACTCCAACATCAATTTGTAAGCCTAACTCCACTTTCTGAAACAAACTGTATTCCTGTAAGAAGTCCAGTTTAACCATCAGTTAATGAGGCACAAAGTGCAGAGTGGTTGCGGACATCCATTGACGTGGATGAGGCAGGCTGGATGAACGGTGTTTGGTCTGCTCTGATTCCCCACCTCTCTTCTCTGTGTTCACAGCACCTACTTTTGTGACGTCACACTCCGAGCTGAGGATGGCAGAGAATTCCCCTGTCACAAATGCGTCCTGTGTTCTCGACTGGGTAAGCAAAGCGCTGCTAGACTGAGAAACTACTGAGAAACTTCGCGACTCCAAATGCTATCATGCTTTTTAGCATGCACGTAGTTTGAAGCATGTATTATTTAACATAGGCCCACATACCAAATAGCATGACTATGTTGTCATGATATTTTACAGTTCTACAGTACAGTGTGGTCACTGTAGTCACTGGATTGAATGTCATAAATTAGCTCAAACATTGTTCTGAAGATGGCTGTCCATCTTCTGGTGGGTTGTTCCAATGGTGGTTCAATGGAGGTCAGAGGGTGTGGATTTATCCCTAGCAGGAATTCTAGTTAATAAGAATAATCCTGCTTTAACATTTGAGATCGCATTACCACCCCTCATTTTCAGTTTCTTAAGGGCGATGGATAGTGTGCATATATTCTGATCAAAATCTTTCTACAAACGGGCAGTGCTTTCCTAGCACAGCATTCCTATATGGGCTTAACATTAGTGTATTGTTAACATCAGTTTTCATGTGTTTTTCTGACAGAATACTTCAACAGTATGCTGGGCAACCCCTGGATTGAGGTATGTTATGCCAACACTGTGTTAAAAGGGTTTTGAGGGGCAAATTCAGTAAAAGGTTAATACTGCTGAGTGCTGTCATGAAGCGTCATTCCAGTCCTGTAGATTCGAATAAATGGTGTAATTTGTCTGTGTGCCCCCTACAGGCCACCAGTTGTTCTGCGCTGGATATGCCCACCAGCTCTGAGGTCCTGCAGGTCATCCTAGAGTACGTTTACACGGATGACTCACCAACTGTCAAAGGTAACATTTTCTCTCTGTGTAAATTGTTTAAGGGTTAATTGATTATATAACCGTAACATAACAACATGCTGAGACACTGGAGATCAGACCTATGATATAATGCCTGTTTTGTTATACTATTGGTCTTTACATCTTTTCATCTCTCTGTCTCTATCCCTCACTCCATCTCTGTCTAATCTCTCTCTCTCTCTCTCAGAGTCACTGAAGGTGGAGTTTGTGTGTAACGTGCTGGTGGTGGCTGACCAGCTCCTCATCCCCCGACTGAAGGAGATGTGTGAGGTGGCCGTCACTGAGAACCGTGAGTTTGACTCTCTTCTCTCCATCTATTACCTGCTGTGTCTACTCCCTCTCTTTCCCCCACCCCCTATGCCTTCAGTTAGGTCATTAGGTTATAGTTAAGTATAGAATAACAGTGGTTCTCAACTGGTGGGTGAAGACCCAAAAGTGGGTTGCGGAATCATTCTGAATGGGTCGCCGTGTGTGTGTTCCTTCAGAACTTATACATGAACAGTAGCTTTTATTTTGAAATGGAAATACGCTGAGTCCTCACAGTTCTCATGCCTCAGTCACAAAGGGAAAAGGGAGCTCTCGGAAGACAGAGACAGTTGTGCGTGAGCTGCAGATGCATAGCCTGCTGTTCAGTAGTAGCCTACTGTAATGTAAGTAGGGAGAGCCACAGGGATGTCACTGGTGGCCTAGTTGAATCTTTGTGTTAGAATTCATTAGCCTGGGTGCCAGAACAAACTTAGCCCCGCCCACAACATTTGAGGTCGGGAAGTTCGGTCTGGCATTGCTCCGTTGGGGAGAAACTATCTCCGATCAAAAATTAGTTCGGACCAATCAAATTGTCAGGGCGGGCTTTATACGATGATGGACAGATGATCAACAGTAACGTAATCAACCACGTCACCAAAGAGCGCTTGGGTTGAATTTGTTTTCAACAAACATGGCTGCCGCTGGTGAGCTGATTGGCTGATTGGTTGTAGGTCTATCCAATTGAGCGAAGAGGCATTTTTTTTCCTGGTTCGGTTGAAACCGCCTCATAATCACAGCCCAATGGAGCAGTATCAGACTCATATTCTGACTAGAATTATGAGTGTGACAACGTAAGAATTCATAATTCTGTGATAAAAGTTAAACGTTTAGCTAATTACTTCAGTTATATTGTTGGGTAATGTGACATGTGACCGAGATTAGCTATATTATATGCAGTTTTGTGTGTGGGATAGAAATCAACATGTTTTACAAATTCCGTGAAGAATACAACGTGAAGTTTGGCAAAAGAAGCAATAAGTCCCCAGATAAGAATCTGTCTGATGACTTAGGCTAATGTGCTATGAATCAAATTAGGTCACAACTTAATGAGCATTGTAAATTGTGGGTCCCAAGGCCAGACCAGTTGAGAACCAGTAGTTTAAATTACATAGCCCTCCTTGACTGTGAATAGCGGGAGAGAGAATGTTAAGTGCATGTTAATAGGGGTTTCCCTTCCCCGATCTCCGCAGCGACCCTAAATAGCAGGACTGAGAGTGTTAAGTGTGTGTTAATAAGGGGTCCCCCTCCCCTCTGTCCACAGTGACCCTAAAGAACGCTGCCGAGTTGCTGGAGTTTGCCTCCATGTACAATGCTAACCAGCTGAAGCTCTCCTGCCAGCAATTCATCGTGTTCAACATGGCCGCACTACTAGAGTCCAGGTGAGGATGGGCATTTCCCCTTCCTGTGTGTGTGTGTGTGTGAGAGAGATATATGCTGATGATGTTTACTTCTGCCTTCTGTAATGGTTGTGTGTGTGTGTGTGTTTCAGAGCACTGGATGTACTGAGTGAAGATGTGTTGGTAGAGCTGTCTGCAGCCTACAGGAGAATGGTCAGTTTTCTTCCACACACACTCAGAAACACCAAACATACACATAAGAAATTGGGTCATATATGCTTATCATTTTGCTTGTATTACTGTTAATGTGATGTACTGTCAATTATGATTATATTATTATACCGTGCGTACACATCAGTTACTATAATATGTTGGTTTGGTTTTTCTGGTTCGTGAGTTAACGTTTTCGTGGTTTGGGAGGTGTCCTTTTGTTGTTGATTCTTAATTGTTGGTGATTTGAGAATGTCAGACCGATATACAACATCCCTTTGTAGATTCCAGCCATGCAGAGGCGCCTGATCACGCCCTACCCTAACGCCCCAGACCTGAGTGGGTATGAGGACAGAGACCCCCTCTCGTCTCTGGGCACCAACATCGAAACCAGCCTGTCCTGCAAGTAAGGAATTTGGTCTTGGGCTTGAGACTGAAACAGTACATCCACACTGTATACAGTCTCACACTAGAATATAAAGAACACAGGGGTCTACCCACCCTATGCCTGCCGATTAAACTCATTTTTACCCTGGAGTAAACACTTCCTGCTAGTCATTAGTGACACTGTGCCAGATATATGTGTTTAAAGGGTGTTTTAAATGACCCGGTCTGTTCCTGTTCCTTCAGTGAGATTCTCCTGAAGAAAGCCAAGCTGAAGGCCAAGCGGAAACCACGGCGACGCTCCGACAGTTCCGGGGGCTACAACCTGTCTGATGTCATCCAGAGTCCGCCCGCTTCTGGTACCACACCCCTTCCATCCCCTCCTCTCCTCCCTGATGCATTCAAACATTGAGGAGATGAAGTGATCACTTCAACAAAATCCAGAAGATTATTTTGAGTCATTTAGCACACAGACACATTTTCTGTCTTCTTTAAAAATCAGTCAAGTTTTCACTTCAGGGTGCCAAGACTCACATAGATTATAGATGAATAAACATGGAGTAATTACATCTCTGAGAACCACCACTGACTTTCAAGTAATTACGCTGATGACTTGTGTCCCATGCTTACTATCAAAATGATAGATAAGACTCTTTCTATGAGATGACTGAGTTGGTATGCGCTGCACAATAGGAAAACAATTGGTTTACAGTGGCTCTGTGTTTTAAGGTCATAGATGCAAGGCAGAAAAAGAAAATTGCTTGACACAAGTCAGTGGTCCGTGCGTTAGCAAAATTGTTTCTCTGCAACAATTTGTGTCTGCTCTATAACAAATATCTTAAAAAATATTTGTGTTGTGTCCCTCTTGTGTGATGTAGGGGAGAAGTGTTTGACCTCGGGGATGTTCTTTGGGGACATGGGCCCCCCAGCGAAGGCCAGCTCTGTGGAGTCTCTGCACGAGGTCGTCACGTCCGACTCCGAGGGCAGCTACATGGGGGTGGGCAGCCCACGAGACCTGCCGTCCCCAATAGCCCTGACCCGGCCCGAAGCACAGGTAGGACACACACACACACACACACACACACAAAGACAAAGACACACACACTCTCTCACTCTCTCTCTCACACACACACACACACAGACACACAAACATACCTGTGTCATTCCGTGTTGATGAAAACATTCCTTACCATTCCAGTGTAGCTGAGGACACTGAACATGTCGGTAACGCTTGTGCACATAAAACAAATACTTGGTAGCACTATAAGTACTTACTGTTAAATGACCACACCTGGTCAGGAGGAGAAATCTGGCCCATCCTGGATGAGGACGCCCCCCAACACCCCCCACCTGATGAATGGAGGCCACACCCCACCTGCAAGTTCCGCCCCTGAGCCCATACCTGTGGTCCAAGCCAGGTAAGCCAGTGCAGCCCCCAGATCATTGGGACAAGGACTAGCTGCAGTCTCTACTGTAGTCGACATTATAGAGGCCACACTTTATTTTCAATTAAAAAAAAATATCTACAGCAGGTTCTACTGTCTTTAGGCATATTTCTACCCAGGTTAAAGTTCAGCTTTATATTTTCGGTTCCCTTATCACGACGGAAATTCATTGTAACTTGGAAGTCAGCACGTAATACGTTGCTACACAACACCTGAAACTTTTAAAGTTGCGTGAAGAACAATTTTTTTTTCTCAGCTGAAGTCACGAAACGGCAACAAAATCGGGGTAATGTCTTTTGTTGTTTTGTCGTTTTGTCAAGTAACTGTGTAATAAGCGGGTTAATGTATAGTCTGCCGATCATTCTTGAAAAAGGAATCCCTTCAGGACAATCCCTCCACTGCACGTCAGGGTCCTGTTCATTCTGTCTGGATTTATTTTTCATTTTTATGAAATAATGTAAATGTTTGCCGGTCATTCTTATGACCGGCAAAGAGTTACATTATTTTACATATACTGTACATTATCCCTTCCATATTAGGTTGGTCCTTCAGCAGCCAAAGAGGACACGTATAACTCCTCTCTCTGCTCGTCACCCGTCACTGGCTCCCTGTAGCGGCTACAGTTCAACTCCCTCACTCGCCTACAGGGCAGCCATGTAATCGGCACCAACCCATTGAAATGCCATGATTCAGGACTATTTCCCCTCTCGATCACTGCGCTCCTCTGATGAGCGTCTGTTGTCCTTACCCTTTTCTCAGCTGCAACAGATCGCAGACGAGACTCTTTTCGTTCACTGTTCCTCAGTGGAGGAATGACCTACCTAGTGCTGTCCGTTCCAGTGACAGCCTTGGTACTTAAAAAAAAAAAAAAAAAAAAAAAAACTTTAAAAACACACCTTTTTCAAAATCATCTTTCTTATTAGTTAATTTGTTTGAGGCATATTTTATTTAAATGATGATAGTTTTGATATATATTTATTGTTGATTGATTGACTTCAAATGTCTTTGCTTTAATGTTTAACTGTTAGCCGCTTTGGACAAAAGCGTCTGCTAAATACTATAACTATAACCATGGAACTATAACTGTCTGAAATCAGTAATGTGAGCTCCTAGTGAAGGCCCAGATGAGGGGGTTCTTTGTGTCTGTGTCTGTGCTGCTGTAGTCATTGCTCCTAGAGAATGATGAGCTCATTAAAGGCCATCTGTGTGTGTTTTACCCAGCACTGCCCCTCAGACTCCTCCTGTGATGGACCTCAGGATTATTATGGAGATGGAGGCCAGCTCAGTGCATCAAGGAGCCACGCCCAAAAGCCCTGGATCGTGAGTACTTCATTTGTCTGTGTCTGTGTCGAGTTGTGTTGTGTTGGGTTGTGTTGTTCTTTGTTGTGTTGTCTTCTGGTGTGTGTTTGCTGTATGGCGATGAAAAGGCTTAGGCTGAGAAGATGTAAAGAATAGACCAGGGAACATGTTTTCTCTCATATGTTTGAATGTCTTATGCTTGCTTTCTAAACACCTTGATAGGCAGCTTTATCTCAAGCCTCATCTCCCTCTGTGTGATTGACAGGTGGGGGATTGTAAGCAAGGCGTCCCCCCTCCCGGCGAAGCTTTCCCAAAAGCAGAGGAAGCTGATGGCCATGGCCTCCAAGGAGGGAACCCAGGACAGGACAGCCGTCATCCAGTCCCCCACCGCACCCGTGGTCAACCCCTCCAAACCCGCCAAAGCATGGTGAGGAGTGCAGTCTGTTTTTTCGCTTTGAGTCTTCCACACTGTCCTATCCCCCTCTCACGTTCTCACACAGATCTGTTGGGCAAGTTTCTTGTGTCACTATTTGTATAAAACCTCTCCCTATCCTGTAGGCCAGCTTATAGAATTGCTAAGAGCGGAGATTGGAATGGCAGAATATGGTTTTGACCATAACGGCTAAAGGAGAACTCCAGCATTTTTTAACCTGGGCCATATTTTGCTATCTTTTTACGGACAAAAACTATCGAAATCGTCCGGTATTGACGGCTATGCAATGTGGTCCTATGGGGCTTAATTCTTCATTATTCTGAATATACCTTTCTCAGATGCACTATTTGTCTTAGTGCCTGACTTCATGTGCTGTTAAAGTTCATCTCCATCTCTTTGTTACCAGGGCGACAGCTGTCCAGTCTCCCCCGGTGCTGCGGTCCTTCAGGGAAGTCCTGGAAGAGGAGGCGAAGCAGGTCAGGACCTCTCCTGCTGCCCCAGTGGCTGCTGGGAGTCCGGGGGCTGCAGTTGGACCAGCACCAGGAGCAAAGAAGGTGACCTTCAAGTGTGCTGAGACCAGCGACATGGAGAAACCAGTAGGGTAGGCACACACACACACATGCACACACACTCACACTCACACGCACACACACTCACATCACTGCAGTACACACTTAAATACTGTTAGTAGTACACTTACTTATCCAATCAAACTAATTTGCATACAAGCACATGCAAACACACACTTCTTCTGCACACACATTACCATCCCACAACATACAGTAATACTGTGAGTGTATCAGTACTTTATTGGGCCCGAGTAGGCCTATTTTTTACAGGCAGTGACCACTAGATTCACTCTCAGCTTTTCTGTATTTTGGCCATGTGGGGGCACTGTTGTTCTTACAAACTACAAGTCGCCTGGCCAACCTCAAACTACATTAATAACAGAGTGCTTAGTCTACTGTATCCATTCCTCAAAGATGAGTGAGATTAGACATTAATAAATATATCATGGGCTATTACTTCACTCTTTTATTTTATTTTATTTCCTTTTATTTAAAATTGGTGAACAGAGGGGGAGCTGCAGAGCAAACAGCAGCATCCCAACCCCTGCGTGGGCCTCAGAGCCCACCCCCCTGTGGGCTCTGAGGCCCACGCAGGGGTTGGGATGATGCTGCCCTGTCCGGGTGGAGTCTGACTCACGGTCATTTTCCATTTTTCACAGATCCCACTCCCAATCCCTCTCACACATATATTGATGTTTCCCATCTCTCTTCACTAACCTGTCTGATTAAAGGCAAAAAAGACCCAGAAGAATAATAAGGAAAAAAAACAAGATTGGGGAACAGTTAGCATAAATGCATAGTGTCCTGTTTACACAAAGTCAGACAAAGTCAGGCTATATATGTTATTAGTTTGTGTTTATGGTTTGGCTTTGTTCCTTCTCTCTCTCTCTCCCTCTCTCTCTCTCTCTCTCTCTCTCTCTCTCTGAGTGTGTGTCTCTCCAGTATTTAGTCCCAAATGTGTGATCTGGTTTGCCATTTTGATCCATTACAGTTGCTGCAGGGTTTAGATACTTGTGGGTTGTTTGATGCTCTGTCACTTTTGCACACTGTGTGTCATGCTGTCTGTGATGTGACCTTCCCACTGTGTGCTTCTGCATCTGTTAGACTTGCTCTCAGGCAGATGGTGGTTTTGCTAAGCAGATGCAATCTGTCATTGGCAAATATGCACACACCATTACAAAATCCAATACTGATGCATGTCACAGATTAGAGTCTGTAGAAAAGGGGATCTGTGAGATTAGCTGCTCCAAACTGCCCACCGTCTGTGTGTGTGTTTGTCCATTTTTCAAAAAGAAATAGAAATTGAGGCAAAAATGTGCAGGTCCATTTGTGTGTATGTGTGTGCACGCAAAGGTGTGTGCACACACACGGTGTCTGTGTGTGTTTGAGTTTGTGTGACAGAGAGAGCGAGCGAGAGAGAGAGAGCGGGGTAGAGTGTGTGTCAGGCCCAGGGGAACTGATGAAACAGCCTCTCAGACAGATGAGTCTCAGAGTCTCTCAGAGTTACCGTGACCTGTACCGTCTGCGTCTCATGAGGCGGGTGGCTGGCTGGTGTTTTCAGCCGAGCAGGGGGGAGAGGTGGGCCATATAATAACATTAAGAGTGAGCTTAGCACAGAGTGAACCACTGCATCTTCTTTTTTGCTTTTGGTTGTGTCTTTCCGAGAACATGTGAATGTCTTGTGTGTCTTCTTGTGTGTGTTTCATACTTGTTTCTATTCATGTGGGCATGTTTGACTATATTTGTATTGAGGGCTATTGAGGAAGTGTGTGTGTGTGTGTGTGTGTGTGTGTGTTGAATTACAGATTATTATAGATTTGCTGTAGCTCTCCATCTTGAAGTTATGTTTCTGATCTCACAGGCATCAAGAACCTTTCAAAAGGTGTGTGTGTGTGTCTACTTCACTTAGGGTTGGTGACTTTTGTGTGTGTGTGTGTGTGTGTGTGTGTGTGTGGGTGGGTGTGGGTGTGGGTATTGTATCTTCTATCTGAATTCTGTGGCCTTGTGGTGGACCCAAGAGCACCAGAGTGGATAAGGGCAGACTGCATGTCTCTATGCATAGAGTGCAGTGCGCTGTACGTGTGCACGAGGAACGTGAGAAGTATGAGGAGAGAGAAACAACAGAGCTGTCACACACTCACACCCATACTGACCAGTTGCTCTGACCATTCTGTGAAACTCATGTTTGAAATGTTCAAACCATGCAAAGATGTCTCTATTTTACTTATCTCATCTTATCAAATGACCCAGGGGGGGGGGGGAATTCCAGGCACATGTTTTGTCTGTACTCTATGTGCTGGCTAGGAATGACACCTATGATTCCTGTGATTTAAATGGGTGGTTTGTAGTCTTTGTGTCCAAATGGTGGAAATGCTTCTAGACTGAGAGTAAAAAGTAAAAATTGTATTATTACTGTTTCTAGTCAATTTTTGCATCTTGATTCTGTGTTTCAGGTGTTTGTTAAATTTATTTATCTACGTTCTGTTGGCCCAGAAACATGTAAACATTTGCAATAAAATGTCCAAAACATGTTCAAAACGGCACAAGGAATTTTGGGAAGCTCTTCCTTTGAGATTGACGTTATTGGAGATGTAGAAGCATTGTTTTGTTTGACGACAGAAACTGCCAACTGTACGTTTTAAGCTCTAGACGTCAGACTGAGGGGACAATGTGATGACTGCAGCTGTGACGTTTCCGAGCTGACCCCTGATCTCTCTGTGCTTGTACCCCCTCACTCACTGGCACTTCCTGTCACTACCCATCAGGCCGTGGGTGCTGAGCGGGGTGGCCAGCCCTCTGGCGGGAGCAGCTGTGACCTTTGCCACCATCGTGGAGGAGGAGAGGCAGCAGGAGGCTGCGTTGATCCGCAGCCGAGACAAACCGCTGGCTCTCATTCAGGTACGACCCCATCTGTCTCACCACCCCCTTCTTCTTCTTCTTCTCCACTCCTCGTCTGTTTTTCTGCTCTCTGTCGCTTTTTACTCCTTCCTCTTTTTTTTTTCCCCCTCTCTCTCTCTCTCTGTCACTTATTCCTGTCTTTTCCATTTATTTTCTGGATTATTTCTTCTCCATCATGTTGTTAGTGTTTGAGTAATCATCATCATCAATAGCATCCATGTCCGCTCTCTGCGGGCCATTTTTGACTTCCTCTTTTAATCTCCCTCTGTGTGTGCTTCTTGCTTACTGCCCCGTTGTGTGTTATCAGATCGAGGAGCGAGCGATTCAGGACCTGTTGCTTCACTACCGAGCTGCCAACAATCCTGACGAGTTGATCGTGGTGGAGAGAGCTCCCCAGGGTCCTATTGCCGCCCCGACCTGGAACAAGCACTAGCAGAAACACCGGCACAACATACAATTAACACAGAGAAATGTTAATACACTCTTCATGACCCCCCCCCTCCCCCCTAACTCAGTGTTTGCATTGTGCCTCATGCTGTGGATGAAGTATGACAGACAACAGTCTGTTTTTTCTTTTCTTTTCTTTTCTTTTTTTTTTTTTTCTCATGTGTCTCCGTTTCATGATGCTGCAGCTTCATTTCCTCTCTGTACACCAGGAGAAATGCAGTGAGGAAAGACAAATGGGTGGTCACCAAACCTTCCTGTATTTGATAAAACGGAAGCAAAGGATGGAGTGAGTTGTGTATCTTCCAAAGGATGGCCGTCTTGTGGTGTGCACAGAGCAGTCTAGCAGTTGCCAAAGATCCACTGGAAATGAGTTGTGAGGTAATAGGGTACCATGGTGCAAAGATCCACTGGAAATGAGTTGTGAGGTAATAGGGTACCATGGTGCAAAGATCCACTGGAAATGTGGTGGAGTCATGAGGGCACCTCTGCTGGAAAGTCCCAGGCTTCAGCTCAGGCCTGGTGGAAATGACGAAAACCAATGGCAGGCCGGGATACATTAACCTGCATGAGTTAGGTGGTCAGTATCACTACGTGCATGTCTGAATCTGACTGTAGGACAGCAGAGGTGTGCTGGGGACATTTTAATGTGTTGATCTACAGTGGCAGTAGTGCTAGACAGCTGGCGTTGATGCATATTGCAGTAGGGCCATCACTAGCCGTGGTCCTGCCAAGCAGTCGTTTGAAAAATGCACAATAAGAGCCAGACTCAAGCCTAAGTTCCTCGACTGGGGAATGTGCCTTTCTGCCTCATCGACCAATAATCTGTTACACGCGCACACAAAAAATACGTAGATAGATCTATAGGAAGGATATACCCCTGCACAAGTCAGGTTAGTGGATTGATCAGAACCAGCTGCCATTTTTATGCAAGGTCTTTGAGTTTGGTACCTTGTCAGCAGTTTGTTTGCTTGAGTCTCATCTGTCATCGTAACTATGGCATGCAATAAAGACCTCGTCTGCTTTAACTGTCATTATTTTGTGGTTTGGACTTGTGTAACACAGCATCACCAATTCCTTTTTCAGTCACTTACTTCTCCATTTATAAAATGGGCCTCTTCCAGCTTCCTAGTTTTACAGCGAAGTGAGTAAAAGTATGTCTCTCGTCAGTAGAACTTGCGTTGCTGTCAGCGGTGGGGTCTTTCTGTAGTGTAGGTGCCCCAAGTAATTGCCCAGGGTACAAACAATCGTGGGGTGCCCATTCAATGCATCATGGAGGGGTGTCCAAAATATTATTCGCCCAGGCCTTGTGCACCAGGTTTGGCTGAACCACCAGTCTTTGCACTTAACAGTTTTGAGTGGATGATTTCACACGGAACCGCTTGTGCTTGAAGATAATAACCCGTTATGAATTAGACACTTGTTCTGGTCTTCCCAAGATAGACGGGTCGTCTTTTCTCTCAACCCCTCTCGCCGTGCATGCAGAAGCTTCATTAGTCCACTTAAGGGTCCCGTCCTGAGTGAGACCAGACTGAGCGACTCCTGCTCGGGAGAGCGAGTCACGATCAAGAGCTCCAATTGACGGTAATTACCGGAGCAGCCCCTTTCGGATGTCTGAGGTCTGGGCGCAAGTGAGAGGAATAGCAATTACCCAGTTCACTCCATCAGTAGAGGAGGAGAGCTGATGCGACCACACTGAGGAGCCTCTGGTTGTGTTAGGGGTGCACAGCAGACAGGTTTGCGGAGGGCCTCTCAGTGGTCGTCTAGATGAGATGACGTGGTAATTAATTAGCGGGGTTAATGGGGGTCGGAGAGGACATCCTACACACATACACTCATGAAGCGCCGTATAAGGACAAGCATATTGGACTCCTTTTTGGAGTGCACTGTGGATGCAGTAAATGCACCAAATAAGATGCCCAGCTGGTGGAGAGAGAATCATTTGTTTCCCGTCAAGGACATGGGGGGTAACAGTGGAGGAATAATGAAACAGAACCTCCCATTTTCCTGTCACTGTTCACTGATTCAAGCTAAGCAGCTGAAAGTAGTTGAAAATAAAAGCTATGTAATGTTTACTGTGTGATAAATAATGATTATAATGAATAATGAACGTCTTTCCTATATAGAAGTATTTGTTTACAGAGTAGTACACATATGACAAACATATGACATCCAAAATATATATTGCGTTTTCCCTCATGCGGATGTGTTAGAAGTCTTGCATGTGACACTGATGTCACCCTTTTCAATGTGAAGATTCCACAATACCACAGGGAGAGGTCGCCAGTCGTGTCCCCGCACAGATTGGAAGGCCATCGCACTCCTCTCCAGGAGTGGTGTTGGAGATAACACTGCTGGCAAGGTCACTCCTATGGTCATCAGGCTGGGCTCCTTTAGGAGTTTTAACAGCACTCAGACCTTGGTCCACTCACAGCTAAATAAGATCTCCTTTAAACACATGATTTCATTGGAGAATGTTATGGTGTGCGCCCATTTCATCAAATGCCAGCGGACCAAGCTTTTTGTGGGTTTGAGGGAGCAATAAAAAGATGAATCACAATATTTTCTTTACAACTTAAAACCAAAACTATAAAAGACTTGGAATAGCTTGGTTGTTGAACAGAGGGCTTTTCATTGTGATGTCTTAAGCTGTCTCTCTCAGCATCTGCCCCCGCGCTCAAGACAGTGACCAAATAAAACAGAATAAAAGCAGGACCTATGCCTGGACATTCTTGTCTCCATAGATTGACACTCCTGCCTTGAAGTAGCGCACTCTCTCTGCCTCCCTCTCTCTCTCTCTCTCTCTCTATATATATATATATATATATATATATATATATATCTTTCTGTGTCTCTGTCTCTCTTCCTCTCTCCCCCAGAACCCTAAACAACCAACTTATTTGGTCTGCCCAGAATTTTTTTTATTAAAATAGTTAACAGATCTGATTAATGAAATGGAAATGTTTAACTGTTTCAATGTAGAGACAAAGTTGAAAAAAAGTTACGCAACAGTTTTTTAATTTTCATTAATTAACAGTAAATAAGCTATATCAGCGCCTCAATGTTTGCACCATATTGTTGGGGAGGGGTGTGGGTGGGGATGCAATTGTTTTTCTCATTGACAAAGAGGGCCAGCCATGAAAAGTTTGGAAACCACTGCTTTAAGACGTGCGGTCTAGTTTTGCCCTTTCTCTCAGTAGAGAGACATCTGTCACTTTCCCTTTTCAGTGACTCAGGAAGAGATGGATAGAGAGAGAGAGATGGATAGAGAGAGAGTGAACAGTTTAAATCCTCACACAACCTTTACTCAGAGTTTTCCATTCTTAGTAGCCCTCATGGTCCCAGAGCTTAAATCCTTGGCTGACACCTTAGTCTCTTTCCGCTATAGCTGGCAGTAGAGAAGGCTAGCCAGCACTCCTGATCCCATTCCGCCTTCCTGGAGCCAGTTAGTGTGGATTACAAGGCCACTCTACGATGGTCAGCTGACCACTTTGAATAATTAGGGCTAGGGGGGAAGCCGGCTCTGACCGTGCCTGAACGTGCCTTTCGGGCCCGATGACGTAAATCTCCCAGGGCTGGCGTCACGAAGATGACCTTAGTCCGCGTGCAGCCTGGCACATTCCGTCTTGATGCCAAGAGACCAAGTCGCAGAGTGCCGTCGGGGGGGTAACCCAAGGGCTGCATTCCCTTGCTGATGTCAGCTGCTTCAGGCCATCAGCTATAGCAGCCAGCCACACAGTCCCATTTACAAGACTCATAGGGTTGTGGCTGCAAATATGACATCAACAACAATAAAAATGTCCGAGCTGGTGGAACAGTGAAGTATAAAAATGGACAAAGCATGTTATGCTGCTCATTAAAAAGACGGTCCTCACACTATGTAAGAACACCAGTTTGGCCAGTTTGCTTGGCCAGTGATATCAGGTATGCACCTGTTTTTACCCAAACAAAACTTCAGAACATTAAGGCCAGAGTTGGCATCAGTCCCCTAGGTTAAACTATAGCTTCCATTACTAAAAGCATGAACACAATTTCATCAGCGTCTTTGTTTTTATTCTTGATTCTTAATTACATAAGACTTTTTTGCCAAGACTCTATTGACTGATATAAACATTCACCCAAATTTGTCTTACCATTAAATACAGTAATCCTTCATTAACAATACAGGATATGCAAGCCGGTCCTCCTTAGTTTTCACAGTGTGACCATCTTTCTTGCAGCAGCTATAATTGACAGTTATGGAATGCCATGGGCTCTCTGATGGACGACTATTCATTGCTCATAAGCAGTCCACTCAACATTTCCACTCTATCATAGTATGGACTGCAGACTGCAAGCTCGGGCCCATATGGCACTTTGTGTTTCAAGCGCTCCGACTGCTCGCTGGGAGGATCTGCTAGGGACATTAGCGCAGCAAAGCACTTCTGCAGCATTCCATACCTCGCATTCGTCCAGAGTCATTGTTGCACAGGATAGTTTTCAAACACCCCATAATCGTGGAGAATCAAGTCTCCCTGTAGATTTGGGGTGGGTGATCTGATGCAGCCAACCCTGGAATCGTCCTCTGCTTTTTGCGGCTGCTGTTGTGTCAATTAACGGAGGGGATGAGCCGACGGGAAATAGCTAGCTCAGCCTTAGGTAAACTTCAGACTTTTTTATTTGCAAATGGAACACAATGCACAGTGGCGCTGCTTCTCTAAGCGTCTGCATCGACCTGATCTAACCCTGTGCAATCCTGGAGAGAGCAGAGCGATTCCCCAGGTCTATGACACAAGGGTCACAACAAATTAACTGAGAGGGGCTGGGAATCCCATTCTGGCCCCGAGCACACCTGTGATCGCCTCCCAAAACTAACCGAGGCTCCAGTTCCAGGGCGATCAGCCGAGATGGATGGACTAACACGGCGCACCTGGAATACTAGTCAGCTGGAGGAAGATGGCAGATGAAGGGAGGAAGAGTCGCCGAGAGTGGAGTGAGAGAGGGGGGGCGGAGAATTAGAAAAAAGGTGGGGGCTGCTTTTTGGAGGCATGTCACCTTTTTTCTTCCCACTGAATTCACAGTCCAGAGGAAGGGAAAGGGATAAAGGAACAACACTACCTCATCCATTAAGGGATATATTTCTCCATCACATTGATTAATGTTTTCTCTTCAATGAGAGATCCCTCTGTAGCAGCCCAAAGACTGATCTAAAGAACTGCAACAGAAAAGCAATTTCACATTCCCCCACCGCTAAACACTGTTTGCACAGCAAGTTTCTTCCCTTTCGGGAAGGAGTTTTTTCTTGCTAAAGAGATACGCAGCTGAGGCTGTGCCAGAAATATGTGCATCGGTTCTGCAGTAGTGCAATAAGCAAGATATAATATATGCACAGAGCACTGTATGCAACAGGATGTTGGTCAAGTCAGTGGTTAATCTGTTGTTTATCCATCACTTCACATAAGTGCGATGTGAAACATCCATGTGGCATCGTGAAAGAGTATAAAATTCACAGCAGTTTGTGTAGTGTTAACAGGTTGCATTTATTATCTTTTCACTCATCATTGGTTTCGTTCTCTCTGCTGCATGGGGCCATTTCCTGAAGCTGAAGGATTTTGCTCCACAGTACATCTGACCGATTCAGGACCCCAGTGGCTCCTTTGACATGTTTATCTTTCCTAATGGCAAAATTTCTGCCTGTTTAGAATCCAGATGTTCCTTAGTTTATTTGGTAAAGCTGCTGGCCTCGTCCACAGTCAAGTAAAAAAAATAAAATGTAAAAGAATGAAGCAAGCATCCTCCCCTGCCTGGGTCCATGGCCATAACCAGCTTTGAGGTCACCGAGGTCTGGATATCTGTCATTTTTTCAGATTGAGAAAATAAAATTTGAAGGTAAATACAACTGAATGAAAAATACAGTGGATGAGAATTTCTTATCTGAGTTTCTGCATGTACAACTTTTTTATTTAGGGTCTGTTGCACGTGAGTGTCGTCGGAACTTAAACTAACATCAGGTCAAATTTTGGAGGTACGTAGCAGCAGGAGGATTGCTCGTACACTGGCAGCATACCGCACTCGGTCAGACAAAAGACATGAATGACATTATCTTTGAGATACGTTCAAACGTAGCCTGGTACTGCAAACACTGGTCCTGCTGAAGGCCAGGCTGGCTATGTAATTCATTATAGCTAATGTTTCACACAACATGACTAATCAACAACAACAGAGAAAATAACAAGTATACTGTATAAAATATTTACTAAAAACTCATTTGCAAATATGAATATAAAAAAGATTTGACAAAAAGCCTGCAATAGTGTTTATTTTGATAGCCCTGTTTGCTAACAAATATGTAGTATTGTTGTATACTACTACTACTACTACCAATAATAATAATAATAAATAAATGCATTCTCCTTACAGTAAACTATCAACACATATATAGCAAGGTAATTAACAACAAAAGCAAATAGATCAGAGTAGCCTAAGAGACTAGTCAAAATGTCAAAAATGTTCAGACAGAATCCTATAGGCCTGTTTCTTAGGTAAGCCAAGGTCAGCCTCACTGATTTTCAAACCCTGATTACAGCCCTGCCTGGGTCCGGGGGATGTGGAGGTATTTTTCAGCGCGTTCTGAACTTCAGGCTCATAAATCTGAGGCTCCCATCTGCTCATTGGCAGACAGCGTTCTGTGTTATTGGCCCTAAGTGTTCAGGTCACACTGTACAGGCCTCTGGAGAAGGGTTTCCTCCTACCATAAAGTATGAGGTTTTTATAAAGCAAGGGCAATGGGCCTGGTTTCCACACATAATTGTACTTTTGGAGATGAAAAACAACTAGCGGTCAATAGGGTTTCTTTGCAGACTACCTCTTGGCTCTGAGTTCAGCATCATAAAAAACACTGAGGGCCAAGTGCATAAAAAATAACGGCTGCATTTGGCCTCCCCTTCATAATGATCAGCAGAATGTGTGTGACACAACCGCATGTACATACACTTCAGCGAAGTTGGAGCACTTTCAGTGTGTGTGTGTGTGTGAAGTTGCTTAATTAAGACGTGTGACTCAGTCTTTTGCAACTGATGTGATAAAGTCTCATTTGCAGAAGGGTACAGTTGATCCTGGCTATGTGAACATGACGGTACTGGACGTGCTCAGAGAAACAGACGTCCATCAGGGCGTGGAGCGATGCATTCTGGGAACTTGTGGTGAATGTGAATGTGAATGCGCTGCTTAGCGCGGGCGGAGGAGTGAGGCAGAGTTAGAGTAAATGGGATAATCTGGGTTTATGATGGATGTGCCTAGTGACGCAGGGCTTTGGATTCACTGACAGATCCTCCATGACAGGTGCCCTGCACTAGAGACGTCATTAGACGTTGATGGTTAGGGGGGCTTAGCCATTACTATGAGCGTCTACAAGCCCCCCCCCCCCCCCCCCCCCCCATCCGATCCCTCACCCCCCACACACAGACACCAAAAAAATGGGAAAGTTTGCCTCATCATCATCTTCTTCATCATCAATTCAAGAGTAACAAGCATTGCACACACATCTGGTTGAACAGCTTGCCCTGGTTGGTGCACAGTAGATATCATCAACATTTATATGCATAGATCTACCGGTATATGCTATCCAGCAGTTTACAGGTGGTTTCTTAATTAGCAATTTCATTTATTGTGTGCTTGTAGGCCTATTTGTGTTCTATTTACTCTTAATCCTAGTGCAGCGCTGAGTTTACCAGGGGCAATAGGGCCCTGTGAGGCGCGACCTGCCCAGACGGAGCTCTAGCGACTGGACAGGACCCAATGGCTCACTGTCGGCGGGTCTCAGTGAGCTTAGTCAGTGTAGGTCCTGTGTTAAGTCAGTAACTTTCTGGCATCATGAATTGATTATATCAATGTTTCTGCTACTTGGACGCTGAAGTGAGCATCTGTCACTGACTTGGACAACAACGACCTAACTGACCATAATCAACTAATTTAAATTGGCCAGGAATCAAACCTGCTTGGAACAGTGTTAACCACTTCACCACCAACAAGGTTAGAATACCAGGGGAGCTGACTATTAATTGACTATTGACACGGATCCCTACCAATAGCATTTCGTTTCAAAAAAGGTTTTAAACAACACTCTTACCATAGCATTATTCTTGCTACCTCTTTTACCTGCAAAAATCATGTAAACTGTAGCCCAAACTCCTTATCATGCAGAGTAACTTTTCTCCAGCCATAGCCTAGTCTAGTTTAGAATAACCGAAAATGAGAGCTGACAAGTGGTTTACTCCATTATCAGTTGCTAAGCGCCACAAATCCACACCCACACACACACACACACATACACTGATATAATCAAGTAGGATGCAGGTCAGCTGAGAATCTATCCCAGTTGCTTAGACGTAGCAAGGTAGAGACGAACAGGAGTGACATATTCTCGCCTGTGTTTAAAAAGCGTTCCACGCGAAAGTAAACACGTTGGGTCACACCGCCCACAGACAACTGACAGCACGATGGAGGCACAGATGCATTCACTAAGTGAATGAATTGAGACAAAAACCTCAGAGCCTCACAGAACCTCCAGATGACACCAAACGTATTCTTTTAACTATTATTTTGTTGTTAATAGCTCTAACGCTAGTTGATTCATCAAATTAATTGTATTTATCAAACAGTCACAATACATTATTCCAAAGTGTCTGACAGTTAATGCTGTGACTGCTGCAGGTCAAGGGTTAGCAGAAATATTGAGATGTTAGGGCATGTGGATTAACCTTGTAAGTAATGCATCAATTAAGGGAGGGAGAAAAATATCTAGAGATCACAAAGTCTCAGCACCTAGGGGCACTATATGGCGAGGGTTACACGCGTGGTTTGTAAAACTAAAATGTAGTGTAGGTATATTTAAAAGAAAAGAAAAAGCAGATCAATAAACACGAGCTGGTTGTGCATGCGTGATCTTTTTAACCCCTAGATGGCGATGTCGAAACGCTAAATTTGTTGAGAAACCTGGATTTCCCCCGTAACACAATGCATTCGCAGCATGCATGTAACATCAAAATGAACGTTATTTCCTTAATGATGCTGTCCGTTCCATTTAGTTTACTCTCTTGTGCATACATTGCTTTGCATGCATCTGCAACGCCCACATGAGATGGGCACTACATATGGGGGAGGAGGGGTTAGCCCCCCCCCAAAAAATGGATCGGACATCTAACAAATTTAAATCGGTAGACTATAGTGTACATTATTCTGTAATGCAGTCACTCGTCCTATGATGCACCTTTTATTCAATTGCCGTGAAAATACTACTTGTGAGACAGAGCTTTTAATGTCAAGTTGTTATTGGAGTGTCATGCTGTCACTCAAACTAGTCCGCACTCAGTGTAAGCAGCTTGACCCTGATAGTAGGGTGAACCTTGCGCTGAGCCTATGCAAGGCAGGGGTGCCGAGCCAGACACAGCGTACCGTAAGGTGTAAGATACAGATGCAGGGACAAGATGTGTGTCATAGCGTGTGTTGCGCTAAGCTTCTTTGACGGACCTGGCGTAATGGGCGGAAGAGAAATTACAGGAGCTTTTTTGTAATGTAGAAGTGTCGGAGACGCCACAGAATTCTCGAGTCAGCTTGCCAACGTGCACAACCTTCTGGCCGGGCGTAAGGCGCATATTCATGCAAATTTCATAGGCGTGCCTTCGGGCGATGGGTGACAGGCGGAACTCCAGTGAGTCTGTGACACAAACCAGTTCAATACAAATGATCAGCAGAAGTACACTTCGCTCGCACTGTAGAAACGGCTCGGGGGATACTTCACACTCACCAGACTGAGAAAAGCGTCGGGGAACGGAAAAGTGAGCCGCCGGAGAGGACCTACTCTCGCTTCGCCAACACCTTATCAAGGCTGCAGTCAGACGCCTGCAATCCGCAACACCTCAGCAAGTTTAGTAACTCAACGAAATTTGCATTGATGTAATTGATTTTTCTCTGCGCCATCGAGAACGTACGAAGCAACAAATTTATCAGGCTTCTGTCTACCAATGCAGAAAATTAAAGCAGGCTGACACTTCTTCAGATTACCTCAACTAACATCAAAGAAGATATTTTCAGGCGATTTTGTTTTTGCATTTTTGTTTTTCAGATATAACGCTTTACGATGGCCGATGACGATATTATTTTAGAGAAGAGTGATACTACTGTCAGTAGTTGCAATTTTAGCGTTCTGAGCTGGGAGCAAGTGCAGCGGTTGGACAGCATCTTAACGGAGACCATACCCATCCACGGTCGGGGAAACTTCCCTACTCTGCAGATGAAGCCCCGAGAAATTGTTAAAGTGGTTCGAAGTCGCATGGAAGAGAGAATGATAAACGTGCGAGACGTGCGCTTAAATGGCTCTGCAGCGAGCCACGTCCTGCACGAAGACACTGGACTCGGGTACAAGGACTTAGATCTGATATTTTGTGCTGACCTAAAAAGCGAGACGGAATTTCAAATAGTCAAGGATATAGTTTTGGACTGTCTTCTTGACTTTTTACCTGATGGAGTGAACAAGGAGAAAATATCACCACTGACCTTAAAGGTATCTATTAAGCCTTAATTTGTTTTTATGATTAAGTAAATCGAACCCGTCTAGAAAATGTGTTATATTCTGTAATCAATTGTGCCCATCCAAAGTCCACTGTGTCTAGAAGTAAAAACATACACTGAAACTGGCATTACAAACATAATTCAAAACTTAAGTTGCGCACGACACTGTGAAGATGTTATCAAACCAGTTTGCTGATAAGAAGATTGCGTTAAACCAATTTAAAGCCGACCCCTCATTCTCAGCCACTGACCTCTCGTACGTAGTGAGCGCAAGTAGCCTTTTGGCAATCCATATGGAAAAGATAAATTAAAGTACCTTACTTAAGTGGAAATATGAAGACCTCTAATTAATTAACTATTCCAGTATGTGACTTGATGCACTAAACCACTTCATGTGCTGATCCTTTTAGAAAGTGTTTAGGTATTCTCTCTCTCTCTCTCTCTCTCTCTCTCTCTCTCTCTGTCTCTGTCTCTGTCTCTGTATATATATATTCTATTCTATATTGTTCTATTTATATATTTGTGTATGTATGTAAATATGTATTTACTAACTGTGTAATAGCATACATAGCATAAACAAAACTAATCAGGATTATTGATATTTTTTAACATCATTTTTATTTTGTTAATTAGACAAAATATATGTCAGGCATTGTCTCTTACTCATATGTGTGTGTGTGTGTGTGTTCTAGGAGGCCTATGTGCAGAAGATGGTGAAGGTGTGCAATGACTCTGACCGGTGGAGCCTTATCTCGCTGTCTAACAACCGTGGCAAAAACGTGGAGCTGAAGTTTGTGGACTCCCTGAGGCGGCAGTTTGAATTCAGTGTGGACTCCTTCCAGATCAAGCTAGACTCGCTGCTGCTGTTCTACGAGTGCTCCGAGAACCCCATGGCCCAAACGTTCCACCCCACCATCATCGGCGAGAGCGTCTTCGGCGACTTCAGCGGCGCCCTGGACCACCTGCGCCACAAGGTGATCTGCACCCGCAACCCCGAGGAGATCCGTGGCGGCGGGCTGCTGAAGTACTGCCACCTGCTGGTGCGCGACTTCCGCGCCGACTCAGAGACCGAGATGAAGTCCCTGCAGCGCTACATGTGCTCACGTTTCTTCATCGACTTCTCAGACATCGGGGAGCAGCAGCGCAAGCTGGAGTCCTACCTGCAGAACCACTTTGTGGGATTGGAGGACCGCAAGTATGACTACCTGATGACCCTGTACGGGGTGGTCGACGAGAGTACGGTGTGCCTGATGGGACACGAGAGGCGGCAAACTCTGGGGCTCATAGCCATGTTGGCTGTGCGTGTGATGGCTGAGCAGAATGTCATCCCCAACGTGGCCAACGTTACCTGCTATTACCAGCCTGCTCCCTACGTGGCAGATGCCAACTTCAGCAACTACTACATCGCCCAGGTGCAGCCAATGTTCCCGTGCCAGCAGCATGCCTACTCTACCTGGCTGCCCTGCAACTGAAGGTACGATGACAGACTGAGCAAGGAAAGAATAGAGAGAAAGAGAGAAAAGCATTTGTTCAGACAAGAGCTGAATGATTGGCCAAGTCTGTCCTGTGTTTTGTTTTCAGTTTAAATGAGCCAGAGAAAGAAAAAAAAAAGGTTTGTGTCTCTCTTTGTCTCGTCCTGACATCCAGCCCCGTGCTTTCCGTGTTGCATCACAGCTTAACGTGGCGGATCAGGAGAGTTTGGTCTTCGGCTCCTGTGAGGTCTCCCCCTCTGGCTCAGTTGCATGGTGCTTCTCTATTGGTGAGACCGTTCCTATGGCAACCTCACTTCTAACAGTACCCAGGGTGGGCCGGTGTTGTTCCGTTCCCCTTGCTCTTTCCTCGCGTGCAGCGGGGGCCAGGGTGCCCTCGCCTGAGGTCAAACAAGTTCTTTTTGCAAAGAACGCTAGCAGCTGTTTCACGTCTGCCACTGTTGAGCCAGGCCCAGGATCAGGGGAGTCTTTTCTGTCCCATGAAAAAAATTATTTGTTTGCAAATTGACAACATAAAAAATGTGGCAAGTCTTACAGACCAGAAGGGGAAGCTTCTGAGACGTTGTGGCTTTTTGTTTTGTTTTAAAGGCTGCCTCCCAGACTGCATGTGTTAAGCTGCCTTGCTTTCTGTAGGGTGGGTGAGTAAAGTTAAAGGTTCACAAAAGCCGGGGGCACACAAGACCTGAGCCCTCCCCCCCCCCTCCCCACCCCTTGTCCTCCCCCCCATGTCCCCTCACAGCTCTGATGCAGGGTTCATAGTCACCCATAGTGATGGGACTGTCACCGACTTCATGTGAAACACATCCAAATGGACATGGTTCTTGTTTACACACCAAAGATTTTAAAGATATTTTTTCCTTGTTTTTTGAAAGAGACCCACATTTTAAGGGGAAAACTAAATAATTATTGCTGTCTATATTTGTATATGTGATCATATATTCTAAGTGCCTGAAGCCTTATTTGGTGAATTAAATTAAATAGACTTTTGTTTTTTATTTTTGGGACTCAACCATGTCTGTTTTATGATCATTCCCATAACACATTGATAGTTTGTAAGCATTTTGGAGGAATGTATGCCTGGAATTGTCCAGCAATTGTTTTTGTGCAGTGTATGTATATGGGTAAATGTATATTATCTGCAAGACTCTGTCCAGTGTGGGCACCTTAGATAAAAGATGAGATTAAGATGTTTATTGCCATGCACCAGGACATTTCGGGAGGGCAGTAATGAAAGAGAAATGCTGAAACCCCTAGAGTTAGCAGTTAATTTATTCTCTAATTAGCACCTCTCATGTCACTTCAAGCAGTTTGCACTGACAAAAGCTATACATCACTCCAGTTCTATTTCCATGAGTCAGCAGTGAATTACAAGAATCGGTGGACACCAAAAGTCAAAATCTTGGGCAATTCCCTATGGGACCTAAAGCAGTGATGTGTGCAGTGTGTGTGTGTGTGCGTGTGTGTGTGTGTGTGTGTGTGTGTGTGTGTGTGTGTGTGTGTGTGTGTGTGTGTGTGTGTGTGTGTGTGTGTGTGTGTGTGTGTGTGTGTGTGTGTGTGTGTGTGTGTGTGTGTGTGTGTGTGTGTGTGTGTGCTGGGGTGAAGGTTGTCGCGATATTTGTTGAGGCACTCTGGATGACGAGTCTCTGTTTGCTGTAGCAGCCGTGCAGGGAATTTGGCAGCTTCAGTTGAAGCAGTTCAACTAAGGCAGGCTGTGTTCAAGCGTGCTCTCTCTCACGCTCTGAGCCGGGCCCAACGCCGCCGCCGTACCGGGCTGACCTGACGCTGACCTGGTGCTGGTTGAATATTGCCTGGCTGTCCGAGAGCACCGCAGACTCCCTCAGACATAGAGGGATTAAGCGGAAACAGCTGAGAGAGAAATAAAAGAGAGAGAGAGAGAAAGAGAGAGAGAGAGAGCCTAGCAGAACGTGTGAGCCAGTGAGAAATGAGAAGTGAGGAATTGATCCAGAAAAGGCAAGAGGGAGAGAAGGAGCGAAGGCAAGGGAGGGCTTGGCGAGATGGGTTCAACTGGTGAAGGGGTCTGTACCTCAAGTGAAAATATTTTCTCTGCAAACGGCCGCAATCATAGCCGTATAGTGACCAAACTGCAAAAAAGGAAAGCTATAGAGAGAGAGAGAAAGGAGAAAGAGGGAGAGAGTGACAAGCTATGGAACATTTGGAAAGGAAAGCACAATAATCTTTCACTATGTCATTCGTTTAAGAGAGAGAGAAAGTCCAGTCCTGCCACACTTTTGGGTGATGCTTTGAGTAGTGTTCTACTTACTCACTTACTTACTTGTGTCCAACCGGCCTGCTAATTTCTCTTAACTGCACCCTTGATTAGGACATAATTACACTGTGGTTCTGCTGTGAGCTCATTGGTGATGACTCATGTGCTAAACTAATGCCTCATGACATTTAATATAGCCTACCCTGGGTTTAATGCAACACCACTAATTCAATTAATTTAAGCAGTTTGTGTGCAGCAGGTGATCCTCCCTTTAAAAGAGGTTTCTGAGAAAACACGGTACTTTTTTTTCCGTTTACGCTCAGAGGCGTGTTTGCAAAGTTTTCACAATAGAGAGCCAGGTTTTAAAAAACAACATGTGTGTGTGAGTCTTAGCCTCGGAGCGTGTGTGAGATCGGGACTGGGACTGGGGCTGGAGCTCAGTGGGGTTCTCCCATGCAGGCCTGTGTGGCCTCCAAGCTCTTTGCTCCGAGCAGCTGATCTCAGCTCCTACTACCAGAGCCTCCTCGGCTCCCTCAGCCCCTCTTCCTCCCTCTGTTTGTGTTTGATTCAGAATCAACTAGGCATGGTTTACCAGCGATGGGCCTCTTTACATTAGATTACTTTACTTTAGATTAACAAAAAAAAAAAAAATTCTAAATTCTGATTCTTGAGATGTCAGTGCTCCTTCTCATTGATTTCTGGTCACCAGTTCATCCTGATTAATAACCATAATAATAATAATAATATCTCACTCATTTCAGTTTTTCTTCATTTGCTTGTTTTTGTACATGTAACGGTAAACCTGTGGATTGTGGGGAAACGAGAGCTCGCCCTAAGCCCCTGCGTGAGGTGACCAAGGTAGATGGGCATCGCTAGACCAGCAGGTCTTAGTAGGTGCAGGCAGAGGCCAATGGGGAGTCTTGGACATAGTTCTCATTTACTGTGGAAAAAAAAAATAAGGTTGACAAATTTATGAAAGCTTTGTGTTTTTTTAAAAGAAAAATTATTATTTTTTATAACTGTATCTGATGCTCCAAAAAAAGTTGCTTTTGAAATGTATGGTCAGATTGCTAAAGGAGGATTCCTGAACAGTTTTTTTTTTTCTTTTTTTGTGTTTTTGCAAATGCTGTTATGTGTCCAATGGGTCGATGATGTCATCATTAAAAAAAATGAAGAAAATAAAAAAAAACTTCCCTGTCTTGGTCCTTTTCTGTCAGTCAACAATTTCAAATATAGACATGAAATAGAAATTGAGTTGTTATTGGAAAAGGAAAGGATGAAAAGTTTATAAACCTTCTCTTAAAACCGCCCCCGTGAAACCCCCATGCAATAGAGATTCTGGGAGGGAAGGAAACGATTTAAGCAGACTCATCTGCTGGCTTGTTTTCCGCTTTTCTCAGCGTCCAGGTCTGTTCTTACCCATCTAAGCTTTTGACTTCAGGGTACATTCTTATTTCGTTGGAAGATTTGTGCTTTTTACTGACGCTGGTCATTCTCCTGCTTTCACACGGTGCCTCCACAGCGCTTTCTCTCTCTCTCTCTCTCTCTCTCACACACACACACACACACACACACACACACACACACACACACACACACTGAAGGGAAAATCCTGGTCCTGGGACCCGCCAGACCCAACGGACCTACACAGCCAGAACACAGAGGCAAGCGTGTCCCTGCACTGCCAAAAATAGCTGTTGGCTGAATGTGAGGGATTTGCACGCACCAAAAAAGAGACTTTAATGCTTTTGTGTTTTGAATATCTTTGCCTGCTCATCAAATTCTACCCCCAAGCACTGGGAGCGAGCTGCGCACACACCAAACCACCCCACCCTGCCCAGCCCTATCCAGCTCTGACTACCAGGCATGATATCCTTTGGCATTTCATGGCTGCTCCACATCTTACCTCAGACCAAAAGAGACAGCAAGGCAATTTTGGAGCGAAGCAAGTCAGAGCAATGCATTAGCGTTCATTTGGTCTTGCCCTTTCCTGCAGGTAGAAGGTTCTGACTTATAGATTACATATGAAATGCTATGCTTGCAGAAGCTTACAGGCCCTGAAGCTGAAGGTTGTTTTTTTTACTGTCAGGGAAACCATGTCTCCAGTAAGTGATTGGTGTTTCTTTGAAAGAGAGAGAGAGAGAGAGGTAAGCTTTCCAGTGTGAGTCAAGTAAACCCGAGTGGCCTAGATTCAGTCCCACTGTGTTAGTGTTGAAATATGAGCCTAGGAAAAGCAGTGAACTCCTTCAGTTGCCCCCATTACTGTGAATCGTAACATTATTAACACTGAACGAACAAAACACTTCTAAGACGAAGGGCTGATGTAAAGAAATGGACAGAACAAAAGATGGGTGTAAGACTACCAGAGTTATGAACGCGGTAACTGGAATAAGAGAGTGTCCTATATATAGGCTGTGTCATGAGGATATTATCTCTTGGTACAGCATTCTTATAGCCTATTAACCTGCACAGTGAGTCAGAGCTAGGCAACAGGTTAGCATTGTGCTAACAATACAACCTAGATACCCAGCATTGGGTACACATCCTTGCACTTGCAAATACACCAGCATGCACACAATCATAAACACTCTTCATGATATGTTCCGTGAAGGAGTGATGAGAATAGTGACGGAGTACATATAAATGTAGAAAACAGAAGTAGCTGTTTGGGTGACATTAATGCCATTTATTCTTCAGTAAACAAACAAGAAAAACAAAAAACAAAGATATCGCCAAGTTCCTCTATAGGCTCCTGTGGAAAATGTCATGAAGAACAACAACAACAACAACAACAACACAATTCTGGGGCACAGAGGCAGCAGCAGTGATATGCCATGAGGAAGCTTTGAGCTTTTCTGGTCATTGAAGCCACCTCCCTCAGTGAGCTGTAAACACAACGTGTGTGTGACATGATGTGACACTTCTCCAGAACACTGGTCAGCTTCCACAGAATGTGACATTAGATGTTAGGGCAACCAGACATTGGTGGTTGTGTTGTCTCAGAAAAGTACAGAAAATATAAACACATGCACACATGCTCACTACACACAGACACAATTAAACTAATGAATAAATACACTAACTAAAAACAAGTACATACCCAGATATACACTCACATATGGAACATTTTGATTTTAGAGGACTTAAAGCAACTTGCCCTTGGGGTGCCTCATAGTCTGTGGGGCAGATGAGAGATGGACACAGGGGTAAGTGCCTTGTGGTCACTCCCCTCTTTGCCCCCCTGTACAGCACCGATGACCCTCGTCTGTCTCTTGAAGTCATACACGCGGTTTACGCAAAGCTCTTTGAACTGTCCACATTATTAACATCAGCCTTGCTTCCCACCTAATTCGCAGGCATCTCCTTTGATCCGCATGCAGACGTTATTGTGTAGTGCAGTGGTTCTTAACCTTATTGGAGGTACTGAACCCTGCGAGCTTCATCAGTGCATTCACCGAACCCTTCGTAATTGGAGAAATAAAATATGATTTCTTCAAAACATAGGTATATATATAAAAACGACCCGACATTGCTAGTGTGAACCGGGCTATACTGTGTGTGTCTTGACCCCTGCCGAACCCCTGAGAGTGACTCAACGAACCCCTGGGGTTCGATCGAACCCAGGTTAAGAACCACTGGTGTAGTGTATAAACGGCAGGGCTAGATTCCTCAGCTCAGAGGCTCGTAGGGCAGGTGGCAGTGGTTCAGTCTTTGACGCCTTCCCCACTGATAGCAGCTGAGAGTGGGGCAGAGGCTTTAGGGTTTCCACTCGCTGTTATATAGCCTCTGTTACAGTGTAATTACCCTCTTTAGTACAATGTAACAAAGAGTAGCACCACGCAGGTACTTTACAAAACTGCCATAAAGCCAGGGTTGGATATATGATGATCTTGTATATGGTTAGTGTTATCCCATCAAGGAAGGGACCTAGGCAGTGGGCAACTCTGAAATGGACTCAGCCACGATCAGATGCATAGATCCAGTCCAGATCAGGTGCATAGAGATCCAGAACCAGAATCACTCAGTCAGAACCAGATTCATGGGGGAAGCCGTGGTGCAAGTGGTAGCATCCCAACCTTGGATGGGTCTGAGTGCCCATGGGGTCCCAAGCTCGAGCTCGGCTCACGATCATTTCCAGATCCCGCCCCCAATCTCTGTCCCACTCATTTCCTGTCTCTCTTCACTATCCTGTCCAATCAAAAAAATAAAAACTTCAGAACCAGATCCTTTCCAGGTCCTAGATTCCTGTCTAGGCCTGTACTTTGATGGGATATAAGACTAACCACATGTATTCCAAATCTAACCCTACTTCCCTTGCTTTGATGGGAGCACCAGGAGCACGAACCTGTGCGGCCAAATCCGCATCGGCTCAGAGTAGTTACATATGGACCTTTACGAGTTTCTCCTTCCTGCGGGCTTTGGTCTGTTGCAGACCTGCGGAGCAGACAGGGCCTGGGGGAGTGGGAAAGGTCAAGAGGCAGGCATGCTGTTTATTCTCCCGTCCAGACACTGCACTGCAAACATTGGCAGGCAGGGCTCCCAGCGAGAGGGTGGGGGAGAGGAGACCGGGGGGTTGGTGGTGGTTCACCCTCTGAGCTTCGTGCTAATTGGCTGACTGGTGAGAGCGAGGCCCTCTCCCAGGGGTCAGATGAGAGGGAGACACGTGTGGTGGTGGGTGTCCCTCGGAGCCTGATGGGCCTGCCCCCCCCGCCCGCCTCCAGGAAGGAGGACTGGACTGCCAGCAAACAGTGCTCTCTCTCTCTTTTTCATCCTCTGTTCTTTCTTTCTCTCCTTTTTTACTTTCTCTTTCCCTGTCTTTATCTTCTCTCCCTCCCTCCGATTTTTTGTCCATGAGGCATTTTTTCCAGTAGTTTATATGGAGAGTGCGGCGTAGACTGTTGGAGCTTGCTGCGGCCATTCACTCCTCCGCTCTCTCTTTCTTTCTCTCTCTCTCTTTCTCTCTCTCTCTCTTTCTCTCTCTTCCTGTGTCAGCGAGGACACAGGGATTCCCTCCAAGCTGATGTGATGCAACGGCCGGCAGGATGCCACCATTTTGACTCACAGCGTGGCGAGAGCACAGTCTCATAAAGACCAATTAATACAGTCCCCCCTGAGTCTGCCCTGAGATAAACACAGAGACACAGACCCAGGACCAGGACTTGACACAGGCCAGGGTCATGGGCTATCTGTACGGGGCTCTCTGTAGAGGTAGGGTCTAGTTTGACAGAGGGGTGGCGGGGTGGGCCGTGGGATTTGAGGCACTGTGAGACACTGAATGAGAGATAGCGGGACCTAGAGGCGGGTGGGGGTGAAAGCCTAGAAACTATGGGTGCCCACCACTGCACAAGAGCCCTCAAAAACTCCAGGCAGTAGATTTTTGTAGTTTTGATATACTTGTGGGTTTGTTTGACTTCTCTAACTCAGTCCTGAAAGGATCCTGTAGCCCCGGAGTGGCTATGGATACATGGATTTGATCATGTGTGTATACATAACATTCTGACATATTTGTGGAGTGATCCTGTATGCCCATGGATTCAGCGTCCAGGGACTGAGTGGACCCTGTTAGCCTATAAATGAATTCCTGAGAGCTGAGAGCGTGAGAGCAACTCTGAGTGTAATTCACTCCTGACACCCATTCAAGAGTGGACTTCATCGATCACCACTTGGGTCCTTTCAAAACAGCCAACCAGAGCTGCCATATTATCTCCTTTTGCCTGGAGCATAAGTGCTCTGCCAAGTGAAAACCATTTAAAATCCCAACTTATCTTAAATACATTTGAATGTTTAATAAAAAAGCTATTTTTGTAAATGTGTTTATAGAGATGTTTGCCACAAATGTGATTATGTAATTCCTTCGCCCGTGTCTTTGAGGGATTTGTGTAATCAGTGAAAGACTAAACTAAATCACATCACATTCCCAAAGAAAATACCGTGATTAAAGACACATTTGTACTCCAGCACTGTAAAGTCAAGAATGCTCTGCAGTCAAGCTTCTATCAGCCAGGAAACAGCACTCTACATCCAAAGTAATAATACAGCCGCGCCTTCAAAGCTTGGATGGAAATACATTAGAAATGGCAGGAGTTGTACATTTCTAAGCTACTTTTATTAACTTACACTACGCTTCAGCGGAGGTGGTGTGTTCAGGGACTGCTGTAAATGTCACACTCCTGAGCCTCTGATCTGTAAACAGCAAGCCTTTTGGAAAGAACATCCAAACGTTCACAGTGAAATACTCTGTTGATGAGGCCAACCGCAGACGGGAAGAAGCTGCTCTGGTGGCGTGAGGTTTTGGTCCTGATGGACCGCAGCCTTCTGCCGGAGGGGAGTGTCACAAAGAGTGTCCAGGGTGAGAGGGGTCGGCCACAATCTTACCTGCACGCCTCAGGGTCCTGGATGCATACAGGTCCTGGAGAGATTTCAGATTGCAGCCAATCACCTTTTCAGCAGAAAGAATGACACACTGCAGTCTGCTTTTGTCCTTGGCAGTGGCACCAGTGTACCCGATGGTGATGGAGGAGGTGAGGATGGACTCAATGATGGAGGTGTAGAAGTGCACCATCATTTTCTTTGGCAGGTTGAACTTCTTCAGCTGCCGCAGGAAGTACATCCTCTGATGTGCTTTTTTGGTGAGGGAGATGATGTTCAGCTCCCACTTAAGGTCCTGGGAGATGATGGTTCCCAGGAAGCGGATGGACTCCACACTGTCGATTAGGGAGACACTCAGGGTGATGGGGGTGGGTGGGGCTGGGTTCTTTCTAAAATCTACAACCATCTCCACTGTTTTCGGAGCGTTGAGCTCCAGGTTGTTCACTTGTGTTCAATATGGTCACAATGTGTCCTTTACCACCTGTGGAGGTGGTTTGGAATACAATCCGGCGGATTGGATCACAATCGGTCCTCAGTGCATCTTGGGTGTGTTCACACCTATACTTTCATGTGGTCCAGTACTATCTGATTACAATCTCATCCTTCTCACCCAAAGCACATTTTAATCCCAGGTGTAAAAGGGGGCATGAATGTGGTTAGATTGTAACTACACTGTTAAGTTGTGTGGTTCATTAATAATTAGTGTTACATTGTTCTTATATATATATATATACGTATATACAGTATATAATAGGTATATAGGTATAGCAACAACAACTGTAAAACTGTAATGGTAGAGTACAGTTGCACTATCACAAGGTCTTCCAAGAAGCACACAACTAGCAAGTAAACAAAGTTCCCTTTTCTGAGGCATTTCCATTGGTGTCCTAAGAATGAAAGATGTCCTGATTAGCAGAGGCCTTTCTGT
>NC_045162.1:19495739-19565739 GCF_900700415.2 Clupea harengus | reverse complement strand
TTTACAGCAGGAATTGTTCAATTTCTCTATCTTAGCGCATCATTCATGCAACCTTCTCTCTGCTGACCTGTGTAGTGCATTTGTATATTTGTGTGTGTGTGTGTGTGTGTGTGTGTATGTGTGTGTGTGTGTGTGTGTGTTTCTGTACACGTTTGTGAGTGTAAGCCTATCTATATGGCTGTCCATGTGTATGCCTCTGTCTGTGCATACCTTATGTGTGGACAGATTTGGTGTCTGCAGCTCATCACACCCACAAGAACAGGTTAATTTAGTCTCTGGCCATATATGTTATGTCTTTATAAGCAAGTCGTGTCTGTTTATTTCTGCTCGATTTACATCTGTGTGCCTCTGTGTGTGCAGCCTCTACTGTGCTGGGGCCTGAGCACCATCTGCTCTTGTTCCTAGAAAGGCCATCTCAACAGGTCCCAGAACCGTGACGTCCAAGGCTTGGCCTTCGGAGCTCAAGACGTTTCCACCTCGTAATGTTCTCATTCTAATTGGCTCAGTCCCAGATGGGGAGGGCAGAGTAATGCGGATTAGGCCCCACCCCCCCACGACTCTGGCCCTGCAGGTAGAGATGCATGGAGGAGGGACAGTGCCCCCTGGAGGCCAATGGAAGACAAAGACACGCCCTGCCGCCACACACCTGAGAAAGATCATCGCTCCGACCACTTGAACCCCAGACCTCTGGGTGAGTTCACTCTTCGGATGTAGGAGGGGTAATTGCAACAGCACTTCTAGGTCAGTTCGCAGCTCAGATTTAAGGGAGGATGGTTTCAGATACTACTTCAACCATTTCCCTGGCTTTCTCAGGAATCTCACTTTTTGTGAAATACCACCTCGCCCTGTGTTATCTTGATGGTTCAGGCAGAGATAAGGCAGTATTCTCCTGGCCCTTGTGATGAATCAGGCTGATTGATGCGGTATGTGAAGAGGAGAGTCTGTTAAAGTCATCCCTGTTGAAGCCATCCCTGTTGATGTCGTCCCTGTTGAGGTGTTTTGATGTGACCCTGTGGGGTTTCCTAATGGGCCCTTTAACCTTTAACCTTTAAGTCTTGAACCAGGAGTGCACAGTGCATGATACAGTGGGAGCACAAACACAGCTGGACTGGACCCTTCTAAACACTCTGCTCTCCTCAGGTGCTGCGACCTAACCTGACCTTAGATTGCACTTCCTTGTCATTTGGCCATCTTTCAGCCGACGAATCCACAGGATCTGACCTTTGCACTGGATCTGACCTTTGCACACTGGTCTGGCCCAGATCTGTGGTGTGTCCATGCCAGCTCTGGCCAGCTACTGTGCGGGACACAAAGTGACCCCGCGGCACCGGAAAGACCTAGACACAGACAGTGGCAGCTTTGGGAACAGGAACAGGCCAAAGCCAGATCTTGCGGCGTAGCCAACATATGTCACAGACCTTTCATGTTCCTGAACCCACACACCAGAGCTAAAGCCTTTGCTGCTACGTCTGTGTCCCATATTGAACCAATATTGTGATGCAGACAATGTGGTGTGTAGGGTACAAATACATTGACTCTGGGAGACACATTGTCCTGCATTGGTTACCAGTCACATTATAAAGATGTTTGACTGTCACCATGTTCGCTGCGTTCTGCTGTTCTTTGTAGCCATTTATGGGTGTTTGAAGTAACAAGGAGAGATGCTCCAGCAACAGTCCAGACACATACTTACTGTTTGAGAGTGATCCCCTATGACTGATGCATTAGTACAAGCTGACTGTTTGACCTCACCAAGTGCACTTATTGCAGTGCGGAGCTGTGGTTTTGAACAACACTGGTCAGATTCTTAGACAGGCCAAAGCAGTCCCAGTCTAAACTCACTTAGCTGTTATCTCAGCTATTTAGTTTGTCCTGGCAAGGCGGCCTCTTCTGACACCGTGTCTGAACCGTTTATCGCGAGCGGGGAAGCAACTGCTCCACATCTCCATTAAAAATATAAAATTTGTCAGTTATTCCATTTCAGAGGGGTCCTAGAAGTTTCCCCACTAACAGGTCCAGCTCTTGGCATGTAAACACCGCCTGTGGAGTTTTCAGAAGAGATGGTATCCGACATGGTATATTACCAACGGCTGACTGCGCGTGTGCCTCCATGCCAGAAACGCAACCGTGTTCGGTTTCCTCCCCTCGATCTAGTGACATCACTGAAGAGTGGCTTTTGTGGGAGCCTGGCTGAGCTCAGCAGCGGGCGGAAATACCTGTGTGCACTGGTGTGAGAAAACCCCTCTGCCTGCCAAGGGCTCTTGATTAAGAGCTCAGCCCGCACCCCAGCAACAGCACCACCCCCGCGGCCCCAAATCTCGCCGTGATAACAGCCCTTGTGCGACCTGATTAGAGAAATTTGAACCAATCTCTCTGTGGGTTCTCACCAGACTCAGGAAGTATTGCTGGACTTTTCTTTTTGTCTCTTTCTTTCTCTCTCTCCTTTTCTCTCACCCTATCTTTGAGAGAATGTGTGTGTGTGTGCCTCCATGAATGTATCAGCATATACATGTTTGTCTCTCTCTCTCTCTCACTCTTGCTCTCGTTGTGTGTGTCTGTGTGTGTGTGTGAGAGAGAGAAGCAATAATATCGACTTGCATTACGACAGCGGAATAGTATCCTTGAAATAATAACTTCTTTAAACAAAAAAGTCTTCAGCTAAGATTATTGGATTAAGGTTTGTTATTAACCTTCCCTGAAAATAGCCCTCAAGTTCATTGCAGGAATAAACAATTTAACAAGACTGAAGCCCGTCCAGGCCACTCTGAGTGTATTCCAGCCCTTTCTCCATGACAAACCCATCTTTTCTGGTTCTCCTGCAGAAGCCACAGCACAACTCCTGCTCAGCCTGGAGGAAACTGGACTGTCTGGGGTCTGGCACCCGAATAAGGAACCACTGGCCTAACAAGACCCAGATGACCATGTTGATAAAACGGAGCTGGTAATTTCAGGCAAAAATCTCAAATCTCATTAATGGTGCCATGAGCTAAAGGGGAAAGACAGGCTCCCTGGTGTGCAGATGAGACTGAGCCGAGAAACTGCCTCTTCTGTGCTCCCAGCAGTCCGAACACAGGGAATCATATCATGGGAAGAAATAAAGGCTCAGTGGATTAAAATGTTCTCCATCGCATCTATAGGGGAGATAAACAGGACAAACCCTGGACTGCAGATTAGTGTTTTAAACTGAAAGTTGGCACGAGGCTGTGTTCGACTACAAAAGCTGTCACCGTCATTAGCTTTTGTGATAATGCAGTTACTGTCTACTTGATGGCTAAATACATTAAAGAGTTTATAATCATGAAATACAACGATCCTCAATTTATTTGGCTTCACACATTCAGTGAACTGGTGTGGTGATTCTGTGGTTAGATTCACACAGAAAATACTCTTTGGTTCTAAGGTGCGGTGTGGCTGCTCATTCACACATCATCTCCGGGGGCAACAGTGGATTAGAACTTTGAAAGCCAGGGCAGCCTGTGTGGGAATACTGCAGATCAGATGCACACAGGAAGTGTTGTTGCTACTCATTCACACTCCATACCTTGTTCTAGCAGTGGTTTATGGCATGTACAGGCCAGACCAATGTTCATGGGAATACAGCAGATCAGATACACACAGGAAGTCCATCTGACCCAGCTCAGCAGTGTGTTGTTGCAACTCGTTCACACTGCGTCTCCAGGGCCGTAGTTGGCCTTCACCAACGGGTGTGAAGTGACCCCAGGAGGGCCACAGCGGGGTCACATGCATTTGGCCCCTGTGTGGCGTAACCTGTAGAGGAAAATAACTGTGGAAGCTCTCTGTTTGCTCTGGCCGTCTGCTCACTCCCAGCACAAAGCCCACTGGAACTTTAACCTACGGTGTCTGTGGACCGTAGAAGAAAACAGAAACACACACAAAAGAGATATTATGGCCACATTGTGTGAAGGGAGGGTGTAATGTACACCATTCAAGGGGGAAAGGAAATTGTGTGTGTGTGTGAGTGTGTGTGAGGAAGCAAAGAGAGAAACAGAGAGAAAGGAAGAGGGACTGTGGGTGTGTGTGCTCTTTTCCCTATTTCTCTGAATGCTGCACAGGACAGCTGTTTTCTTCCCCTCCCGCCTCCCCTTCTCTCCCTCTCCTCTCCCCCTCTCCTCTCTCCTTCTCTCTCACCTCCCCTCTCCCTCGCTGTCAAGAATGGGAGTGTAATCGCTCATGGTGAAACAGCTGGAGCACCTCACAGACACAAAAAACACACACCAGCGCTACACACTCCATCTACACACACACACACACACACACACACACACACACACACACACACACACACACACACACACACACACACACACACACAAACGCTACACACACCCGCAAGGTCCGGGGGAGCCAGGCATGTGCTGACACATCCGGACTGAGCCTCTAACCAGCTGGCTGCTGCTGCCCCCCACCCAAGACGGAGCAGCTACAGCTAGAGGTGTTGAGCCACTTTCATCACTTCACACACCCCTTTGGACAAGCTGACAGATAACCAGGTAGGGGCGGCTGGACACATGGTCCCCTCTCTCTCTCTCACACACACATACATAACAGCTGTGAACATGAAAAAAAAACACACACAGAGTGGTTGAAACATATAGTAGAAGTCTAATAGATGCCCTAGAAATATCAAGCATATCATATAGCACACATAGATTTAGAGTGTCTGTCACACTTGCTACAGCTGAACATGAGTCCAGTATCATTGCATGACTCATTACAGGAGCCTCTTTAATGGCAAATTTCCCTTCTATTTCCTATAGTGAACGACCCGAAACCTATGACTGTTTGGACAGTGAGAGGGGGAGAGAGAGAGAGAGGGAGAGACAGGGAGAGTGGGAGTAACAGAGTGTTTGACAGAGTATGGGTGTGTGAGGGAGAGAGAGAGAGAGAGTGCATGAGAGTCAGAGAGAGGTATGAGAGAGCTAGAGTGATTAATGTATACCTATTCTGCATTCATTTTTCTGTTAGCTCTGAATGCCCTTCCTTTTCTGATGCCAGGATAGGCTTATTAATCAAAGGTATCCACAGGCAACAGCCAGCTACACCGGACGCACGTCTACCACTTATTCTCGCCAGCTGCCTTACAACTTGCACTTTGCAACGGATTCTTTTCCAAGCACACTGATTTCACCCTCACAGCCATGTTTTTATTGACATTTTGGGTTGCTGGGATGTAGTGAGCTGACCTGCCCTATACTCTAGTTTTAATCCAGCTGTCCATCCCTGTGTCTCAGACCTACAGATGTTGGATCATGACAGAGTGAAAAGCCAAACAACGGCCTATCGGAGAACCAAATTACTTGCTTGGCCGCTGGGCCTCAGCTGCCTTCCAATCCTACATCTGTCATTCTAATCTGTCAGATCTCTGAATCACCCACCAGTCATTGGTTCCATTGTGGATTTCCCTCAGGTAGCGGCCTATGATGCACGCTCTCTTGGGGCGCCAGCGGACATCGCTCACACGAGATCTCCACTATGGGCATCCCAGGACCTCAGCCAGCTACCAAGACAAACATCTGTACTATCAGTGCTCTAAATCAAGCATTCTGATGGGGGAACAACAGAGAGAGCACTTTAATGTATACTCTGAGAGACTAGTGACACAGCACATTAATGTATGCTCTGAGAACCTAGTGACAGAGCACATTAATGTGTGCTATGTAAGACTAGAGACTAGAGCACATTAATGTGAGTTTCCAGAGAATTGATGAGCTAGGGGGGCGATAAAGCCCCCCACTTACGGGCTTCATTGCCCGAGGGGACACAAGTCTGGCCTGATGTCATTTCCCAATCCTCTCCTCTCCGCCTCGCTTCCTGGCATAACTTCACTGTCCTATCCAAATAAAGGCATAAAAAGCCCAAAAATAAATATTTAAAAAAAAAAGAATTGATGAGCCGCCTTTCATTCCACCAAGCATATGGGGACAAAATCTGAATTACTGGCCCTGTTTCATGTTCTGCTGAGGAATTAACTCCATGCATCATCGGTGTCAACAGGCAGTAGATCTACCGATGCACCACTGAGAGAAAGCCAGGCTTGGAATGTAACCATTAGTCAGGAGTGACTAACGGTTATACAGTATAACTCACTCCTGGTGGTGGTTAGACTCCAAAGAGCTGTTTTCATTTAACTATTATTGTTTCAAGTTGTCTATTACTTTTGCATGAAACCACGGTTTTTCTTTTGTGTACTCGTATGATCGCGGGTTGTTTATTTGAGCGAGTCTGAGGCTGAAGACTGAAGAGCTATGGCAGAATCCCTAATGAATATGTCGAGCAGGTTGGCAGCCAACACGGAAACCACAGAAATGGTATCTCCAAAGGCTCAGAGTGATTTGACATGGCAGTAAGTACCTCTACTCTCCGCTCTGAGAGTCTAAACGTTTTACTGGCGTGTCCCCTGTGTGTGACATACCTCCCTTCCCAACTGCTTGTTTAAAGTTGAAAATGATGGCGACGAGAGGCTTTTAAACCTCCACAGTCGGAACTTTACTGGTGGGGAGCCATGCGTCCGTCGTCATGTCCACCAGCACCGCCTGAACATGCGGAGCAGGAGTGGGAGCTGACCTCTGTTTTTGGACCTGTACCAGAACCGCAGGCCCGTGGCTTATACTTATGACAGCGGTGATGATAGTCATTTTAAGGTTATCATCATCCTCATCATAACCCAGCAGATGGACTCTCCAGTGAGGCTCCCGCCTGTGCTCAGGTAAGTATAACTGTCAGCTTGACAGACGCCCGGGGTGAAATAACAGCCTCGTTGTACGCGGAAGGAGGAGGAAGAGGAGGAGGAGGGGAGGGGAGGGGAGGATAGGATGATAGCAATTGTATCAACTTTACTCCTTGCGTTAACTTTGCTGGTAATGTGTTTTTTTTTTTGCAAGGTAATGCATTTCTTGTGTGTCTGATGTATGAGTTTTAGTTCTGACAGGATAGAATGTATGTTCACAGACAATGAACGCACACACAAACACACACACACACACACACACACACACACACACACACACACACACACAGACACACAGACACACACACACACACACACACACACACACACACACACACACCTTGCTTTAAGAGCCTTTTGGCTATCCATTTCTAATTCTTTCTTACGAAAATGAAACAACACACATGGACACACTGACTAAGAAAGGGATTAGAGATTAGCACACTTGCAGAAACAGTCTTAATCCCGCTATCCTACGCAGTGTGCTTCTATCAGCCTCAGCAAATAGCAAACAGCTTCTCAGTCATGATTTTAGTGCACACAAATCTCTAGACAGACAAATCGACTTCTTCAATGTTTTGGGTCATTTAGAATAGCAGTTGATAGGTTCAAAAAATTCACCCTAGTTACCTCAGGATTCCGGAGCTGCTAAAAAGTATATTTATTAGACAAACAACAATTGCAATCGGGCTCACTCCCAGCACAAGGCTGAAAGTGAAGCAATGATAAACACATTGCACAAGGTTTATATAGACAGAAGTTTAGCGTTCAGCAGGGATAACCAAGTGGTAGATCTCTGACGTCCGAGGCTCCCTATATTGCAAGGATGGAAGTTTTGCACAAGGTCGGAAGAAGCTTATCACCTCTGGTCTAAACATGCTCTTGTACAAATGCAGACTAAGTGGCACCTAATACTCTAAGTTGCACACAAGCAGAAACACAGAAAAGCCTTGTAAGTACATGATTCATAAAAGGTAAATAATAATACGGCAATGATAATAGGCACTTGAACAGTGTTGGGAAATTATCTCCATCAGTCCCTCCTTTTATCCGTTTCAATGGATAATTAAAATTTACAATCATAATCACAAATCATCTTTCTTAATTCGTCAATTATCAATTTCAATGGATAACCTCAAAATCATCACTCTGAGCTTCATCACATGGATTTTCGGAACAGAGATCACTCCATATCATCATAAGTCAATCATTTAAAATGTCATCATATTTCTCATCACACATTTGTATACTTTGCATTTGTAGGCCAACATAGTGGGTGTCAACTGTGTGTGTGTATAATTAGCTCGCCTAGGCTTCAGATAACATTCAAACAAGGCCTCTTTGCTGTGTCCTTGAAGGCCTTCTGCAGAACACATCGGCTGTTGAATATTACTGGGCAGAAAACTGTAGAGGAAGACAGCTCCTATTCTCTGTCTCTTTATAAGGCAGGCTTACTCGTTTACAATGTGTTAGATGTATCCAGGTGGCTCTCTCCGCTATCTTGACTGTGGTAGATGTTGACAGTAGCACTTGGTATGGTCTGTTCCACTTGGGCGAGTGGCCGTGTTTTCTTTTGAGGCTGTTGATTAGGACACAATCTCCTGGCCCAACCTTGGTTTCAGCCTCACAGGTTCCTGTGAAGCAGAGAGTTCTGAGTGCATTTTGCTAATTCACATTTTTGCCATATATTCTGCAAATGTATGTTCAATCTCTTTGTCTATTTCAACAAATGGTTTGAGTGCTGAGGCAGTGTAGGTTCTTCCATACATCATTTCAAACAGTGATAACAACATGCATGCTTAATTTCACTAATTTCACTCTTGGATTCTCAATGTGCTTTTAATAGTTTGGATTTAACTCAATAAAATCAATAATGAATGATTAAACATCTTTCTCATAAAATATAAATAAGAAGTAAAAATATATGCTTACTATCCCCACTTATTGAGGCATGTTTTCACCATGGCTCAATATTACAGGATATCTTTTAGTATTGTGAGATCTAATTCTAATTCGTTGTTGCAGTGCGGCCTGGTTAGTGGCCTTGTCTGCTTTGTGGTTTCCCAATGAAACCGGGTTTTTTGCATTGGTGTGCACAATCAGTGCAATTAGTTCCGCTGCCTGTGCGGAATATTGTGGAAGTAGTGGCTGTGTGTTCAAGGTTTATTTGCTTGAACCATCAACAAACAATAGTTAAATCAGCTTTTGGAAAAGGCATATCTTGTAGGTCAGCTCTGGCTGCCATAGTCTTTGCTACACAATCATTTGGATTATGATTGATTACCTTCCTCTGCCGTAAGTAAAAGTGTAGCTGGGTTAAATGTCACGCAGCGCTCAATAGTGATATGAGGCTGCGAGAGCAAAACAGTCGTGCAAGATAGTTGTCTGGCTGGTGACATGTAAGCATGTGGAACTTTCAGTGTAAGTGTCTGTTTAGTACAATAGGAGCAGAGGCCGGCACCGCCAAGGCTGCAGCCACTACTGCTTGTAAACATTCAGACATTGCTTGGGCTACTGGATCTAGCCATGTAGAATAGTATGCCACTGGTCTCAACTTTAAGTCCCCACTTATGCATTAACACAGATGTCATATAACCTTTTTTACAGTCTACAGTTTGTACGAATGGCTTGTCTTTGCTAAAAATCTTAACAACGCCAGGGTATGTTGTTTACAGGTCTTCTTATCTGGAGGAACAGCAGAGTCTTTTGAGCCAGCACTCAGCCTCCACCCAGCCTGTGTTAGTCCAATGCATCTGTCTAGGTTAATGTAGTTAGTGTGACAGGCTTAAATTTCTCTTTAAATCTTTTTTGGGCTAAACAGTGTATATTTTATACATAATAATATTTTTGGACACCACTTCTTTGACACACCATTGTTTAATTTATTCTTAATCTATTACCTTTGTCTTATTCTTCACACTAGGGTTAGTTATGTTTCTATTTTCAGACTCTCATAGTTTGTTCTTGAGAACGCAATGCTGAGTCAACCCGAGCCCGACCAGAGGTCCTCCGTCTCACTCGTTTTGTGAGGAGGTTGGGGCCAGGGAATTTCCCTGGGGTGATCAGTTCCCTACTGGTTCCGGGTCAAGGCACCTCAGTAATGCGAGATCAGTTCTTTAATTACATAAATTCTGACTATAATCTCTAACTTTTTTTTTATCACTTAAGGAAACTGGAGATAGCTCTTCTAATTCGTCTCCCTCAGAATTATATCTATTCGTAACGGACTATACCCCTCTTGTATAGCCCTTTTGCTAATGCACCCAAAGGGCTACCAGGGGACCCCACAGGAAAACAGAAATTGAAAAGGTCCTTCCTTGAACCTTTGTTCCCCTGTCCACCCCGTGGCAAACAGACAAAAGGTTTGTCTCAACCCCAAGAAAACTATACTAGCGTGCACGCACAACAAACAAACAATATACTCACAAACAGCTCGGAGTCCACCCCCTATAGTCCAATTCAATTAATTCGCTCTCGGCTCTCCTCGCTGGCAGGCCCTGGCCTCCTTCCAATTCAAGTTGGAGGTCTTTAGAAAAACAGAGTCTTGTACTCCTCCGTACGGTTCAAGTCCTGATGATTAGCCCAGCGTGGAGAGTCGATGAGGTTGTTGGAATCCCAGTCACGAGCCCCCAAATATGATAGGTGAAAAATCACCCTAGTTACCTCAGGACTCCGGAGCTGCATATGAGTATATTTATTAGACAAACAACAATTGCAATCGGGCTCACTCCCGGCACAAGGCTGAAAGTGAAGCAATGATAAACACATCGCACAAGGTTTATATAGACAGAAGTTTAGCGTTGGTGGACCACGTGGTGGATCTCTGATGTCCGAGGCTCCCTATATCAGAGGTTCTCAAAGTGGGGTCCGTGGACCCCTGGGGGCGAATTTTTTATTTATTGCAATACAGTATACAAACACATACAGACAAGTGCTCATCACATCAGCCATAAAACAACAGCAGATATCTGGCTTCCAAAGGTTGCCATCGTTCAGTGAGTGTGTTGACAACAAGACCGGGTAAATAAACAAACCAACGACTTCCACGCCCACAGATGGCATGGGATAGTAGGCTTCTCGATAGTAGGCTTCTCGAAGGTCGAAAAGCAGTTCGTATCAGAGTATCAGTATCAGTGATCGAAATGGATAAATATTTGAAACGGGCGAGTAGCGACACTCCCAAACCAAGCAAAATTAGAAAATATGACAAGAACTACATAGAATTAGGTTTCATTGAAAACAGCGGGGGGAAGCCAATGTGTGTGATCTGTCTCCAGCTGCTAGCAAACGAGGGTATGAAACCGGCCAAACTAAAGCGGCATCTTCTAACAAAGCACCCGGAACAAAGCCAAGGATTTCTTTGTCAGAAAAGGTGAAGAATATTTCCATCAGCGAACAAGGCTAACCAACCTGGCAACTACATCGGAGAGGGCACAGAGGGCTTCCTATTTGGTAGCCCAGCGGATCGCTAAGTGCAAGAAGGCACATACCATAGCAGAAGAACTGATCCTTCCAGCAGCAGTGGATATGTGTGAGGCTATGCTCAGAACAGAGGCGGCTAATAATTTGAAAAGTGTACCTCTCTCCAACGACACCGTGAGACGAAGGATTGATGACCTCTCGGCTGAAATCCTGTCACAGCTTCTGGATAGACTTCGATCCAGTGATCACTTTTCCATTCAGCTGGACGAATCTACGGGCATAGCTAGTGCAGCTCAACTGATCGCTCTTGTCCGCTACCCATGGGAAGGAGCAATTCTGGAGGACTTCTTGTTCTGCAAAGAGGTCCCTGGCAGAGCAACGGGCGAGGAGATCTTCAGGCTGAAGCTGGGCTGAGCTGGAGGAAGATTGTGGCCGTTTGCACAGATGGAGCGGCAGCAAAGACGGGCCGAGAGAGTGGCGTTATCTCTCGGATAAAGGCTGTTAACCCTAACGTCAAGTCTGTGCACTGTTTGCTACAGCGGCAAGCGCTCGCTTCCAAAGGTATGGAACCAGACCTGCACTCTGTGTTGAATACAGCTGTGGCTGCAGTTCATTTTGTGAAGTCGAGGGCATTGCAGTCGCGTCTGTTTGGGCAACTTTGTCAGGAAATGGATGCGTGCCATCACACATTGCTTTATCACTCTGGAAAGGTGCTTCAGCGGGTGTTCGAGCTACGCAGAGAGGTGTCAGAGTTTCTGAGAACGGAAAAGCACGACATCGCAACGTTTTTTTCCGACCCTGAGTACGCTGCCAAATTGGCGTATCTGGTGGACGTATTCAGCGTTCTCAATAGCCTCAACCTCTCCGTCCAAGGACGCCATCCATCCTCGAAGTTAGTGACAAAATCACTGCGTTCATGAAAAAGGCTGAACTATGGAGACGTCGACTGTTAGATGGAGTGACAGACATGTTCCCTCAACTCACTGAATATCTCAACACAAACAACCTGCCAGTGACTGTAGTGAAAGACGTAGTCACCACTCACCTCACTGCACTTAGCAAGCACTTCACAGACTACTTCTCAGACGTGAACACGGATGCTTGGGACTGGGTGCGTGATCCCTTTGCTTAGCTTTGTTTAGCCGCTAGCATCTCGTTAGCGATTAGCAATTCCTCCGTTGGCTGCTTTAAGAAGGTCCTTAGTGTGTTGTGATTAATAGACATATCCGACGGCACCCACAATTACATTTTCACAAAACAGGGAAAACGCAAAACCACCTTTAACTATAGAGCACAACGGGAGGAATTGCTAATCGCTAACGAGATGCTAGCGGCTAAACCTGTTGCGAAAATCTGCTTACTTTCAGGATACCGGCATGTGTAGCTAAAACGGAATACTTCATAGTTTAGGCACAATATTAAGCGACTAAAAAGTAGCTGATGGCTTTCGAACGACTCTTTAGACTGAGACTGACTGATAGCCAAAAAGTGCCCGGGTTAGGTAGTGTCCGGGTGATGTAATGCTAGCGTTGGTATAGCAACTGTCACTCAAGAGCCGTTCAGAAGCCAATATTACGTCACCCGGGCTCTTTTTTGCACTCGGTCACTTTTTGCCATGACAGCACCTAATAATTTAAATTACACACACGCAGAAACACAGAAAAGCCATGTTCCTGCTTACATAAGTACATGATTCATAAAAGGTAAATAATAATACAAGGCACTTGATTATTATTTCTTAAGTCATTAAGAGTGTTTGGAAATGATCTCCATCAGCAGTGTCTGGTAAAATTGTCCTGAAATTTGCCAGTTGTTTGGGAGAAATAAACAACAATACTTTTAATTGCATATACAGTGTGTTCAGACCGTTGTGGTGGTTTTAACATGAGCTTCATCATTCAGTACAATAGTATATTTTAGCATTAGCATAATACTAGCAAAATCATTAGGGTGAAATTAGCATCAGGTATTATTGATTGGCTGGGGAGACTTGTCATTACTCCCCTAATTACATTCCCAAATAATAATAAAAAAAATTGATTACTTGCAGTAATTCTGTCACTACATTCCACTTAAACCAAAACTTTGGTAACTCTTTACTTACACTTAGCATCCAGAGAGCATTATAACAAATGTATAAATGTTTATAAAGTATTAATAATGCCTCATAGCATCTGACATAAGTCTATATCTTTATGACTGCACTCATAAAGCTTTATGATGTGGTTGTATAAGCCCTACACAGCTATTATTATGAGAGCTTATGTGGGGTCTCATATGACTCCATAAAAAGCATTTGGTGAATAAACAGCGTTTAACATAAGGCAAAGATGTGAGCAGTGCCTTTATCTAGAGGTAGAAGAAGCTTTATTACACATTCTGTTACTTCAAGCTGTAAGGGCTTTTACTGTAACATTGTAATGCTTCATGAGTGCAGTCATTACTAAGTAGTTATATAGATTTATGTTAATCATTATGAGGCTTTATGAATACTTTATAACCCTTTATGAATGTGTTTATAAGGGTTTATGGATACTGGGTTTAAGTAAAGTGTTACCAAACCTTTGATGTATAGTGGTATGACTGCTCCTTGTGCATATATGAAACAGAGAAGAAAGGGATATTTAAAAACATGTTATAGCATGTGTGGTATGCTAAGCCATTTTTCTGATGCCCACTACATAATGGCATACTTAACGAAGATAGAAAAGCAACTGTGGTTTTACAGTTTGGACAATGTGGCAAGACATTAGCGTTGTGTTTCATTGATGTGCATTGTGTAATAAAATCAGGGTCAATGAAAAGAACAACTAATTGTGTAAATCCGGTATCAGATATGGCCATTTCTCTCATCCAGTAAGAGGCTGAGACGCCCACAATGAGTGTTCTACTATGACTCCTTCATGAGTCCTCTATGGGTTTACAGCTGAAACAATAAGGAAGGGAGTTACACCATGCACGCCATGTTCTGCCTCAGGACCAAACAGCTCTTATCTTCTAACACTTTCATTTATTTTTCTTTGCCTTCAAGCTGACCTGGTTGTCCTCCTTCTCCCCTACCCTTCTCTTTTTTTGTGTTTCCATATGCTTGTACACAAGTGCGGAAATTCATTCTGGTTCTAATTTCATGTTGTTGGACAAACTTGTTATGAATTGCAGACAGTGGCGTCGGTCAAGCCAGGCCTGTGCCAATCAATACAATATGTCAGCCAGTCAATACAATACTAAAGACCATCTGTGTAACACTGTGAGGGTGCAAAGTCCTCTCATATGTGGTGAGAGACAGACTGACACAAAGAGAGCGAGAGAGAGAGAGAAGCATGGAGAGAGAGGAGGGTTGAGAGAGAGACGAATGGAGAGAGAGACAAAAAAAGAAGTTGAGAGAGATAGGCAGATAGAAGAAGAGAGATAAATAGAGAGGAAGAGTGAAAGGGCGAAAGATGAAAGAAGGTCGAGAGAGAAAAAGGCAGAGAGGAGGACAAACAGGAAGACAGAAAGAGATGGAGTCAGAGACAGAAAGAGAAAGAGAGAGAGAAACATGGTGAGACGTCCAACTAAACATGCCTGGAACGGTCCAAGGAACCAGCAGGGAGCCAGTGAGTGCAGCCCTCAGAAAAAAAAAACATCACAGCCGACCAGAAACATTCCCTTGTATGTGCGAGCAAGCGACTCGTAGATTAACAGCGGCCAGTATTACCCACATGGAGACGGCAGTGCGTTTCTCAGATCACTCCTGCCAGTTAAGAAGTCAAACGAGGTGAAGAGAGGCACAAGGAGTGCTTCACGCAGAGGAGAGGACTCCATAGACAGCCAGCAAACAATCCATCAAATAAATGGACATAGACGCTCTTAATTGAGGCCACCTTCACACAGACTGAAAGATGGAGTGTGGGGGGAGAAGGCGCTGTAAACAGTACAGCACAAGCTCTTTGCACTCGCACTCTTTTGCACAAACAGACCCCACTTTCATAACTTGGAAAGACGTGAGAGAAACAAGAAGCAGAGAAAGACTCACTGAAAACATCTCATCCTCATTTTCACGATCTTCTCTCTCACTTCATACAGTCTCTAAAAGAGAGAGCGAGAGAGAGCTATGGGATGCAGAATGAGAGAAAGAGATTGTGCATAGCTCACCAGGTAGTGTACTGTAATACTTTCACAAAAAAAACATAACTAAGGCTAACTAAGACTCTAGGGCAGGGGTGTCCAAAGTCCGGCCCGCGAGCCAATCGCGGCACGCGGTCAGATTTCATATGGCCCGCAGCTTCGGTCTTATAATGTGTTATCTATGGCCCGCCAGCACTGTTAAATAAATAATAAAACTTTCAAATGCAATTCCTCCTTCAACCGCTAGGGTATTGGACTTTTACTTTGGCATCGATCAAATATTCATCTCGCGAGAACAAGGCCACAGTGTGATAGTTAGTACAGTTGTTGCACACACTTGTCCAATCTACTTTCAAACACACGTTGCCGCGAACCCTTCTCCGATCATTTCTACCATGACAAGGAAAAAGAGGAAAGTTGACAGTGAGGGCCGCCGCTTTCAGGAGAAATGGGAATTACAATATTTCTTCACTGACACTCGAGGCAATTGTGTTTGCCTAATTTGTCAAGAGACGGTTGCCTTGTTTAAGGAATTCAATGTGAAGAGACAGTACCAGACAAAACATGCTAACGCATTTGACAAGCTAACAGCTAGTGACCGTGCTGAAAAAGTAAAGCAACTCAAAGCTGCTCTGGCTTCACAACAGCGATTCTTCACGCGGGCCAATGATTCCAATGAAAACATTACCAAAGCAAGCTACGAAGTGGCCATGTTAAACATGGCAAACCTTTTACAGAGGGTACGTTTGTCAAAGACTGTGTCATGAAAATGGTGGAGAACATTTGCCCCGAGAAGAAGCAAGAATTTATGAACGTTTGCCTGGCTCGTAACACTGTGGCACGGAGAATTGAGGACATATCGTCAGATATTCATAGACAATTGGGGGACAGGGGAGTGACTTTTGATTATTTTTCATTAGCCTGCGATGAAAGCACAGATGCATCTGACACTGCACAGCTACTGATTTTTTAAAGTCAGCGAAGAAGGAGGTAACGCTATAAAACTCCACTGTATAATTCACCAGCAGGCTCTCTGCGCAAAAATTCTCAAATTTGATCACGTTATGAAACCGGCGGTAAAGGCAATAAATTCCATTCGATCTAAAGCTCTATACCACCGCCAGTTTCAGCAGTTCTTGCTTGACATCCAGGCTGAATACGGAGACGTAATATATCACAACGATGTGAGGTGGCTCAGTCGGGGGTCTGCATTGCAGCGATTTTTCTCTCTCAGAGGGGAAATCGGAAATTTTTTGGATGAAAAGGGGCAACCAATGCAAGAACTGTCAGATCCTGTATGGCTGGCAGATTTGGCTTTTTTGGTTGACATAACGAAGCATCTGAATGCACTGAATGTTAATCTTCAAGGACGAGACGCAGTGGTGAGCCAGCTATATCAAGGCCTTTGGAAGCAAGCTGCAACTTTTCCGAAGACACTTGTCACAATCAGAACCCTGCACTGCACATTTCCCAGCTTTGAAAGCGGTCATTGACCGTTTTCCACAGGACAACATCGGTGCGCAAATGGAGAGGTATGCAACAGACGTCACATCTCTTTCTGTGGAATTAAACAAACGCTTTCGGGATTTTGCAGCTATTGAAAAGGAGATGTTGCTTTTCTCTTCTCCCCTCTCCGTGGACCCTGATGATGCTGTCGGTAGGAAAACTGTATGATCAGGGAAAGTGTATTAAAACCGGATGTCGTCACTTTAAGCCGGTCTCTGGTTGGATAAAGCTTTTCAGCAGAAATGGACAAGGACCTTTGATTTATTCTGTAGGAACCATGCCGATGCCTGACTTTTAATATTGTGTGACGTTGTTGAAGTTCAAGTTCAACATTAATAGCGATTGAATTACCCTTGTGTCGTGTAATCGCTAGCGGTAAATAAACGTTAATAACTTGAATGACTGATTAAGGATATATGTTACACATCACAAACACATGTAATCGATGAGTTTTGGGGGAAATGAGGTAATTGGTTAGCTTAAATTGCAGTATCTTAGGCGAGCTAATTGACCTGGCTAGCTATAGCGGAATTAACATTGCTAGCTTTGTGTTTGGTCATATAGCTTCGTAAAAGTTCGGTTAACAAGTCACTTGTGTGTTTAGTTGTATGACTTCGTAAAAGTTCGGTTAACAAGTCAATTGAGCATTAAGCCACCTGACTATAATCGGTCTATTCATATTAGCATGCTAACGTTAGACTTATTAGCAGCGAGGCTAGCTAGCTACTATGTGTTCCAATGGATTGTTGGTCTAAGCGTTAGCTTCAGTTAAGACCTACGTGTACCACATGAACAACTAAACGAGTCAATGTAGACATATAAAAAGTTGTGTAGATAGCTTTATTCACATAAGCCGTATAACTTCACAAAAATAATAATAATTTAAAGAAAACCGATCGTTTGCATGCCAGGCGATCAACACAACTTCTCAACTAAAAAGTAAAGGTCCTTGTCCATTTCTGCTGAAAAGCTTTATCCAACCAGAGACCGGCTTAAAGTGACGACATCCGGTTTTAATACACTTTCCCTGATCATACAGTTTTCCTACCGACAGATGCTCCTCCACAGCTGCAGCTGGAGCTCATTGAGCTGCAGTGTGACGACGAGTGGCGCGGCAGACACCAGCAGCTTTCTCTTGTTGACTTTTACCGGCAGCTGGATAAAGGCAGGTTTCCAGAAATGCGAACACTTGCAAAGAAAATGCTGAGCCTATTCGGCTCCACATATTTGTGTGAGCAGACATTCTCTGTCATGAATTTAAACAAGAGCCGATTGAGGTCAAAACTAAGTGACTCCCACTTACGTGACATTTTACGCATCTCAACCAGTGCCGTCAAACCCGACCTGGCCTGTTTACTGAAATCCAGATCTCAGTATCACCCTTCTCATTAGTGTCAGCAAGTTATCTGTTTCTTGGTCAATCTGAAATAATGTGTGTTTTGAACAGTAACATCTGTCACTATTAACAGTGAAAATCCAAAAGCACAGTTAATATATGCACTTGGACTTATGGCACTTATTTTATTAAACTCTTGAATACGATTTGGCTATAACTTTTGATGTTATGTACCTATAGATGTGACATAAACTATTACTGTCTGAATGATCTTCTGAATTTTGCTCTGTCTTTTACATGTTTTAACAGACAACAGACAGCATTACTTATTACTCCTGTTTAAAATGAAGTTCATGAAAGTTAAAGGTATTTCATGTAGTTTGTTCAATGTTATCTGACTCCAGATATGAATGAAAGGCAGAATTGTGTTTTTACAGTTGTTCACGCCTTCCTGAGTGGCTTATATTGGGTTACATTGCCATTTAAAAAATAAACATAATTGTGACAATGAAAATTGTGTATTATTTGCATGTAACTTTTATGGTTAAAAAATGTCCGAAGGGACGATTGGCCCCCGAGCATCTTCACATTATCAAATCTGGCCCTCTTTGAAAAAAGTTTGGACACCCCTGCTCTAGGGTATGACTGCTGAAGTGGATATATGATACAAGGCTCTCCGTCCAGCCCCCTGCCACTCCACACCTAAAGCAGAAACAGTGAGCGAGTAAGTACACGATGACTAAGATCACACACTGAGCACAACCTTCCCTAGCCAGCAGAAGAAGTATGGGGGTGCCAAGTGTAACAGGCCCTTTTTCGTTAGACAGAACTCATTCTGTGCTACAACATGCATTCATTTTTTACGAAACCATGCAACACCGCAATGCTTTTTGTCCACGAAAAAAAAAAAAAAAGCAGAACACAGTTACGTGGACCAAATGAACATTCAATTGCATGATTATAGTGTAACACATTGTTTATTTCCTGCCACAGAAGTATAAATGTTGGCCTAGGCTATCTATGAGATGGATTTAGTCTTTTGTTTATGGAATGAGAGGTTCATTCAGTCTTTTGTCCACAAAATGAAAAAGTCAATTTAGTGCACTTCATGAATCATCTGTTTAGTTTTTCTGTGCACAAAAGAATGTGCCCTCTTCAATATTTTCTGGACACAATGCTAATGCGTTTGTGTTTTTCATGGACAAAAGGCATTGTTATATGGTTTCATAATATATGAAAGAATTTTGTAGCACAGAATTTGTAAAAAAGTGATTGTGCACACATATGTGTGTGTGTGTCACAATGGCTCATTCCTTATCCCATCCCTGTTTTTTTTACATTTCATTTTCCTTTTGGCAAATTAGACAAAAAATGACTCATATCTTTGGCAGGCGGCTGTTTGTCAAGTGTAAATCTTGCCTGGTTCAACTGCGGTTCATCTCCGCAGCAAAGGCAGGCCCCCATGTTGGCCAGGTTTGGCCGGCCTTCAGGCAGCTAGAAGTCCGCCTTCCAGGAATACATTACACTCCATTACACATAGGTCCAGAAGTCACAGGCCACCGCTCCAATAGGACAGAGAGACACACACATGCTCAGAATCAATCCCATGCTTCTGAAGAATGCGAAGTGCACTGGCTCAGATTGAGGTGCCACCATTCCACTGTACTTTTTGAAACAGGCAGTCCATAATTCAATGAGACAGATTATTTAACAAAGCATATGGAAACTTCAATACAATTGTCAGAAAGACAGAAAGACAGAGAGAGGACAAATAAATAAATAAATAAATAAATAAAAAGACAGGCAGATAGAGCAAAAAAAAAGATAGAGAAACGGACAGAGAGTGAGTGAATGTGGGAGCCTAAGACGTACGGTACGCAAGCACAGTGTTTGGGAAAGGCCATAAAACTCTCCCTATAGTGATCATAGTTTACATGACCAGGACAGCATGAAGAAAGCCTCCCCTTTGGTCAGCCAGCAGGGTGGAAGGCATCCGTCTAAGATCTGAAAGGCAATCATCAACTGGCTATCCGTCCAACAATAATCAATGCCGTTCAGGATTCAGTGGATTTATGACCAGTGGTATTTTTTAAAAGATTTGCACGCTAGCTGACAGGATAGTGTGTGCTAGTGTCAGTACAGGAAATTATTGCATAAGTGATCAGTTTGAAACAGGGTTTAGTGAAGCCTCTAAATATTTGAAAAATTCTTTTACAGAGCTAGAACAATCATTGAACAATTTATATAAGGGCCACACCTCTCAGCTAACCTGCTCTAGAAAACAATCCAACTAAAGTCAAAAAGAAAGAATGAAAGAAAGAAAAAAGATAGATAGACAGATAGATAGAAGGAGTGGAATTGGAAAAAAGAAAAAAAGAAAGAAAAGATACGTTTATCTAGCATTCCTCATCTCATGACATGACTGAAGATGTCGGTAAATCTTGGACCTGAAGAAGTTGTCACATAAATTTACACCTGTGTGGGTGTGTGTGTGCCCATAGGCATGCATCTGCCTGTCCCAGACCGGCTCAGTAGAGACAAATCACTAGCAGTTACATCACCGTTACTCAACACCGTCAATTATCATGTTTATGGAAATCTTTTCTGGGCACCGACACCAGGAACTCAGTGTCAATCGCTTTAGGAAGGGTGGGGTCAAGGGTTAAAGAGGTAGCACTTAAACACACGCACACAGACATATGTGAACACAAGAGCTTTAAAACCAGGAATGGGGAGAAAAGAAGATAAGATGGAATTTGTTGGGTGGAAGAGAAGAGAAAAAAGAATGTCTTTTTCCACAGAACTGTAAATAACCCAAGTTATGCAGCATGCGTAGACAAGACTAGGAGCCAAGGCAGTTGAAGCTGAGAGGTTGTATGTGTTCTTATGTGGTTCTCTATATGTGTGTGTGTGTGTGCTTAAGTGTGTGTGTATGTGTGTGCATGTGCGTGATTGTGTGCAGGCATGTGTGTGTGTCTGTATGTGCGTGCTTGAGTGTGGATACGTGTGTGTGTGTGTCTGTTGTATGTGTGTGCTTGAGTGTGTGTGCATGTGTGTGTGTCTGTTTGTATGTGCATGCATGTGTGTGTGTCTGTTTGTATCGGTGTGCTTGAGTGTGTGTGCATGTGTGTGTTGCTGTTTGTATGTGTGTGCTTGTGTGTGCATGCGTGTGTGTGTGTGTGTCTGTTTGTATGTGTGTGCTTGAGTGTGTGCATGTGTGTGTATCTGTTTGTATGTGCATGCATGTGTGTGTATCTGTTTGTATGTGTGTGCTTGAGTGTGTGTGCATGTGTATGTGTCTGTTTGTATGCGCATGCATGCATGTGTGTGTCTGTTTGTATGTGTGTGCTTGAGTGTGTGTGTGATCGCTGCACCTCTCTCTGTGAATCTCTCTCACGATCTTGCTGACCCTCCTTTCCCCACCGTTTTGGAACACATTGCAAGGGGCTGTTAAGGTTAAAACACTGGTAAAGCACTTCAGTTCATATAGCGCTCTCTGAAGCCTGTGTTGGCAACAAGTCTGCCATCTGCTGTGTTTCTTGGCCAGATCAAAATTAGTTCCTTTGAGCTTGCGCCAAAATGCTTTTTACAGGACCAAAGAGTTAGATGGCCAAATATATAATTTTTACGAGCAATTATTGAATTTATGTTTTGTTACAATTAACGTAAACATAAAACATAACTATAAAGACTTCAATAACTTTGTCCCCTACTATATCTACTGAATACATAGTGATTTTATTGCTTATGACATATGCAGGACAGCTAATGTATTTTATCTAAAACAGGCAATGCATCATTCACACGTGTTTTGCATTAGGTCTTTCCCATGAGAAAGTGTGAACCAGCTCCTGAAGATATTTTATTGGTGTCAGAATTCCTGCGATAGTAAGAAAGTACATCCTGCAGACACAATTCTTGACAGGACTAATAGAAAACTGGGCCATCCGAATGAGTCAATGAGTCTCTGTCATTACGCTCTCTGGGTCCATGTCTTGGATTGCCATAACATGTACCTATGTTACATTGTAGTTATCAGATTATATTACTGTGCCCTTATTACAGTGTTATAAACACTCCACATAAATGTAACCATGTTGTAGTTAACACTTCTAGATATTTGAACCTTCTTCCATTGTGGTTAACTCGTATCACTATACCCTTGTTACACACTAGCTGACATGGTATATTACTGTGTCCCAGTTACACTGTAGTAAACATATTGTATCACTGCACTCTGGTTGCATTGGAGTTCTAGCGGTATAGCACAACAATTGTTACTATGTATTCAGTCCATCTAGTTCTCATATTGAAATATAACGAGGATTATTATGTGTTCTACATTAATACAGTCTTTTGAAGTCTGGTTTGAAAGACTTAGAGGAAAGTTTGCTGTATAAGTTTTAAAGTATAACTTTCAGGGCAAGGGGTACTTTTCTACCTAAAGCAATTACAATTGTTAAATGACAGAGACACTATTACTATTGATCACTCCCTTGAACAAACGCTCCCTTTGTAGACGGTTGTATGCAGGTGCAGCCCTTGATTATAGTCCAGTACACTTTTTACATCAAATTCAGCTAAATTCTCATGTTCCTCTAGCTGTCTGTTCAGAGTGTGCGCTCAAAACAATGCCCAGCCGTGGCTCTCTAAAGGGGAAAGTAATTGGCTGGGACCAAGCTATACACTATTCAAGCCAATCGACACTGAACAACCTTCAGGAGCACAGAAGGGAGAGGTGTATTTGATTGGTTGTTGAGCTGAAATATCAACAATCCTTTTGCCAGAATAAACGACTGCACCTTCAGTTCAGAGCAGTGTATTGGAAGCTAGCCCCCCCTGATCAGTTCCAGCCTCAATGGCTTCTTTTTAAGGAACCCATTAAAACAGTTAACACAGCATAGAAAATAAAAGATCCAAGACTCCAAAGCCTTGTGCACTAATAGATATTTTATTATGAAGCAAGTGCCAAAATAGATGTCTTACTTTAAAAGGCACCGATAGATATTTCTCAAGGCCAACAAATGTCAGAATCAGAATCAGTTGACAAAAAGCATCTGAGAAGAGTTGGGTTTCGAGTCTAGATCTGAAAATAGCTACAGTTGGAGGGCCTTTGATGTCGTTAGAAAGTTGGTTCCAGAGCTGAGCAGCATACAACTGAAAGCCACGAGAACATTGTTGTCATGCTCAGGTCCATACCAAAGCAGCCAATTGCTGCAGGGAACATCAAGACCAGTGATGAGAGTCGGTCTAGGCCCAGTTCTGAGCAAACTAAATGTGGTGTAATTAAAATGCAATTACACCATTACTCAGGCATGATTCCACCCAAACACAACTTGCCCAAATGCCATGTTTGATGGCTTTCAGCTTTCATTGTGTTTCTGTTTTCTAGATGTTTTCAAGCCATTCCAAGACTAAATGACATCGGAGGGACACTTCTTCATTCACACACACACACACACACACACACACACACACACGCACACATCTGCACTTTTAATGTACGTGGACAGAATATCAAGCAGTGGGTGAGTCAGTGCTGGTAATGAAACCATCGCACACCAACAAGCCTTGTCTTCTGTAGTTTGGTGAAAGGTTTGGTCTTCCTCACTGCTCGCTGTGGCCATTGAATCAAACCCTTCTTTAATGATTTTCAGATGAGGCTTACTAGCATGCCCACTCAGCTATGCAGTAGACCACTTTGAGAGACCCATAAATACAGATATGGACGAGATAATTGCTTTAAGTGGGGACAGGTTTTCATTTCATCATGATGAAATGTTCGTTCAATTGTTGGAATCCATGGTAACAGTAAGCTTTCGAAAAAAATAACAGACAACATAACCATTGTTTGTTTGAAACCATTTATTTTTACTCTCTACTGTGTGTTCCACTGGGTGTGGTGGTTGATCCTATATTTACAAATATTAGACACATTAGTACTGTGATTATGCATTAATCATTTGCAGTGATCATTACATTTGAAGCATGTATTTTATGTTTCAGCATTCTATATATGAACAGGTTATAGAACATCCTATGAAATTATGCTATATATGAACATCCTATGAAGTTTTAATTTCGCATCCACGGACGTCTGTAAAAGTTCCGAAAACTGAACAGAAGAAAGCTGTTAAATCTTTTCCCATGGAAAACTTCAATCTTTTCCCACGGACATCTCACTTCCCTTACTTGTTTCCCATCTCGGACACACACATGCCTTACCTCAGTAGCACACAGTCCTAGCCCTGGGCCCCCTGACCTGCATGGTTTCCACGTCTTCCTGCCCCTGAATACCTGACTGAACTCATCAGTGGAACTCCTGATTAGCAGAACACATCTGATTCAGCTAATCAAGAGCACTGTGATTGCAGCGACTTTAATCAGGTGGGTGTGGGTGTGCAGAGATAGATTGCAGATCAGTGCAGAGGGTCTCCTAGTGCAGGATTCAGAGCCTTATGGTCTAAACTTAGACTCTGTCCCTGTCCCATGTGTGTGCTCTGACTGCCATGGTTAAATATGCACTCCCTTGCTCTTTGGTGTTGCCCCATAGACCCGCCTCAGCTATATTGCCTCTTAGACCCACATTGGAAGCTGGTAGAGCCTTGCTACACTCTCCACTCTTTGGCCAGACTCACACCCTGGGGTCAGTTAAGGTCTATGGGGCAACGCCAAAGAGCAAGGGAGTCAGAGCGCATACATGGGACTAAGTTTAGACCATAAGGATCAGGACTGAGACTTGCTGTGAGGGAAGCTCAAGGCTTCCTCACTGTAAAAGCTGTCTCACCCATTCTCCAGCTCGTTCTGCAGATCCATGTGAGTGACTCACTCCCAGAAAATGCCTGCCTGACAAATCGAGCATATGTGCCGGTGTGTGAGTGCTTGTGTTGGGTATGCGGCAGTGACTCAGACACAGTATTATATGAAACATACAGCATGTTGGTCTGAAGTGTTTACACATATCGAAAGGCTGAGTCACGGCCTAACTGAAACAAGAGCCAGAGACACGAGCTTAGCGTCTTAATTACATGCAACGCCACTTCGTGCCAAGCAGTGAGTCCCATCCTTTTCCCCGTCTCAATCTGTTGTGTCTGCCAAAGGCCACAGTGCCTTGCGTTCAGACTCTATTTCTGAAGTGACATGCTTGGCTAGTTCCTCCCACGCTGATCCCATACTGGTAAAAATTCTTGCTTCGCTTCGCCATTTTAAATTATGGACAAGGAGAGAGTCCATTTGGACGTGCAAACTCATCACAGTGCTGTTTCCAGGACGACCAGCAGACAGAAGAAGTTTGCACGAATTTTTGAGCCTGGTCTGTGTCAGCAGCAAGAAGATCATGTTGCTCAGATGATAACAGGAGAGGCAGACATATCATGATAAACAAATGATAAAAAAAATATATAGATCCATTGTTGTTTTATGTTTTTAGTTTAGGCACAAAGGAGTCATGGCAAATTACTTTTTAAAGTTATAGTGCTTTAATTCTTTGCAAGTTAGAAGTCATTTAGATTAATGCCATTCCAAATAGAAGAAATTGTCATTTTAATGTTGTTTTTTATTTATTTATTGTCAATCATGCAAAAATAGAAATTGACAAAAACTGAACAAGTCTACATTTGGCTCCGATGATTTAGGTTCTCCATGTTCAAAAGTGAACCTACAAATGACTGTAATTACATGAACTTAGAAAAAATGTGGATGCAGCCTTACATGGATGTACCAACACTCTTCTGTCTCCATATATGAAAACACTGTATTTATCTGCACCTCACTGACCAGTACTTGACTTGGAACTGGTTCACTGTGCTCAGTCAGTGTAATTGAGGAGACAGTACAATAAACACAAACTCACTTTGGGGGGCAGGGGTGGGTTGGGGGGAGATGGATTTTTATTTTGTGACACAAAGTAGTGTTCAGCGGTTCAGCTTCAGCCAGTTAGCATGTGGGTGAGTGAGGCCATGGGATAGGGTTTCTTCCCAGTGAGCTCCAGCCCGCTGGTGACAGGACTGACTCACGGGCTCAGCTCTGTTTGGAAGGCGTACCGGTTTGTGTTTACAGCCTGGCTGATTTACGACCCAGGTCCCAAATTGCAAGGGAGATGTTGACCATTGAAATTTTCTCTGGTTACATAATGGACAGTCTCGGAGTCTGCTTTGTCAGAGTATGTCCTAATAACAATGAGGAACGGTACCTTTTTTTTGTAGCCTGTGGAAACTCTGATAAAGTGAGAAATAAGAGACTGCTGGGGAAAGACATTCCCGTGTTCCAGAGGCTTGTTTTGAAAAAGTGGCTGCGGTTTGCCATGATAGTGTTTGGTCAAATGAAAGGTTTTACAGAAGCCATATAGGGAATTTATGCCTTAAAGAAAAACTATGTGGACAAACATAGATACATTTAGGGACAAGACAGGGTGAGATATATAAGTGTGTGCTTGTATATGAGTGTGCAGGCGTGTTTACCTTGTATAGATGAAAATGGATTTGAGCAAAGAGTGTGTATGTGTGACATGTGTGTGTGAGAGAGAGAGAAAGAAAGAGAGAGAGTTCCCTCAACCTCAATTCCAGCTGTCTTTCTCCCTTTTTAAGCCTCTTCTTTCTTCCATACTCCTTCATCCCCTCCATTCAATAACCCTGACACCTCTCCTCCTGCACACCTCGCAGCCCTTTGACCTTAGGGCATGAACATCAGCACCGGATCAAACACAGAGAGAGAACAGCACAGAAATACTTAATGTAACTTCCCAGAAAAGGCAACAGACACTGGTCTTACACAAGGCTCAGATTAAGCAGATCTCTGCGTGCCTTTGTTTGACTTGAAATTTTTATCCTGAAACTTTGGACCCCTTGCGAAATAAGACAAATGATGAGGACTAAATCGCCAGAGTAATAACTGTGAATGGGGAGGAGGAAGGAGGGAGGCATGTCTGTGACTGAATGTTAAAACAGGTGTTTCTGACCAGAGAAACAAAGTACAAAGATATGATGTCCTAGCAGAGCTGACAGAGGGGCTTTGTGTGTATGTTTGTGTGAGATAAAGAGAGGGAGAGGGAAAGAGAGAGGTAGAGAGAGAGGGAAAAAGAGAGGGAGAGAGGTGCTAGCTGCAGGGGTCACAGGGTTCCCCTGCTGTTGTTGCCAGTGGCAGTGGTGCTCTCTCACACCTAGCTGATGTTTATCAGTGTTGCTAACTGCTTCACACACCCCTCGTTCTTCTCTGCTCACACTGCTCATGTGAAGCATCTCGACTATTTCACACGCACACACACACACTGCCTTACCTCCTGTGCAATTCCTAGCTGGAGTAAACACATCTCCTTCTCTGACATCAAGCATCACGCTAGTGCTCCACTGCCAAGTAACACACACACACACGCTTGTTGCATTCAAACGTCCAGCACTGGGACGCTCTTATCTTTCTGGGCTAGATGCGGAGGTTGCCATGGAGATTAATAGAGGGTGCCTTCATCCGTGCGTCTGTTTCAGGGAATTGGCCAGTTATCGCGCCTGGCCATCTATGTGTCTTGCCTTTGTTTATGCCTATTCATTTTTCACTTTGTACGTGAGTGTGTGTGTATATGTGGATTTGTGTATGAGTGTGTGTGTGAGGCTAGGGCTTAAAAGGACTAGCTCAAACAATCTCAGAATTGCACAAATGAAGAATCATGGGGATTCTGTTTAGTTCAGATCATATGATCTATGCTAAACACCCTTTTGTTTACTACCTAATTCCATATGTGTTCTTTCATAGTTTTTATGTCTCTAATCCACAATGTAGAAAATAATAAAAAAAATAAAGAAAAAACATTGAATGAGAAGGTATGTCCGAACTTTTGACAGGTAATGTGTATATATAAAATGCACATTTCAGAATTTCTTCATTAAAAAAATAACAGTCTATGCCCAAACTTCCACATAAACACAAGACGGAAATGCTGACCACAAGTGCATTAAAGCCCTCCTGTACTGGGGACTGGCAATACTCTGTTTCACTCTATTCAGCTGCAGCTTTCAAATACGACATCTCTCATGCCACATCACATGCAATAAAAGTTAGGAAGAGATGAAGAAATGCATGCGTGCACATATATGTGTATGTGTGTGTGCACGTGTGTGTATGTGTGTGCGCGTATGTGTGTGTTTGTGTGTGCGCGTGCATCAGACTGCATGGACTTGTGTGAGATTGTCTAAGAGTGGCAGAGAGTCTTTATGTGTGTGGTACTATGCGCTGTTTAAGTAGTAGAAGTAGATCTCTTAAACACGAGGCGAACTCCATCTGAAGCCAATGATGAGGTTCTGGCCTGTCTAACAGAGCAGAACAGAGAATACAAGTGTGATACAGACCAGGTGCCCAACGAGAGAGAATGCTAGCATCTAGCATCTAGCATCTATAGCAGTAATACACCTCTCTCCCCCCTACCTGGCAAGAGGCATGTATGTCTGGGCAGAGTTGCAAAATCTAATTGAAAAAAATTCATGAACACAAAGTCCTAGCCGCTTCTCCATTCATCACTGGTGTGTTGCCATTTCCAAACTCATGAATCGCAAGCACAGTTCCTATATGTCACTCCGTGTAACAGCAGCTGGTGATCACTGGTGAACACAGTGATCAGCTGTGTGGGTCATGCATCAGGGCTCCTGTGTTTGGAGGGATTAGGAAAGAAGGGGAAGGTGGGCAGATTCCCAGCAAAGCCACATGGACCGTAGGCAAGTGTGTGATTTGAAATGAAGGACATCGAAACAACATTGTATATAGGACTTGCAGCAGCTGTAAAACACGTAGTTGAAATAAAACAGACACAGTATCTCAATGAGTTTGGGTTATATATGTGACTGTATATCTTTCTTTGCCCTCAGTTTCAGTCATGCTTTCTCGTTATCTGGTTTTGCTTCATTAAAGGAACATTTGTTTTCAACAATGCTCTGATGGACACTCTGCATGTACGCATTCCTTTGAATGAATGATGTGATTAGACCGACGGAATGAACACATTTGATTGAGACCTCAGATTTCTTTCCTCTTACAAAAACAGATGGATGTGTTTAAAGCGTTCCTGTCTTAATCTGAGGTTTTGCCTGGCATTGATGGAAATGTTTATTTGTCATGATAGTTATGCATCCCAACAAACCAGGATTTGTTCTTCCAGGATCTGTCTTTTGTAATAATTATTATAATTATTGAAAGTCTGCAGACGAATTTATGAAAACATTTGAATTTGAAACAGTTCCTCTGACCTCCTCGAGTGACTGTAGAATCTATGAACAAAAGAGATAGTTAGTAGATAGATCAATCAAAGTAACAGAGAATAGAATTTCGAGGAGCTAATGATCATATTATTTTTATATATATTCGATTGAATCCCTTTACTATTGATATTTCATTGTATTCCATTGTATAAATATATAGTAATATATTTGATATGTATCCTTAATTTATATATTTAATTTTGTACTTAATAGACATAATATTAATATACAGTAGATCTGGACATCCCTGACTATTTAAATTGTTGATTAACCTTATTGAAAATATAAATACCCCAATCTCTTTCAACTTTATAACCTTGTGTTGCTATTGTTGTTCTTTATACCTCTATGGAACCTACTGGTTTAACTGAGGTACCCGTCACAGTAGATGCCAGTGATAAACATCCCACCCATGGTTGCCAAGCATCCTCATTCCCGACTGGCCCAGGAAAGGGACAATTCCCTTTAGAACATCAGAACCAGATGACCAACCCAAACCCAACCAAACTGCCCTGTGTGGGTTTCTGCATCATCAGTGGAATGACAATGGAATAGCAGAAGATGACACGAGTCAACCACTTGATGTCCACTGCAAAAACCCCAGGATGCCCTTGGTTCATATTATTGAGAAAGCCAGAACACTTTGTTTTTTACTGCTGCAGACACGTAAGCAACAAGAACAGAAGTGTACAAACTGGTGCTCCACGTAGGCCACCCCGGTCAAAAAGGTGTGGACATGGTACTGTAGTCATGGCACTGTAATGTAACCTGTAACTCCACTTTCAGAGCAGGACACTGTGTACTGTACCAGCAGGGAAATGTCAACAGTTCACTGAGAGTCTCTGTTATTTCTCCATGCACCACCCTTTAACTGTCCAATGTGTGAGTCTGTGAATGCACTGAAAACAAGGGAAGGAGAGGAACCAGGTGCTTGCTGTATCAAATCTAAACAACACAAAATGAAAACACATATAGATGTATGCACACAAACACACACACACATGCACACAATTCCACCACGGCTAATTTGAGCACTCAGTAAAAATTGCACATCGTTGCAGACCGGAGAAACTCAATTCCGACACCTCGTTATGTCGTTGTCACCTGGCTCTGCTCTTCTCAGCTGCGTGCTGTGTGTGTGTGACTCCTGCTGCAGAGAAGAGAGGACAGCCCATTGCTTCTCAGCAGTGGCGACTGCTAGTGGACGCCAGAGGAAGCCAGGCATTAAATGACTTGAGACGTGAAAATCTCTATACCACAAACAACACGTGAAATATATTTTAATGGAACTTTCCACGTGATTATATTCCAATTTTGATGATGTAGTCTGCCTTATATTTTACAGTGATTATGGTATCGTTGTACGATTCTCGCTGTACAGTAGCCTTGCATCTACATTTCTTGCCGCCGAGGCCAGGTAAAACCCATGGGTGCTAGTGTCTGTGGCTAGCACGTCTCTTAAGGTGTTGGGGAGTGAGGTTTACTTACTGCACAGCACTGTACCAGCTGGCTACCTTCACACAGTGCATATGGTTTCTCCGAAATCCACCGCAAAAAACAGAGGTTCCCATAGAAATGGATAGAGTTCCAGTTGACTCACATACACTATAACACAGAGTTATGAGGCTTAGGTTTAAACTTTATACTATGGCTGAAGATGCCAGTTAACCACGCTACAGTTGAAGAGGACATGAGGACATTGTGTGCATGTGAATACGCCTATTTGTCCAGGTCAATTGACAAACATGAGAAAACGAAGTCCATTGGTTGATATTTAATCGATCTGTTTTTAAATAGTGATGCTTATTTGCAAACGTTATGGCAACAAGTAAACTGATTTTGTTTTTCTGTTAGCCTTACGTTTCACAGACACATATTAATGATGGTCAACACACCTAGCACAGCAAGAAATTAACCTGAAATAGTGTTTTTAAAGATATCTGTGATGAAATTGACTAGATTAAACAAGTCATGACAGCACCACTGCAAATTCATGGTCAGCCCTCTATACTATACGCTAAATAGGCTACAACCACACTGCCTTCGTCTTCACCCCCCATGTCCGAATTCATGTCGGGGCTTCCTCAGTTTCATAAGTGATGCACTGCTACTGCTTCCCAGACACGAACAGCCCTGAGCAACAGGCAGGAGCTGGCAATCTGCCCAGCAACACTCCTCCTTTCCTCCCCTCTCACTTGGATTAAATGTCCCAATGTTTCAAGGTAAGTGCACGCACCAGAGCACAGTGCAACAGCAGAGCCTATTTAAGTACAGAAACACTTAATTTGACTGATGCCAGGAAAGTTTATTCCAACATACAAGTGTGCTGGACTCAGTTATCTCTTCTTGTGTCTATGCATCTTAAAAGTTAAGTGTCAGTTGCCAAAACAGCCACAAAGCAATAAAACCATTGACATTGTGCCGTTATGAAAAATCAAAACATGTACATCGCAAAGACAAATCGGAGATAAATTGGCTGATAAAACTAAACTAGGCTACTGAAAAACAATATAAATGAGAAACTTGCTAAAACTAAAATGATTTCACGCAGCCTTTCAAAGTACAGGAATGTATTATGCTTCAAGAGTCCACGGCTGGCCTAATGTCATTTGCCTTCGATTGCAAGAAAACAGACACACCTATTGCATTAGAATGACGTCTTTTTTCCACTGCATTATTTCCTGCCAAATCATGTTTTTTAAATAAAGTCTGATTTGTTAGGCCAGAAGTCAGCCTACATTGTGCACAAAAGCTGTTCAGGGTCAGGTGCATTTCTCAGGTGTATCCTCTCTTTCTCTCTCAGGTTAAAATAACTAAATAAAAACCTTTCAAGTTTGTGTTGAGAATGTAAAATCAGTTTATCATGTTTTAGGCCAATATTTCCAGCCAGTATGTTTTAGGCCAGTCATGGGTACAGATTTCAGACACGCTCTACAAAAAGACATATAACTTGCCTTCCTGATATGTGTTGGTAATGTTAATAACTGACATAACTGTTTCAACTACAGGTAATGAAATGGAGGCCAATGCAATGTGGAACCCTAAGTATTTATAATACGTTACTCACCTTGAGTAATCTATCGGAATATACTGTATAACAAAATACATTTTAGGACATATTTTATAATCTGTAGTGGAATGTGTTTTAAAAGTACCCCCCTCCCATACACATACACACACAGACACCAGAGAGGAGGTGCTGTCGGAAGAGATGACAGCATTGGACTCGGAAGAGGGATCTGATTCAGTTCTGGGTCAGATGTGGGTCAGCACCAGCTACTGTTTCAGGTTTGAAGCACCGTGCTGTGCCACCACTCTCCATCTGTTTCTAATGGTCAGAAAGCCTTGATTACAGAGTTGATAGCCAGTAAAAGAAAAGCTATGACAGTAATTCAGGTTCTGGTGTAGCGGGTTCTCATAAAAAGACAAGTAGTGGGAGAAAACTACCACCTGAAGCTGAGATGGGGCAGAAATAGCTCTCTCAGGTCGTGGCCCACCCAGCTCTTCTGTCAGGCCGAGAGAGAGAGAAAGAGAGGCTTCTGGCATCTCGGCAAATGGGAGGAAGTATGCTTTGCGTTGGTCTGTGTGTGTTTGTGTGTGTCTGTGTGTGTTTGTGTGTGTGTGTGGTCTCCCTGAGGACCACTGTCTGAACATTTGCAAAAGCACCACAGTAACGTATTGAACCATAAACTTGTGGGGTCAAGATTTAATCACAAAAATGGGCAGATTACTGTAAACTGTAAACATGCATAGAAGTGAATTTCATGGGAGTGCTTGTCTTGGGCCTGTATGATCTACCCATTTTAAATGAGATTAAAGATGCAACCGGTAAATCAGTAGCCTTAAGATATTAACAACAAAGACAGATCACACTCTCTGTCTCCCCCCCTCTCGCTCTCTCTCCCCCCCCTCTCTCTCCCTCTCCCCCTCTCTCTCTCTCCCTCTCTTTCTGTCTCTCCCCTCTCGCTCTCTCCCTCTCCCTCACTTCCTATCTCTCTCTTCCTCTCTCTCTCTCTCCCTCCCTCTCTCTCTGTGTCCCCCCCTCTCACTCCCACCACCCCCTCTCTCTCCCTCCCCGGTTTATGTACATGTTGCTGGTGTCCCAGCCAACCATGGAAAGCCATTAGTTTGAGTTCATTTTACAAGTTTGTTGTCAGTGGATGTGGCCCCTCAGAAATGATGTGTAGTTTTTGTTCTCTTTTTGTATTTGTTTATCATGCTACATTTTGTCCCCCATCTCTACCTTTCATCCTCTGTGCCTGCATACAGATATTACTGGATGTACTGTAGGCAATGTCGCCTTGTCCCAGCCTAGAACAGGATCTGACAGCAGGGAACAAAAACGGTTAGAAAATTGGAGAGAGGAAGAAACTGTCCTACCCGTCACACAGTCATGGCCGAGCAGAGGTACTCAGAGCTGACGAATGCGGCAAGCCTTGGAGGCGTCTCTCCAGGAGCACACAGCGCGTCTGTGGACACACACACACAGACACACACACGGGGGATGGTAGCTTGTTCATTATACTTGCAGGCGTTTGGAAAAGACGCCTTCGTGAATATACTGACGCAATGTTTTAAACGGCTTCCGACTTGATGAATGGGGCCATGCAGCAGAATAAGAATTCAATCTCACATGAACAAAAAGAAAAAAACATTGCGGTGAGCGACTGCATAAATACACACACACTCCAGGCCTCAAACAGACCCTTGAATGGACGTGGGCCAAGTAATAAACAATTCCAGACAAATAAACACGTTTGGGAGCACAGGAGGAAGGGGTGTTATTTGAACAAAATATCAACAACCTTTTGCCAAAATCGTGGACAGCATCTTGAGTCTAACTGGGCCGTAACATCTGTTCTGTAATGGATAATAATGATAAACTGACATGAACTGTCCAATAGGTAGTGTCACATAACTATGCTATAAATTGTCAAATGAATATAATCACTCATTGCATTGTAACACACCTGTGATATTCACCATGTATATGTAACCCTTGTCACAGCTTCCATTCCAGCCCAACTGGAGACCAGAACCGGATACCTCTAGCAATTTGTCATGAATTAGCTAGAGGCTGATATACATCTGACTTTCGTGTTTGTGCGGACGACGTCTATGATCATGGGCGGCGGGCAGGGCCTAGTGGGGTTTGTACGGATCCAAGTATCTGTCCCTTGGCCAATACATTTGACGTTAACTGAATGCACGTGTTTAAGCTCAAAGCAAAGTGTTATCGCTGTCTTTGAAGCACAGCTGTGGACCAGGTTCTGGCAGGCAATGGTCAGATCTGGTTTGAGGACTGGAGTGTGTGTGCGTGTGCGTGTGCGTGTGCGTTTGTGTCTGTGTGTTCTGAGGGTAAGAGTGACTGATTGCATAAAGCCTGAAGCTGAGACAGCAAATCATCCAGGCCCTCAAAAATGATATTAATCCATAAGCTAAATTAGGGCCGGCCCTGACAGTGTTGGAGCCCTAGGCGAGATTTTACTTTCTTCCCCCCACCCAAAAAATGGATTTTAAGAATCATGGTGACGTCTCTAAAATATACTACAATGGTCAGTGCTCACCAAATGTAACCTACACACAATTAGCTGTGGTATCATAGAACAATATAGTGGAACGGACACATGATGGTCCAACTGCAGTCATGGACGCAACAATGATTTGGTGATTGCAAAAAACGGACACCACCGATTGTTTGATATCGATCCCAACTTGTCAAAACTGTGATATTCCATATACAGAAACCACAGGGAGTTATCTAGCACACAATGGTCTCACAACATGTTAGTTGCCTACTCGTTTTTGAAGGTGTTATCCAGAACATACACCCTTCCAGACGAACCTCCGCACAGCAAATCATAGACTTGATTGGTCAATCACTATACTAATAGTAGCGAACCCTGTACAATGTTTTCAGAAGGGGTAGTGTGCCCACGCAACAGAGTGTGTACGCATCGGGCTCTAGCTCTGTAGCTGAGTGAAAGGGTGACACTAGTCTTCAGTCGTCGTCAGAGGGCGCACTTCTGAAAAAATGTATAAATTATGAAACGGAGCAAAGCACATGGTGGCCATATTTTCAAATATTTTTTCTGCTGCTGCATAAATTCCCAATCTGTCAGAATGGAATGGCTGGTTCTGAAATCATAGGTAGATATGATGACCATGGATTTGTGCTGTCATATGCTTCTGATGTACAACCTTGTAAAAAAAATAGATACAGAATAAGCAGTTCAGTAGTGGTGCTGTTTATGTCATGCTAAGATAGGTGCTCATAGACTTGCAGCTTCCCTGTGAGATGGTGGCTCAAAACATCAGCACCAGTTTCCCTGAGCCTCCTTCTCTCTGGCTGGCTTATCTTATCTAATACACATGGTTGGATTCCTCAAGAAATCCTCACAAAACAGAGTGCAATTTATATCACAGTGAGTCAAATTTGTTTTACTACAGTAAGGTTTTTTTTATGTTGTTTGAAGTAATCAAAAAACATATTTGCCACTTGCTACATACATAACTTGTTTTTATATATATACATGCGTAATTGTGGCTTGCCAAATAGCTATTCACAAATTCCTAAGTTCTCCTTTGGCTTATTCAAAATTGGCACTCTCTGTACCTCAAAATGGCTACTTCTTAGCTAAATGTGGTCTGCCTGTGCATGTACGATTGCCAAATTCTTTACAAGGGTCTCAGAAAGACTCTTCAACTCGACAGTCCATGCGTACCTGCACGAGCACATCAAACTAGCCCATAAAGGGGGAATCCTGAAAATGTCAAAATGTTTCACAGAGGTGTGGGGATGAGAAACCTGAGGAGGAAGAGAGATTCACAGCAGTAACCACAGTGACAGAGTCTGGGTGTTGCAGCAAATGGCAGGGACTGCCTGATTCAAGGCTGCAGTGGCCATTAATGTGTTTACAGCAGTGTTTTGAGTCAGGTCGCGGGCCCATTAAAGTATAATTAGAAGGGTCCTGGAACACTGGAAGGGTGTGAGCCAACATACAGCCATGTGCCAGTCAAGTGTACGGGGAGCCAAGGAGAAAATACATCGGTTTTGTAAATATGCACTGGTGCATTCTCCTTCCATATGGATTGCTGGCACACACACGAGTTTACTTCCATTACTTACAGAGAGATTGCTCAGGATTTACAGACTGGTAGCGTAGCTCTGAGAGAGATCTGTCCCTACCAGAAGTCCCCCGAGCTGATGATCCGGAGGCTGCCTTTCCAGCGTCTGGTCAGAAAGATCGCTCAGGACTGGTCTGTGCTACCAGCTCTCTGCTGTCATAGCTCTTTCGGAGGCCCGCAAGGCTTACCTAGTTGGTCTATTTGAGGACACCAATCTAAGCCATCCACACCTAGAGAGTCACCATCATGCCCAAGGACATCCAGCTGGCTTGCCGCATCCGAGCTTAAACTCTCAAGATCATCCCTTAACCCAAAAATGTACACTCCTAAACTGTGGAACACCCAAATCAAAAGTATGCTGTTAGAGAGGTGGGCTTTTAATTTTTATTTTTTTTTCTCTGTTTAATGCCCCTTGGATTTAGTGATTTATATTTGTTTATTATTGTGTGGTCTATTTATTACTATTTTAATTTTTTGTTGTGACATAAAGCACTTTGAGTTGCATTCTTTATATAAAAAGTAGTGCTGTCAGTTTAACGCGTTATTAACGGCGTTAACGCAAACCCATTTTAACGCTGTTCATTTTTTTATCGCGAGATTTTTTCTTTTAGATTAACATTCTTTTTGGCCTCGCAAACTGTGTAGTAGGCTAACGTTACGGTTAGAGTGAATGGTAAGCGAGATACGGCGAAATGGATGATAAAAAGCTTCTGAATGGAAAGTTTACTTTTAAAAGTTGTGTTGTGCAAAAGAAGCGAGCTTCACTGTTCAATGTCAACAGGCAGCTGGCTGAAAGCAAAGAAGTAGTAGGCTTACCTTTTATTGGTAACCTAACTGTTACGGTTCAATGTTTCTGAAATAAGAGGCCTGACTGCTATGTTCCCAGCAAACTTGAAAAAAAAGAAAATATTAAGCCATGGTTTAACTGCACTATAGGCGGAGTCCTTGTTTACCTGAAATGTGCACTAATTTTATTTACCGCCCTGTTTGGCAATATTGGTTTTCAATAAAATAAAACATTTGCATAAAGCAAGCCAATCAACTTTTCTATGTTGATAAGGGCATTCAAATAAAAATAAAATGATGGAAAAAATGAATAAACGAAGGGAAATTTAGAATAGATACAAATTTGCGATTAATCGCGATTAATTTTGAGTTAACTATGACATAAATGCGATTAATCGCGATTAAATATTTTAATCGTTTGACAGCACTAATAAAAAGTGCTATATAAATAAGTTGGTGGTTCTGTTGGATGGTGGATATATCCCGACAGTCGGCACACAGAGTAAAGCTGTGCTCCAGACCAGCATATGTGTCCTGGGGATGAACCCCTGGTCATGTTGGTGATAGAGAAGACAAGAGGGCCAAACAAGTGATCTTAAAAGGGAGGTTGTGCTTATCTGCAGTTTATGAGCTGGACACTGAGTCAGAAATACTGGCTTGAACTAGCTACCCATATGCTATTGTTTGTTTCCTCTGTCGATCTCGTCTTGGAGCTTTTGTGTTTTCATTGGTAATCAAGAGAAATAGAAGAAAGGATTTTTTTCGAGGTTCAATCTGCAGAACAAAAGGGAATTCAATTAAAACGCTGGCCACTCTCATCTGCGTTGCTCTGTAATTAAGACCATCTATTTCAATAAGCCGTTTGACATGGTCGTCTTTGGTCCTGTGTTATTGTTTCATTTGTCAATCTGGGCCTGTTCTTTTTAATGCTGATCCAAAGCACATTTTCCATAGACATCTCACCAAAGGTTATTTTCCATTGGGAGTACAACCAGCAGTTTACATTACACATTTCCTGGAAAATTAATTAGCAGTCCTTTTCCTGTACACACTCCAGAGTGCTTTTAAACACTTCAAATGTTGTGTTTTTTTGTATTGGCCTGTGCAATCCCACCCACAGCCCATTTCTCCAGTACCATTTTGACGCTTCAGATTGCTAGATAAGAATGCAAACACGGCGTGCGACCACCATAGTAAGCAAACAAACTGGACCAACAGAGATCATGTTTGATCTTGTAGCATGTTCCAATTGCTGATGGAAGTGGAAACATTGCTCCTCACCCCCACTACTCCTCAACTACGCATATGGACAGCCAAACTCTACCCACTCACTCTGTTCTTTTTCTTTCTCTCCTAATCCAGACTATCTTCGCTATGGGACGCTGCTGTAGTCTCTCCACCCGGTCTACCCGTAGAAACCCTCGGCCAATTGCACCCACCGCCACCGCACTGCCGTACACTTACCCTACCTCATACCCTATGCTAGCATTTATATACAATATATATTATTGCCACCATCAACCTGTTTCTCTGCTCCTACTCCCCTTACCCCTGTAACAGTAAACCTTTGAGCACAGTGTATACCCACTAAACTGGTCTTGTTTGTATCATGTATTTACCACTGGATGTCTGTATATATATTATGTACATCAGAGGTGTAAAGTAACGAACTACATTTACTCACGTTACTGTAATTGAGTATTTTTTTTGTGTACTTTGTAATTTTTAAGTAGTTTTTGAAATCGGTAATTTTACTTTTACTTAAGTAGATTTTGACTGAAGTATTGTACTTCGCTACATTGGAAATTACATCCGTTACTGAGTAAAAAAAAAAAACATAGTTCAAGAAAGGAAACCGAAAGGCGGGAATCGCGCACGACAATTCTCATTGCAGTGGTGGATGCTACATAGAGTGGATGATTGAGGGTGCGTCCACACTAGCCCGGGTAAATACAAAAACGCGTATTCGCAATGAAAACGATCTCCGTCCACACTAGCGTTTTCATATCGTTTTCCAAAATGTTTGCGTCCACACTAACACAGGTACATGACAATCGTTGTCATGGTTACGCCACTCCTGCCACTCCCTCCCGCCACGCTGCTCTGTTTCCATGCGCGCGATCAGCTGATACTGACACTTCTGAGGTAAAGAAATAGATATTGGTAATTCAGTACAGTCCGAGTATACAATGGCAGCATCAAAGGCGACTTTCTTTACATGGACGGACGAAGAGGTGGAATGTCTCCTCAGATTAACCATACACTATAAAGCCCAGAAAGCCATGGACAACGTAGACTGGGAGAGTTGTGTCACAAAGTACAGTGACATACTACAACTTTTTTCAGCCGAGTATCCTGCAGCTAGTGCTGGAAATCAGAAGGGCTTCCCTCACAAGCTGGAGGAACTGACGAAAACAGCTTTAACGACTAAATTGAAGGCAGTTAGAGTCAAATACAGGCATGCGGTGGACTCCGGGAGAAAAAGTGGCCATGGGCGAGTTGTTCTCCTTTATTTCGATTTTTGTGAAAAAATATGGGGAGGATCTCCGGCGACAAGAGCACTTGGCTCTGGCATTGAGACAACTGACATCATGGATCCCGACACGGCGGTAAGTTAAACCACTGATTATCATTTAAACGACTTTTACCTAATGATGATGAGCTGTTGATGAACTGATGATTAACTGTCAGAGTTTAATCGCACGGAGACTTGTACACACCCAGTTACTGATATAACCTAGAGAGGGAAATATACACGAGGAATAAACTTCATCCATAACGCGAGCCAAAGACAATTTATTGATAAATACACAAGGTTATATACATGTTATACAATTGAGGGCATACTTATTCCATGTATGTTAACATGAACCCGTTAAAAATCAGTTGACGTTACATCTGTTGCGCATCTATGTGCTGCGGCTCCCGCTCTTTTCTCGCGAGCATACATTTGTGAGCTGTATGTGCAACCAAGGCTGATTTTTTGGTAACAAATCTTACGACCGTATTGGCCTAACGATTAACCTCTGTGATGTTTTATAGGAGAATGGCCCTTCTTCTCCTCCTGAGACCCGAGAAGACCCTCTGGATGGGGAGTCACAGGGCCGGAGAAATAGACTCACGGCGTATCTATCAGCACATAGGTACGAGAGGCTCAAGAGACGCATTCCAGCCGAAGAGCAAGAGGCCCGGAATGCACAGGAGGAGATGGCCCTAAAAAGGCAGCTGCTCCAGCGAATGGAGGACACCGAAAAGAGTTTCTCTGCCAATATGACACAATTAACCGGGACTGTAGAGAGGCTTACCAATGCCATTGTGGACGGTTTCGCAATGATGCGACAATCTATGTTCCAGCCGCCTCAATATCCCCAGTACTCCAGCCATCCATATGGGCACAGCCCCGCAATGCCCCCTCCAATGCCAACGAACCCATCTCCCAGCCCCTCCACGTCAGCACAACCGAACCCTTTCCCTTTCCCCCAATATTATGAGGAGTGAGCAGGCAATCTGAGCCTGTCTGTCTGTATCAAATCAGTTCTTGTCATGTTTTCATATGTCTGTCTGTCTCAAATCAGTTCTTGTCATGTTTTCATATGTCTGTCTGTCTCAAATCAGTTCTTGTTATGTTTTCATATCTGTCTGTCTGTCTCAAATCAGTTCTTGTTATGTTTTCATATCTGTCTGTCTGTCTCAAATCAGTTCAAGTCATGTTTTTGTGTTACTGTCATTGAATACATTCGATCAAATCCCATTGTCTGTCCACATTTCTTACATTTACTGTTTCACCTGGTTCCGGCTGGAGGAGACCCCAAATGGAAGACGTTTTCGGTCGCCGTTGTAGGTCATGCACATCCCTATTTCCAGTCTCCAACAATCTCCTCTAAAGCGGTCTTAAGCAAACGTCTGCTATCCCACACACGAGTCTGTCGCATAGCATGTCTCTTCAATTAATCATGTGTTGGTGAGCGTTAGCCTCCTCGTCGTCCAAAATTATCCGGGTCTCAGCATTTTTAAAAACTCAAGTTGTTGGTCATTTTTCCAACTTCTTCCGAGCTCACCGATTTCCTCGTCGCCAGATGTATTATCCTCTGTATTATAAAAGAATCGGCGGGCGGAGGTGTAACCTTTATGTGTGTTTTTACTGAACACGTGTAGAAGCATTACGTGAGCATGGCAGGCACCTACATATAACTACAGCTACACAACCAATATACTCTACAAAGTGCTTAGCAACTGCTGCAGGGGGGTAAGTGACAGCCAATGGTAAGGGACATTGTGAACATGTGACGCATCCATATATGATCGTGTGTGCGCATAAATACATTCTGTTTGGTGTCCGTTAGGATGAAGTTCCCACTACCAGCATATGTCTTAGAGTAGTTTATTCCTCCGTTTATTTTTCCCCTCTATAGTTTATACCGGTAACTGGGTATTTACAAGTCTCCGTGCAATGCAACTCTGACAACAGGTTATGGGCCCAGAATTTTTCTGAAATGTTAGCATAGGAAAAGATGGCTAGCAGGAGGAAATGGTGGACAGATTGAGCAGCAGCCGTTTTCGACGGAGATGAAAAAGTATTGTGAGCTGTGGGAAACAAAATTCTCAGGACATATACGATTGCATGGATTAAAGGACGACTTCGCACATCATTACGGATATTGCTAAATTCAAGCGATTCGACGAAAAGTTCCAAGCCAGAGTCTCCGTGGAATTCAACTCAGATAACACATAGCTACTTATGCTGCCACCTAGGGGGTATTTCTGAACAGGACAGAGATAACATTCCCTAACCACTACAGCACAAAATACGGTGCTCAATGAGTTTTGAGTTAATAGTGGCCTAAGCAGTAACGGGTAAAAGCTAGACTGTTAAGGCTATTAAACATCAAAAATAATGAAACACATTTAGACAAGCCCATTAAGTCAGTTAGAACGACATAGTAATTTATTTGAAATAACAATTGGAACATAAACAAGCACTTAATTTCATGGATCCAGATATTTTGTCAGCACACTTCTGATTCGTCGCCCCTCTGACTCGTTGCACTCAGTGGGCCTGCGCTGAGTTGGAGGCTGAAATTCTCGCTCGTAGCGAACAGCTGCGTCAACGTTTGGTTGCGCGACTGCTTCGTTTTGCAGTTCACAAAAGTTGTGTAAAACAAAACACGACATTATGACCACAGGCAAATAATCCAAATCTAAATCCATAGGTCTCCGGAGTGCACCAAAGCGCGCCTTCAAGCGCCCAAAGGCGCATTCAATGACCATTCTGGCTTTACAAATTGACAGTCCAAAGTACTGCTCCTGGGGTGTCAGTCCACCGCTTGCATACTCCTTCATGAGGTATGGCATCAAGGGATAGGCTGGATCACCCAACAAAAACACAGGGACTGGGTTTTCTCCCTCCACAACAGCCTTTGGACACGGAGGAATGGTGCCATCTCTCAGGTGTTTGTTGATGTTGGAGTTCGCAAACACGCGAGCGTCGTGGACACTGCCGGGCCATTTCACCACCACATCAATGAATTGGTACTTATAATCACACACAGCTTGGACATTAAGTGAGTATCTGTGTTTTCTATTTATAAAATCAGAGGAATTAGAACGTGGTTGTTGAATGTCTATGTGTGTGCCATCGACAGCTCCTATGCACTGAGGTATCCCGTAGTTGAGGTAAAAATGACTTGTTAGGTCCGCTACTGCAGGCTCGGTGAGTGGCAGGGTGATGTACTCTGGACCCAGGTGGTACGTGATCGCTGTACATACCTCCCTGACAACTTTCGAGACCGTTTGACGGGCCAAGCCAAACGAGTTTGCCGTTTTGCGCATCCTGCCTTCGTCGCTCAGGTAGTACAACGTACAGGCCACCTTCTTCACTACGTCCACTGGCTCTCTCATTCGCGTAGTCAGTCCTTCGATATGAGGGCGTAAGATGTTACTCAATCGTAGTAGGCTCCCTCTCGACATCCTAAAATTATCCCTCCACTCCTCGGGCAATACAATTTGGGTTTCAAACTTGTCCCACCAGCTAGCTGTTCGGCCAGGTCTCACCCAGAACCGCCGCTCCATGTACGGCTTAAACCGTCTTCTCTTTCTGGTTTCAGTCAGGCAGACCGAGTACAGCGCTCGCCTTCTGCGTAGGAGTAACGCATATCTGTTAATGAGTACTACTTGTACCTGAAGTACAGTAACTAAACTAATAAATAAATTATACAGACCGAGCAGCACATTCCGTTTATCCTCCATATTCATCTTGACGTTATAGCTTCACGAGCGCAAGTTAGACCTAGTGCCATAGCAACCGAACGTCATCGTATCTGAAAAGCTCCGTGGACCCGTCCCCACTACTACTGGAACGCAGCGTTTTCAGATGTCTCCGGCCAGGAGAGCGTATTCGAAAAGCTCCGTTTTCAGTCTCCGAATACGCCGTATTAGTGTGGACGGTAAATGCAAACGCAGACATATTTACGCGTTTCTACATTTACCCGGGCTAGTGTGGACGCACCCTGAGTCGATGCAAGCCCGCCGGTGTCGAGTCACGAGAGATAGAGATGGATGATAGTGCGGACTACCAACAAGCTGCGGACGACCAACAAGCTGAAGCACCGAACTTTCCGCAAGTTAAAATTAAAGAAGATGAAGAAACCCCGTATCCACAACTCAGCAAGCAGTTTGCCTTACAACCTAAAAGAGGCAACAGCTATATAATGCTGTGTAAGCTGTGCCTGCCCAGCCAGACAGAACTTTCTGCTTGTAAAAATTAATCTTCAAATCTGCGCAAGCATGTGTTGGTAAGTACAGTATTTGTCCCTTTCCATTAGTAGCTCAGACAGCGTTTTTGTTGTTTATTAGCTTTGCTACAATAAGCAAAATATGCGTGTCATGGCACTTGTAGCCTAATTTTGGCTAGCACTTGCAACCACCCTGAGTATGCTAACGTCAACTAGCTGGCTATCTATATCATGTACCCATCCTTCTGTTAACAGCCGTCATGCAATAGACTAATAATAATTCCATTCCTGTCTTCCATTCGTTTCAGTTCATAGCATTATTATGTTCAGTCTCTCATATTGTGTTAAAAACTGCAGATCAGTCATCAGCAATAAGATACACCGCATAAACTGATATTAGGCTAATCATTTGGCTGCCTCCCATGCCCTGAAACAGGAACGATGTAAATGCGCACACCATCGTTGTCAGACAGTTGGACAAGTCAATGTCAATGTGTATGTCGTTATCTCGAATTTATCACGATGTGGTGGCTTTGCAACGTGCACGTCTTTCATGTTCATGCTCAGGGGTTTCGGTTAGCAAGAATTTAGGATTATAAATTGTGATGCATGTAGAAATAGAAAATAATGTTATCATTCTGTATATATACTGTAGGTCTGTCATCTCAAGTAGCTATTTATAGCTATTTCTGTGTTAAGATGGCAGCTCAATACTTAATTGTCAGAATTGTTGTTTGTCATTCTACAGGTCTAGTCTATGTCAGACAACATCTTGACCGGATGGTAGGGGCTGAAGCAAGTTGGACAACATTCATCAGATGAAGATGATTTATTTTCCTCAATGAAGTCCAGAAGGTACAGGGGAGTTAGAAGGGAACCTAGCCTGTGTCTCAGTCAATATGGATCTGCTGAACTCCTTTCAGAATATCAAAAAACTGTCCCTGAAACTCAATACTGGCCTACCTGCCTCGGCCACCTGCGAGTGACTCTTCGGCTGTGCTGGATTGCCGTTTACTGCAAAGCGAGCCCGGATGAACTCTACACACCTTGAAAATCAGCTGCTGCTCTAACTCAACAAGACGTTTGTAGACTAATGCTCTAAAGGTGGACACAAGTAAAGTAACCAAAGTTTTAATATAGTGGGGCAGCGGCATTTTAACTTTTTTATTTTAGCTGTCATGTGGTTCATGTCTTGACATGTCCTCCCAAAAGTTCTTAAATGTTGTGTTGACAGTTTAATGTTTAATGTTTGACATGTTTAATGTCATTGCACTTATATTTCTAAAGATTTCCTTTAATTAAAAATAACTAGTTTTTGTATTGGATTTATGACCCCTTGTCCTTTTTTGCACTATATAGGAGCGGCCCCGATCAAGTTGTTGAAAGTAACTAAGTAACTTTTACTTAAAGTACATTTTAAATAAACTACTTTTTACTTTTACTTGAGTAAATTTTTAGATGGGTAATTTTACTTGTACTTAAGTAAAATTTCATCAAAGTAATTGTACTTTTACTTGAGTACAACATTTCAGTACTTTTTACACCTCTGATGTACATCTACCAAATGCAGGCTATGTACAACACCTGTTGTTTCCCTTCCCCTTCTGCCACACAACCCTCCCCCTTCCCCCCTTCCTATCTCCACCCGGCCGACCTCAAGCAGATGGGTTCCCCCTTATGTGCCGTGGTTCTGCTTAAGGTTCCTTCCTGACTAACAGGGAGTTTTTTCTTGTCCGTGTTGCCATTGTGCTTGCACTAAGGGGGTTTCAGGCTCTGGGCTCTGTAAAGCGCCTAGAGACAATTGTATTGTTATGGCGCTATATAAATCAAATTGAATTGAATTGAATGTTTAAGTCTACCTGACCAAGCCTTGGCATCCTTCTAAAAAGCTCCATGACCAAGTGACTCAATTTACGAACGCAATTTATACGTCGAACAAATACAGTTACGTAACTCATGCTCATCTCTAGCTACTAGCTATAAATCTATCTTATCAATATTAAATTAATTAAAACTGTAGTATTTTGAGCAGCCACATGATGGCACTATAGTATTGGTGTTCTGTTAGGATTTAGGATTATTAATGCCTAGCTATGTGATTGCTCATGCCTGTTGTTACTTGGATTTCACGTGCAGTAAACGTAGCCGCTGGCTTTCATGTCAACTGTCTCACAAGCGTATTCTTGGTAATTATGTACATACATAACAAAAACTAAAAACCATATGCCTGTTTTAGAAAAATGTATTTTCAATTTTGTGACTGAATCAATGTATATGGTCGAAATTTGCCAGCATTAGATTGCTATGTAGATATTTTCGAGAAACGATTTACAATTTTCTGTGTAAATAGGTTGATTATGGCATATTCTTTACAGCTGTGAGGGTCCAAGCACCTCCACCCCTAGTAAGAGGCAGTGGAAAATGCTTTTGGGAAAACTGGGATAACATGGATAACGTGGATAATGTACAGTACATAGCCATCTAGTTAACACTGCCAGGGGTATAACAAATCTGATCTGCTTACAGTGTAGGACTCGTCGTTGCTTGCCATCGTCAGAGTTTAATGTTGAGCTCATCTTGTGCTAGTTCATGTAAGTTTATTGTCCTCAACCTGGCAACTCACGTGAGTCTGTGGAGGGGAGACAACTCCAATTTTTTGAATTTGGACTGCTGTACCGGTTTTAAACACTTGGTTACAGTGCTACATATTGTTCCTTTAAATCAAGAAAAAGCGTACATCAGTAAGTAAAAATAAAGACAATAAAAACTCTGGCTGACTGAAACTTTTTTTTAACCCAACACAAGAAGTGATTCTTTGCATTATTAATTAAGTATCTTTACCACGAGACCCTTTCCAAGAATGACAAATTATGTGAGGAAAACAGAGGGGATTGTGCAGTCTTCTCCATGCCGCCTTCCTACACATCATCGAATGAGAGAATCATCTTTACATGTTGTAGCCTGTCATAAGAAGATCATGCTGTAGGTCTGCCTCCCTGGCTCCCAACACCAGCTATTGGCCTACATGAGACCCTTACTGTAATATTAGTACGCTCCCTCCAGAGCGGTGTCTCCATTAAGAGGTTTCTGAGGAGCATAGATACGACGGGCATCGGTGGCTCTTTGCACCTGTAGCTGAATGGTACATCACTCAAATGCATTCAGTTGACAGTCCTCGTTGGCAAGACTGTCATGTGCATTTGCGCTGTCTTGGGTCAATACATATGCACTGTTGATAACTCTGTGTTGGGTAGGGAAACAATAGCTAAGGTCTGCTTTGGCACATGATGATGTAACACAAGGGTGAATGTACTTCCAGCTGTCACCCTTTTACCACTCCAACAAGCATTCCCGGCCTTAGGGGAAACAGGCAGAGTGGTGAATGTCCCAGTAGTACTTAGCGTATGAGGCATGTGCCAAGTACAAAAAGACCTTCAAACCTTCACCTCCATTTTCCAAAGCTTTTTACCCAAAGCAACATATAGTATTGTATTTTCACCAGTGTGGGTGCTCCCTGGGTATTGAACGGATGACTTTGGAGTCGCTAGTGCCTTGCAGCTTGATCACCTCGTGCCACAGCATCCATGACTAGAGCCACCCTACTGTCAGAGTCAGACTGTATATGTGAGTCCTCTGAGGACTTGGCAGAAATAGATGCTGCAGGTCTTGTGGTGTATTAGCACTGAAAGGATCCAGGATCCTGGAGAGAGAAGTATGAGAAGTGTGTATGTTTATGTCCCTTGTAGACCCACCGTTTGCTGAGCAGGTGAGGAGAGATGTTTGAGAATGCTGTGATGTGATGCTTTTTCATTAGCGGAATGGGAACGGTGTGCACAGTTATCAGTGGAGGAACGTGTGGCATGCTGACAAAACGAGTGTAATTATCCAGACCAGGCCAAACCAGATGAGCTGCAGGTCTTCACAGAGCTGTTACCCTCGCCATGCAGCTGGAGCTCTTACCGCTGGCTCACCGTGAAGGCACTAATCTACAGACCTCCAGAACCATTACAGCAAATCTCCTCTTCCTCTAGTTCTGTCGAAATGTGGGAATTGTCACAGGAGAGGCTATTTGATACTGGAGTTGGAAAACGCAGTTTTTCACATCAAAGAAATGTGTGTGTGTGTGTGTGTGTGTGTGTGTGTGTGTGTGTGTGTGTGTGTGTGTGTGTGTGTGTGTGTGTCTGGGTGTTACATTAGTCTGAACAACAACATGGTTATGTCACTATGTCAACCATTGCTGGAGTAAGGGCATATAAGTACAAAATATCAAAACTTTGGGAGAGGATAGACTGTCACTTTGCTCTCACAGTTTTGTGGAAGTGCAATGCTTGGTTCAAGGCTCAAAAGGAAGGAGGAGGCCACTGCAGGCTCTGAATATCAACACAGCAGTACGTTGCAGGTTTGTCTCCCAGCACTACTTCGCCAGGCCATCTTTAGGAAGCCACCTCTTGGCACGAAACTGCAGAGCGGGCCGGGATCGGTCTGGTCATGACTATTCTACGTATGTACTGCAGACCGAATGCAGATCCTCATGTCAAGGCTGATGAAGCCACTTTATCTGCATGATGTGAAGCCTGTTGGTCCTGCTGGGCCCTCAGGGCATCACAGGAGGGACCTGGATGACTCACAGAGAGAGTCCTGACCAGGGGCCCAACAGATTTGCACCAGATGACAAAAGTGTGTGTTCCTGTGATGTGTGTTTATGCATATCACCATGATAATAAATTACACTAGCAAAGAGAGAGCAAAGACCCCCATGATATCACCATGTAAATGACTCACTCTGCCAAAATGGCTGTTCTTACTTTGGTAAGTAAGAACTTATGGTGTACTTATGGTGTCTCTGTGTGTGTGTGTGTGTGTGTGTGTGCGTGTGTGTTTGTGTGTGAAAGGCCTCAAGCTCACACTGCAACACACCCGTGTTTTGTACTCAACTTAGAGCCTTGAATTATCTCGTAAACAGCAGACTGGGTTCTTTTCATATTTTATTTTATTTTCAGCTTGTTTCAGGTCCTGTTTCCTGTTTAAAAGTGTCTCTGTTTACAGCTCCACAACACCTCTCCTACAGCTGTGTCGATGACTGACATAAATGTCTGTGAATGCTTTGGCTCGTTCACAAAAGCGTTGTTTCTCGCCATAGATGAGCTTTTTCAGAGCTAATGTCAAACAGCCATGTTGGGCTGCTCGTTCATCTGGTGCAAGTCACCTTCATCAACGCTCTCACCAGATCCTTTGTGGCTTCGTGGCCAGTGCTTAGGAACCAGCTGAGAGCTAATTTGAAAAGCATGGAAGCTGGGCAAAAGACCTGAAGACCATTTCTGTCTGTGGTCATGAATGTCTTGCCTTTTATGAACTTTTGAGAAATTGATGGAGACACAAAGAGAGAGTGAGAGAGGTAATGTTTGTATATGTGTGTGTCTGTGTGTGTGTGTGTGTGTATGTATGTGTACATTTGCGTGTGTGTGTGTGTGGGGGGGGGGGGGGGGGGGGCAGAGAGAGTGTGTGTGTAATAGTGTATACATGCATATCAAACACCCTGCAGAGCAACATCCACGTCTCCCTGAATTGCCTTAATTTGTGACAACCAGGTAAGAGGACTGTATTCTAAGGCTCTGCATTGTTTGTCACTGTTGTGAAATTAAACCTTTATCAAAACATCTTGATGCAGCCTGCAATGGGCCTAGTAGTCTGACTCAGACAATAGCCCACTACTAAGCTCAGCAACAAACAAGCAATGGTGAAAAGTTAACTTTTTCCTTGTCAGGCAACTTATAATTGTATAACAAATAAATAGGGATTACAATGATATATTGTCTGTGCTCTGACAAGGAAATGTTCAGCTTGATCCACACCTTCATTGATAGGCTATGGGTTATTATTACTCAAGGCGTGTTATGCTGTATAGGTCATGTGCTACTGTAGGTTACCTTATCTATAAAAGCTATCGGTTCCTGTGCATGGCCGTGTACACACACTATGAAGTCTGTGTCTGTCCTCATTAGTGGTTCTGCTGGGGGTTGTCCGATGGGTACGTGTGTGTGTGTGTGTGTGTGTGTGTGTGTGTGTGTGTGTGTGTGTGTGTGTGTGTGTGTGTGTGGAGACTGACGGACAGACAGACTTGGGGACACACTGACAGATGGGAGTGGTCGTCCTGCAGGTCCCATTAAAGGGATTTGTGATGTGTGTGACTCATCCTGGGGGACAGATGTATTCAAGGCCACATGCACAGTTTCTTCTGGGTGTAGTCAGGGGGGGGGGGGGTCTGTCTGTCAGAGAATCTTGAGAGAATCTACATCAAATCGTTTCCAGAGAGATCCCGGGGGGGGGGGGGGGGGGGGGGACTGAAATGCTGAGCTCAGCTTGGACATAATTTAATTTATGACAGGGTAATATTAGAGAAAGAGGTTTCGGCACTGTTAAGATCCAGGCATGCGTGTCACTTATGGCCCATATAAGCCAAGCCCATCTGTCCATATTTCTGTCTGTCTCGCTGTCTGTCTCGCTGTCTGTCTGTCTATCTGCTTACCTGCCTGTGTGTGTGTTTGTGTGTGTGTGTGTGTGTGTGAATGTGTGTGTGCATGTGTGTGTCTTTCTGGCTGGCTTTCAAAGCGGCACCAAAAGAGGGTCAGTCCCCTGTGCAACCACATGAAGGTGAGCATGAGGATAAGCTGATGGGCTGCCTGTGTTTCACTTCCACCCTGCAAGAATCAGACAGTTTTCCTTATGGCTATTCCATTTGGACGCTTAGAAGTAAGTTCTACCAGGAAGAGTCTAATTCTACATCATTCATACCTCATTCCCACTCACATTGAAAGGCATTTATTGAGTGTTTATTAAGTGTTATGGTGTAGTGTGGGAATGGACGCTAAACGCTAAAGCTGAATCGTTTCTATAGCCCCTGGAGGTGTTTTCTAGTAGCATTCATGATACTCCTCCAATGGGAATTGTAGCCATTGTATTAACATGTTCAAGATGAACATGGGGGAGATGGAACTTCTCTCCTATAATCACTACATATCAGAGTAAGCCCCACTGATGTCCCATTAGCTAAGTAGACCTTTAAATAACCTGAAACCGTTTAAATTGCAGAGTACTATTTGCATGAAATGATAGCTAGTTATCTAGCTGACATTACACCCTCTTCCATTTAACGTGTAACATTATAATAGGAAAAGGTAGAAATCCTCAAGGTGCCTGTGCAGCTTCACAGTTTGGCCCTCAAATACATAAGTTTGACTTAGCAGTTCATAACACACCCTAGCAACTGCCAACTGTTAAGACGATTCCCTAAGCTAGAGATAGCTATGATAATTCATAACTGTCATGAGACCTCACATGTTTTCCCGACTCATGTAGGATCGTGCTCGCAGCATTCTGTTAAATACAGTCGGGTGTGAATACACGACACCCTTGCTGATGGTTTGTTTTGACAATCGGCCCTGTTGGTCTTCCACATTTTAGGATTATGCCAGCTATCACCATCTCAATGCTCTTTACACTGCCATGAGAGGCACTCTGTGGTAAAAGCATTTAGCATTCACTAGCAATGACAGCATTTGTGATGGATGGCTTGTTAATGTCTACTGAACATATATGCCTGTGTGAGACTACAGCAATATTACCATTCGCTAGCAATGACAGCATTTGCAATGGATGGTTTGTTAATGTCTACTGAATATGCACGTCTGTGTGAGACTACAGCAATATTAGCATTCACTAGCAATGACAGCTTTTCTGATGGATGGTTTGCTAATATACACTAAACATGCACGTCCGTGTGACAACTACAGAATTGGCAAATATTACCCCTGATTTGTTGGTGTTGGGACTCTGGCTCTGCATAATGGGGTTGTTCTTACTTGTAGGATCTACGCACTGACTACATGCAAGGAGTCTTACCCATCCACACATTGTCAAAAGCCAAGCGTGGTGATTACTGTCGGCAACCATCCAACATCTGCATCCAACGCACACCGTTTACTGCTCCAGCAAGTCATGCAGCCTTATTTTATGAGCAAAGGGGGGGGGGGGGGAACGTGTGTCAAAGAAGAGCTGGGTGCTCAGGAAATGGTCTGAAAGACCTGAACCTCTCTGAGAATGTTGCAGGAGTTTTCCACAAAAGGACTGAAACACTGGACAGTTTTATGATAGTTTTATGAAATTCAGTTCTTGTTCTAGCTTATTTTATTTTTTGTGAGTTTATGCTCACAGCCGGCGCAATATCCTGTATGAAATATCACCAACATCAACTCTCAGACATGGCAACACTGGAGAAGAATAGTGTAGACAGAGCCATTTTCTTCCAAAAGGTGAACCTCTTGAGATATGAGGTCATTTGATGAGACAAATCAAAGACTGACGGATTTCTACAACTGGATATTCTGTTGAAAACAAGCACATAAAAAATGTTAGAACCTAAGGAACGGGACGCTAAAGTTGTGTTCAGTTGTACTCCCAGCCATGTTTTCATCCATGTGCCACTTTCTGAGTTAGCATAGCTGTGATAATTTACTAGTCAGTTAGTTCAGCTTATTAAGACGGTCCCTCCAGTTTAACGATTTGCGAATTCAACACAAAATCGGCAATTTATTTTCAAATAATTTTCTTATTTACAGCATAAATTGTGCATAAGCTGTCCCACTTGTTTGGTGTCAAGTGTGTGATGGATTGACAACCGCAGTGAAGTTAGCTTGGTATTAGACATCTGCCTGACGTTTATGACATAGCTGGATGTTATCTAGGTTACCAGTTCATAAATGACAATTGTCCACACAGAGGACAATGTTGTGTGAAAAGAGGTCCCTTTCTGGTAAAAAAACAATAGTCTGCTCCCTCAAAAAGCCTCTTCATAAAGAGAAGCAGAAGAGACTGACCAGTGAAGAGGATGGAGTTTGTGTTTCTATATGTTAGTTAGTGTCCCATGCTCCTGAAGCAATATGTTAATAGGTCAGGGATTAATGGCTCGGTCACAATTGTCACATGTTATTCTTAAAGCAATTTAATATGTTTGAAAGCAAAACAATGTATTGCAGAAGGCCTAGCAAATTCACCACTTTAATCCTGGTCTGTCTGGTAGGAGCCGGTTTTCTGTTGTCTCCTCCTCCTCCCCCACACTGAGAGTTCCATAAAAGTGACAGGTTTGTCATATGAGGCCAATGTTACATGTGATCATTAATATTTCAGCCATTTCTCCGCATGGCGCTGTGGCCATCCATCACTGCACTGTACTGCTCTGTCCGGTCCTGACTGCTGCGTGAATGTGAGGAAGAACACAGCCGTGTTCGTTCACAGAGAGCCATAACTTTTCCGGCTGTAAAATGCTGACGTGATGGAAGGCTGGAGGGCACGCAGAGGCCTTGCACACATACAAACACATGTAGTATACACACACACACACACACACACACACACAGACACACACACACACACACACACACACACAGCCCTGAGAGACCACAGAGAACAGCCGAGTACCAAAACTAGATAGATCAGGGTCAACACCATTCTACAGTCAGTTTCAATCTGTGTCAAACACACACACACACGTACACACACACACAGACAAACACGTACACCCACACACACAAACAGCCACACACAAACACACACACAAACAAACACACAACCACACACACACACACAAACACGTACGCACACACATACAAACACATGTACACACACACACACACACACACACACACAAACACGTACACACAAACACGTGTACACACACACACATACACGCACACACAATGAAAGCCTGTTTTTTTTTTTTTTTACAATTCTGACTTCTTGGAATATATGACTGTGTATCAAAGTCATCGCATTTCTCCCATCTGTCTGTTTAAGGTCCATGGATAGAACTGAAAGGGAAATGAGAGGAGATTAGAGCATGACAACAGAGTTTATACAAGCTTTTTGGTATCCAGGCAAAAAGGCCAGATTAGGGTGAGCAAATATTTAGAAGCATGCATTAATCAAAGGCTTTAGCGGCAGCTGAGAGAAAGTTGGAGAAGCTCCGCGGTTGAGAGACGAGTGAATGACAGGTGACTCATAGTGCCGTGTTTACAGAGGTAATGTCAGTGCCTCGACACACACGCCGCCGGCCAGGCCACCTCTGGAACTTTCTCTGCATCCTCAGAAACCGACGCGACTCGTCCCATGAGGCACAAACTCAGCTGACGGTGCAACAGAGCCAGATCGATGCTGGATTGGAGCCAGGTGAGATCCACTGACAGCTACAGTCGGGCAGGAGCAGCACGCGGCCCCATGCGCGTACACAATCCTGCCTGCGCAGTCACTGGGTGGAGCAGGCAGACTACTGAAAACACTTTGACGAATCGTGCCAAGGGTTCATCAGGGGCATGAAACAGACTTCTGCTGAAGGTTCTGTATCCCCATATCAGAATGTCCTGTTCAGTGAACACTGTTGGTTACAATTACAGTTTTTCTTGCTTGCCAAGACACGTTTCTTGAAATTGTGCTCCATTTTCCAAAACTCACAAATGCATAACTGAACACTCATCTTCACAAACTTCCATGTCCAAACATCACACAAAACCAATCAACTACACATACACTACAGAATAGCCAGTAAACACTGGTGAGATCAATTCAAAACTTTACCGCAAAATCCTGTTACTGCAATGAGTAATGGGGCTCATGGTTTTCCCTCCAACAACCCTGTAACACGATGATCGCAATATAAAGACACAACATGTATATATTTTCATTTTTTTTTATTCCTCAATGTACTGCAGTAAAATAAACTAAAATTCTGTAAAAATATGCAACCGACAGAACATAGAATACAGTAAAATAATGTATTTACATGTTCCATGTATTTACTAATGTAAACCAATGAAAAAAAACTGTTTGTACATAAAATAAGGTCTTTGTGGATCCATGGTTCCAAAACATGTTAAGTGACCCATGACCCTTTAATCGATCTATCCTGATTGGTGTGTAAACCCTTTGTATTTGGGAATTGTGTGTAAATTTGGTTCAAGCTGTGATGAATTAGTTAGATGGGCACATGTTGCAGCCAGTGATACATGAAGGGGAGCTGTGAGTAGAGCTTTGCACAAAAACTTCAACAAATTTGAATCGTGTGTGAAAACAGTCTTTATAGTTTTGGGAAATGGGTCTGTTTTTTGGTAGATGGCGTCATGGTTTAGGATGTTTAGGTTTAGGATGCCCAGTTAGTGTGTAAGCGAAACTGTAACAATGTGCAGTTATAAGCCTAAAAATAGGTATTAGTAATATTAAATATATTGGTTTGTTTGTGGTTAAATAATCCACTTAATGATATTTCTAATGAGGTCATGCATACAATACAATCAATTACCCCAGGCAATAACATGCACTATGTAATATTGTTGCCCCAGGCAATAACATGCACTATGTAATATAGTTTGCTGTAGTATTGCTTACAGGTGTCCTGGAATGCTGACAGTCAAGATCATTACTCTTGTGCTCAAGAACAGGTATAATATAACTGCTTACACAATTTCTGAAACATGTTACAGCAAAATCCCACACCAAATCTGCAAATCTGTAAGCTAATTCTCAGCCTTTGACTCAGTTTTCAATTTCATAAAACACTTCTTGCAAAACACTGCACACATAGTTCACTAAGACATAATGATCAGCCAATGCACAACATGTATACCAGTTCTACAGGAGGACATTGGTTGTGATGTTGATGAGCTGCTGTGAGAAGACCCAAATACGAAGCTGGGTAAGGTGCCCAGTAAATCTGTATTTATCATATCTACTATCATGAGTCCTATCCATCAGCTTAGAACACGTGCTTTTATAGAAATGTAATTTATTGTGCGCATGTAGGCCTCTCCAAAGTCAATGACCTTATGATACATAAACACTGAAAAAAACAAGTATGCAATCTCGCTTTATTCTAGCTACCTCTTTCACTTGCAAGAATGATGTGGCCATTTTTACTTCAAGTAGCATACTTACTATTTCAGCTCAAAGGAAGGTAACGCTAACGTTGTGGAGCGGAGCGTGTTGCATAGCCCATGGCATCACTGCAGCAGCCTTCCCAGCGTTCCTAGCGCTCATCCTGTGTTATTGAAGATGCAATTGCGGACGTCAGTGATAACTGATAACTTTAGATACGGTGATAGCTTTAATTAAGTGAAGCACATTTATTGCCCCCACATTTATCGTCTTACACAGTTGTAAAGTGCCCAGTCTGCACCAGAGCCTGAGAGAGACACCCATTGGAGAGAGAGGAAGAGGAGGAGAGGTTAAATGAGGATGAGAGAAGGAGAAAGTGCGTGTGGGGGGAGAGACAAACAAAGTAAGGGGTAGAAATGAAGTGAGGGCCAGCTGTATCTGGTGATATCTAAGAGACTGCCAAAACAAAAGAAGGCCAAGGCAGTGAGGAATAGGAATGAGAGTACGAAGAAAACAAGGGCATGGGGAAATGACTGCTCTCAGAGATAAATTACCAGAAATGTTGGGGGAATGAGGGAATAAATATTTATTAACAAACACAGGTTTGTGGACAAAGAGATGCCCATGGACATCAGAGACAGAGAAAAAGTGTAATAGCTGCTTCCCGATCACCACAGCACACTCGTCCCCAACTGCTGGACCCCCAGGAAAAAGCTCATGTATTCGGTCTTGTCTAGTCTGGACCACTAAAGGTGTGTGGTGTGTGTGTGTGTTTGGGCGGCAGGCTTGGGATCACGAGTCAGTGGTCAGCACCACACACAGCTGCGTGCCACCCGAACAAACCTCTAAATATTTACTCAACACTGGATACGTGTGTGTATGTGTGTGTGGGTGGGGGTGGGGGGGGGTCCAGGACCCTTGTGTGGTGATGTCAACTTGGGGAGACGATGCAGAAGGCATGGCGTTTCATTGGCTGGCGCCCTCACTCCCCTGCTCCAGAGATCAGAAGGCCACACAGGGCACTAATTAGTGAGTTCGTTTTCGCCCTGACATCTGGGTAGCTGTGCTGTGCACTGAGTGATGTTTTACACTGGTGTTTTATGATGAGAACAGCCTGTCACGTCTCGATGTGCAGCCCGAGTGTGCAGAGAAAAAAAGGTTTTGCAGGAGGCATTTAAGAAAATACGGATCGCTGTAATAAAGTGCTGTGTTCACTGTGATTCATCAATGGCCACCTAATTGCAAGTCTGAGGGCATTTTTAAAAAGGGGAGGGGGCACAGGAACGTGTTTGGACTGGGGCACCTCTTTTATTGCCACTGCTCTCCACCAAAAATGTAACCGATTAAAACCAGTAGGCCTAATTTGGCCAATTACAGTGCAGGGGAGTAAGTCTCTGCTTTCTTATTTAGATATGCGACCGCAGTCTGCCAGTGTAGACGTGTATCAAGATGCTGCTTGCTATAAGAAGAGTCCACGTATAAGCCAACGGAAATACTGGGCTAAGCCAAACTTCCTGTGCTAGCTTGCCTCAACAGACAACTCAGCGACAGCATCACCAGTGCAGCTCGAATCAGAACTAAGAAAAGGCCATCTACAGGAGTCTCAGCAGCTAGAGACGGAGTCAACATTCACTACAGAGCCGTAAATCAGCCATCTGATGTTAATGAAAAGGGTGCGTTTGATTTCTCCATGTACTCTCCCGTGGATGTTAGAAGGACATGCGATATTCCCTGTGAGGCATCGGATAAACCACAACTAAGAATACTGCTCCAGAGCCGTTTGCGTGAGAACCTCTGAGGCAAACTTCAGTGTCTCTGCCTCAGACCGAGCAAGGAGGTGCAAACCCCGGAAGAGCGAGTGGGAATGTGTGTTTGGATGGTGCGGAGCAGGCATTGTTTCCAGCATTGTGATCCTGGGACTGAAGTAAAGAGTTTCCTAAAAGCCGCACAGAACTCTATATATGTATTTCTTCTGCTCTAATTAGAGAGTACCTCACCAAGACTGGCATAAGCCTAAGACTCAGGAAGAGCTAAATCTAAAAATCTAAAAAAACGAAATATTAAAAAAAATCATACAGCACATTGAACTTACCCAAACAAAGTAAAAACAGAAATATGTACTTTTGGGTGAAGCTGATGATACAGAACTATCAAAGTCTAACTCCATATTTTTGTCGAAGAGACGAACTCTGTGTCCTTTGGCATTTTTCATTGTCAACATCAATAACAACAACAACCAACAACGGCACATCATAGTTATGCATACTTCATACTCGCTTCTAGTTTTAGCTGGGTTTAAAACTGGTAGACTGGAAGAGATCCAAGCTTTGGAAACTTAAGTCGAGTCCCGCCCTTTCCCAAGAAGCTAAAAGAATGAAATATACTTTATACTCTGAGAGGTCAGCCATATTACTCCCTCACTTTTTTAAGTCTTCATTTTCACAGACCACAGTCAGTGCATTCAGTTACTTGTCTGTTCTGTTTCTCTGATAAATGTTATTTTATGTGAGAGCAAACGATGTTTGATTTACAGAAAGTGAGTAATCATAAGAAAAAAAAAAAAGCGTGTGTGTGGACAAATGAGAGAGACAGAACAAAGAAAGACAGAAAGAAAAGAAAGAAAAAGAGAGAGAAGAAAATGTAGCAAAATGTTTACAAAATATGTGCACTGCATCAGTGAACACAGCCAAAATCTACACATTGCACCTTTTAGTCTTTTCAGTAAATCACAGTGAAGGCATGTTTATGTGCACCATGTGTCCTGTTCCTGCTCCCAAAAACGTCTTATTTTTCCACGTCCTGATATGACCCTAAGCTTCCACAAGAACTCAGTGATTGATGATGATGTATATTATACGCTTTGTAGACTTGTACTTTGTATATTTAAATGTGATTGAACAGACATTTATGAGGACAAGAAATAAATAATTAAATCAACTACTTCCTTATCTGTATTATTTATAGTGAAGGAGTTTTTGAGATATGGAGTGAACCAGATCTGTTATGTAGGACAAGGTGTTAATATCCCTTTCTGCATACTCGAGACTCTGTGGGTTGGTCGAATGATTGATGGCATCCTATGGGTTGTCAAGTGGGCGCCCTCCTTCTTCGATGTTTCGCTGATTGACCCACGACACCTCCAGAGGGTTCAGCAGTGAGATCCGGCGTCCCGGGCTCACTCCCTAGATGCCATCACTCATCCGACAGCCCAGGCGGAGTCCTTCCTCTTTATCCACAGCCACTGACTTCCCTTTTCAGCAGCCCTGGAAAGGTCTTTGACTGCCTGCCTGTGGGCCTTCCCCCGCACTCCCATCTCTCGAAGAAGCCTGGATGTTGAGGTGGCTACAAATCCTCTGCAGCCTACTTCAACTGGGCAGACCTTAGCTTTCCAGCCTCGTTGTTGTGCGTCTGCTGCAAGGTCCGCATACCTTAGCTTCTTGCGCTCGTAAGCCTCTTCCACCGCACTCTCCCAGGGCACCGTGTGCTCGACGATATAGACCTGCTTGAGTGAGGCCGACCAAAGCACAAGGTCTGGTCGCAGATTTGATGTTGCTATTTCTGCTGGAAATCGGAGCTTCTGGCCTAGGTCTGCCAGCATCTTCCAGTCCCGTGCCCCACCTAGCTGTCCAGTTTCTGGTCTTGTGGTGGTGAGAGTGGCTTGGCCCCCGCCCTCCCGGACAAATGTTGTTGCCGGCCTACGAGATGGTGGAGGAAGGGCATTGACGCTCATCCGTCGACTCTCCATCACTGCCGCAAGACACTGTAGCACCTGGTTGTGCCGCCAGGTGTACCGGCCTTGAGTGAGGCCGGTCTTGCAGCCCACCAGGATATGCTTTAGTGTAGCTGGAGTCGGGCAGAGGGAGCATGTCGGGTCTTCTCCGTACCACTGGCTAAGATTCTTGGGAGACGGCAGTAGATCATAAGCGGCCCTGATGGTGAAGCTAGCCTTAAATGCCTCCATCTCCCACAGCTCCAGGCGAGATCCAGGAACACCACGTGAAGATCTGTTCCCTCCGTCTTGGCAACTTTGATCTGATGCCAGATGGTACTCGCATGTTCCAGACAACCGGAGAAGCCAGAGATGCCTGCTTTCTGGATTGATGTGTCAATCAGATGGTTTCTTTGCAGGTATCCTGCCAGCCTGTGAGCGACCACACTGAAGAATATCTTCCCCTCGACGTTTAGGAGGCTGATCTGGCGGAATTGGCCGATTTCTGAGGAGTCCTTTTCCTTTGGGATAAGGATTCCTCCAGCTCTCTGCCAGGATGTTGGTATCTCCTTCTTTTGCCAGACCACCCTCATGAGCTTCCAGAGGAATCGCAGGGCATCTGGTGCATTTTTGTAGAGCCTGTATGGAACTCCGTTAGGACCTGGGGCTGAAGCAGCCCTTGCTCTACGCACAGTTTTCTCCACTTCGCTCCATCTGGGTGGGCTGATATCTAGCTGGTGCTCTGGCGGGTTGATTGGTGGCATATCAGATGGGAGAATAACCTCTTCGTGGCGTTTGGCATCTGTGCAGGACTTTTCCAGATGTTTTTCCAGGTCTACCTTTTGGGTTACACCCTTTTACCTCTTTGCATTCACATTCCAAATGAGTAGTCCTGAGACCTGTGATGAGGTATTTATCATTCGGAGCACTTCCTCCACTCAGTCTTTCTTTGCGTGATCATTAACGCCATTCAGTGAACATCAGATCAAAGCCAGGGCTAGTATCAACTGAACTGAACTGAAAAGCAGATGTCTCCAACAGTATGCTGTTAAATTATATAGATCAGTATGGCATGTGAGGGCTTTGTGTCAGACCTTATCAAACAGTCTTTTCCTCATGAAAGCAAGAAGAACAATTTGCTGAGGCCAAAGTCTGACTGTAATCCCTCTGACTGGAGTCACCACTCACTTTGTGCCTCGCTTTGGTGGCCAGCTCCCACAAAACACCAGACTCTGGACCTAAAGGGTCCCTGGTCCATGCCAGCTGTGGTCTGGGCTCCAACCCTGCTGTGTGTGTGTGTGTGTGTGTGTGTGTGTGTGTGTGTGTGTGTGTGTGTGAGTCAGATCTCAGGAGGCAGGAATGTTCTTACTGTTCACACTTTTAAACAAGGGGGACCTTCCCTCCTTCTCTTTCTCTTTCTGCATTTATCTCTCTCTCTCTCTGCCTCTTTCTCTGTCATTCTGTCTCTCTCTCTCTCTCTCTAACTGTCTCTCTCATTATCCGCCTCTCTAACTCTCTCTCTCTCTCTGGCAGGTGAGTCATTGGCGCTCCTCAGGGAAACATCGTGCCTTTGGATCCTGTAGCTCCATTGCGGCCCTGTCGGGGCAGAGACACGCAGCGCTTCGGTGTTTTAACAACTGTGCTTGACAAATGACAGTGACTCATTTTAAATGAAGCGTGGAATATACTGATTATCCTCCCACTGACGGACACTGCCAAAAAGTAGCTATAAATGTCACAAGGAGAGGCAAGCCGCACTGAATGGGTCAGCGGCAGGTGTATATAAGCATGTTAGAAGAGAGGCAAAACAGATATTTTAACTATTTAAGAAAATACTATTTTGAACCCCACGATGGAAAATGAGAGATTTCTCACTCAGAGTAGGCTGTAGGCTTCTAGAGGGCTTTCATGATTATTATCAATGGGATGTCTCCAGTGCACTACCAATACATATCAAACTGGACCCATATTTAAAACACAAATCTTCCCAAAATAAACACACTTGGCCTCAAACACCTTTCACCTGTATTATCAGTCAGATGCACTGAATCTTAGATACTTGATTCATTTGATAAATGTTAGGCTATGTTCTGTTAACTTTGAGCTACACCAGTGCTCGTTGACTTCTACAAGAGCAGGGGAAGAATTATGTTTTGAAGTGTGATAATGATTGTGAGTGTAGAGTATGTCAATGGGAAATATGGATTTGTGTTCGATTTTGGATTGTTCGTGGGTGTCTCATTGCATACCCACATATAGGCCCTGTGCACGCCACGGGGCGACATGTCATGTGTAACGTATTTCTGACGAATTTCAAGCATGCTGTTTTTGGGCAATGCACAGCCTGGGGACTCAAGCTGGGAGAGCAGTCAGCTTGCATGTATTAGCACATTTTACCAGATGATATGAGGTCATTACAGCGCCAGAGTCCAGAATTCCCATTACTTTCCCTTACCAATCAACTTCTGCTCCTGCCCAGGGTTGGCATACCAGAGCTGATGGCTAAATCTGCTTAAAACCCAGACTTACCTTTTTTTTCCACTTTTATGCAGATGGAAGGCATTTGCAGCGTATTAGTTTACAGTGGCGTGCTCTCTTCTGTGTGGCGACGAGAGGGAGGGACGGAAGGGAAAACAAACTTGTTTGGCGCCGAAAGCTCTAGAATGCCTGGTCACTCGGACACGCGCATGATTTTCTATCGGCGCCGCACGAGAACCTCGCCGTGTTCCGTGTTTGCCCTGGACAGAGAGCAAGGACAAGTGGGGAGCGGTCCCGTGGAGGGGGCTCTGAAAGAAGAAGTGGAAATTATTTTCATGACCGCATGCAATTAGCGCTTCTTACGTCACGCGAGACAGAGCTGTCCTCTGTCTCCAACAGGATGGCATTCGTGTATAAACAATCACTTTGGCCGGGCAAATTACCTCCCGGCTGACCACTGTTTTTCTCCCTCTCGCTCTCCTTAGCAACCCATCCCAGGTCAAATGCACAAACAGAACAAAGCGGAGACCTCTGTCGCCGTGGAGATCAGTGCCCGCTTACACCTCTCAGGCTTCCTCCTAAGCCTCTCTTCCTGCCTCACAAATCTCCCTTTCCCAGTGGACAGAATTAATGTGTCTTTTAAGGCCTCTTAATACACTCCCATGTATATAATCACTGCTTGTGATTGTGTGTGCGCGTGTGTTTGTGCGCAGGTGTTTGAGCGAGAGAGACTGTTTGTATGCCTACTTTGCTCTCTGCACAGGTAAAAAGATAGGTGCAGCTTAATGGAAGGTTGAACAAACAGGATAAGAACATCCTGCTTCTGTTAACTCATGGAAACAGTCTTCTATTAAAGTCATCCATCACATAGAGAGGGAGAGATGGAGTGTGTGTGTGTGTGTGTGTGTGTGTGTGTGTGTGTGTGTGTATGGTGGTGGTGATGTAGACTTTGTTTTAAGTGTTCAGATCAGACAGGCTACACGGTATATCCACAGATCAAAGCATAGAAAGCCCTCACAGTTGATTTCCATCAAAGGCAGTTCTTTCTGGATACGCACACCCTGCGCAGTGGTTCTGGTTCTGGATATAGAGGTCTGTGTCCAATAAGCCAAGCGTGTGAAATGCTGGAGGTGCTCACATTAATGCCAAACACAGCAAGTGGTGTGTGTGTGTGTGTGTGTGTGTGTGTGTGTGTGTGTGTGTGTGTGTGTGTGTGTGTGCGTGCGTGCGTGCGTGTCTGTCTGTGCTTGTGTCCCTGGCCTCCACCCCTGAGCCATTCAAAATACATATTTAAGATGGTGAGGCAGTCTGCTTTACATTTCATTTCTTTAAAGAGTTTTCTTTTTGCCTATTTCATCTGATGACATTAAGAGCAAAGAGATGACAGGAGTGAAATAAGATTTCAAACCAAGTATGGCCAATTCTCTCCATATTGAAACAATGAGTACGGTTCTATTTTTTAACAGGGATGTAAGAAAAGCACAGCCCTGTTTTTCGTTCTGGTCTTAATGTCACAAGTTACTCTTTTCGTCAAGTTTCCATATTGTATAAAAAGGCCCAGGTAAGTGCTGTGTGGATGTGTGCATTTTTTGTAGTTGCCTAATCCAGTGTTTTACATCCCCAGGGTTTCCAGAGGGGTCGATGAGTTTCAGTCCAGTGGCCCAGTTAGCAGGGTTTTTTTTTCTTTTCATTTTTCTTTCATAGAGGGAGAGCTGAGAGTTTGGTGGGGAGGCTAATCACTTGGTGTCTATGACCCTTTGCTGTATACAGCTCTTTAAAAAGTCAGATCTAATCTAGTCATAAATATAATCTATGCCATGCAAATTATGCTCTATGCCTTCCTCCTAACAAATATGTTATGGAGTCTAAATTCCTTGTGTGAGGTAAAGTGTAAGAAATCTGGAGGCACCTTACAACTTAAATACATGTATGTGGTTCCTCCTACAGATTGTTGGTTTGGCAGCTTGACATAGCATGGCATGGTATTATATACCACCACTGAAACAGGGGCAACTTCAAGAGAGGCCTCACAAACCTCTTAACCCACAGAACCCAACCAAGAACCTTACATGCCTTCACACATGTGGGCCTGGTCATATCCTAAACACTATCATTTCACCACATGAAGGTAGAGGCTGGTTGAAAATGTCTGGACAAATCTTGACCTGAACTTTAAGTGCTACACCTGACTACTGTTGGCATTTGGAGTGGCCGGCATCAGCACACAGAGATACATTGGATGGCAATAAATAAGACTTTTCAAATGGAATTCTAGTCTACCTGGACTTTATCCATTATTAAAACTATTATCATACCAGAACATATTAATCATTCAGAAAACCACACATAAAACCAACTCTAGTACTGGACAATATTTTGGACGATTGTTTGTTGTGTGACTGTTTTTGTCACTGACTCGTAACCATTTTACTTCACAGTATTGCTTCTCAGTTATGTTTCTGTGGTTGTTCCCCAACATCTTTTTCAACCGTAACCATTACCTTACAACCTAATCCATCACCATAATACATTAAGGCAAGATCACACTAAAGAGCTGTTTCCAACATAAATCCTCAAACACTGTGTGGATTGGACAGTTTCTTGAGCTAGGGATCCTCTTCAAAGAATGCAAACGAATGAGATCTGAATCTCATGTAACAAACATCAATAACTCAAATTAAATGTCCTTGAGAAAGCAGATACTGTTCGGAAAGATCATAAATATAATTCACGACTAAAGACTAGATTGGCTTGAGAATCAAATATAACAAATGTTTTTATTTTTTATTATTAACTGTGTGCAATAAACAAAACAAACCAAAGGAAAACCCAAAGGCCAAAAAGGTTTTCCAACCACATGCATCGCGTTGTAACACAACTGGTAGAAGCACTGGATCAAGACTTCCTTTAATATGTTATACACATGAAACATTTCCCTCCACCATTCCCTGTTCTACAGTGTATAGGTCCAGTCAGGGTCAGTACCAGCCTGGATGTGAAGGGAACAGGTCCAAGCAACAATGCTGGCAAGGTTTACACAGCACTGTTCAAATGTGAGAACGGTTCGGGACTGTACGGAAATTTGATGCAAATCTCTATCATTGATTACATTGCACCCTGAAACCTTTTCAAAAATCACACAACTTTCAAAGCTTTGACAGGTATTGTCCCGTGTGGCGTTTGTTTGCTTTTGTTTCAAAGCTCTTCAAAGGATCAATAACCGGCCAAGATATAACAAGGCAGTCTGGAATTCTCAGATTACAAGAGCCTGGAGATGTGTGCATGGCTGATAAAGGCTTCCGCATTGACCAGATGCTATCTGATGTTGGTGCAAGCCTCATTATGGACAACATGCTGATTAATGTCCAACTTCTAAGGACCACTAGATGTGAAAGGTGATTCAACCGTATGTAACACTGGAAGGATAATCTTAATCTTTAAAGTTATACACAGGAAAATATTTTAAATTCCTCGTGCTTATGGTTGGGGACTTCCCACAGCGGCCAAACCTCTCACTGTCACATGCAAGTATTCATACCTAACAACCTAGCCTACGTATTATAACAACAGGGTGCACTAACTAAACAACAACAAAGATGCCTTTGTGAGCCTTGCACTGGTGTTGTCAAGTGCTGTTTTTCCACTCTGCCCAGTGATATCCCTATGCTGTAATACGCCTTGTATTGTCGCAGACACCTCCATTGTAAAATGGTAAAAGCCAACATTGAAATGGTGCATCCAGCCACGATACCAATCTCCAAATGCTGCCAGGATGTGGTGTAGTTACTTATGTTGATGCACAAATGAATATCCTCAAAGTAACTGAAGTATGAATACACCACCTGCCCGACACAACGTCTCAGAATTGTTCCTTTTTTCTATAGAATCACTATAAGCTTCCATCTGTACTTCAAACCATAAGGCGCTCCTTTACAGAGTTCCACATGCCTCTGATTGTCAGTTTGTACCCATTGAAGATACTCCTCTAGCTCCGTTTATTCCAACTCTCAAACATTCAGTTTTCTCTTAAGTGAATAAAGAATTCACAAGCTTAAATAAATCCTTGTAGAATGCAACGCTAGCTGGTTCAGTCCACTTCATTCTTCGTCTGAGGAGCTCTGCCTTCTTCAGTATAGCCGGTCTACTCTTCTCCTCTGCCTGCTGCACACTATTACTTTCTCTCTGTTCACTATCTACCCATTTCTATTGCTTCTTCAGCTGCCTCCCCTGTTGAATCAGCATTTCTATGTCAAGCTGTCATCTTGACCTTGCTTTTTCTTCCTAGATTTCTGACAAACTCCATATCTTTCCATGCCATAATTATAGATGAGCTCACCCATGAGATTCAATTTACTCTCCACCCTTTCAGTCCTTCCAAAATTATTTTAAAATCAACTCCATTTCTTGCTGTAAGAAGCCCCTGGCCATCTATCCTTTGGTTTCTGTCCACTGCATGTTTCCTTCCTCGTCTGCTCCTAGTCTGATTTGTTCCTGTTGTTTGCCAGCTGCATGATGTCCATCATTCTGTACAAGTGTGCCAGGTCCTTCTTCAACTGTAGCAGGGATGCTGATCTCCTTTGGTCTTTGGTGCTCAACCCACCGTTGGGCTTCAACTGACTGACTTGAGCTACATCAAGCTAGTAGCTAGCTGTCTTTCCAAACCATCACATGGTATTTCTCTTGTAGTCAGCTGCCCTATTCACAGCAGTCACTAGGTGCTCTAGACTGGTAATTTTCTATTCAGTAGAGTACCAAATTATACATTATAGGGGCAGGACGATTCTTTCCGTTGTACAGAAATTGGTACTATAGGCTACATCACTTAGCAACGAGACAGAACTTTGTTTAATCTGTTTATTATAGTCGGAGTGTTGTGTTGCGCTTTGCCACGTCTCTATTATCAGTGTGATCCTTGCCTAATTGTCTAGTGACGTCCCTGACTTAGTTACTGACAGCAGATAACATGACATGAGTGTTGTGCACACTGTATGGAGGTGGCTTGCTGCAGACATAATATTAATTCATGTATCTACCCAAACACTGCAAATCAGCATACTTAAATAAATAAATAAATACTGTACCTCTTTGTAGCTAACACTTCACTAGTCTACAATAGACTAGTCTTTTTTTTTTTTAACAGTATCTCAGCAGTGCTGAAAAAATGCTTTTGAAATATGTGTGTTTACAGTTGATTTAACCAAAAATTATTACTGGTCTCAGATTACTTGCTCAGTTGGTGCTAAATAATAGCATATGTACAATTTGGGATCAATGTTTTTAGATGTGGGAAAATATACAAACATTAAGACAAGGTCAAACTACCTCAAAGGTGCCTGACAGGCCAGAGAGTAAACACTCAAAAAAGCCTCCTATTATACAGTATATATGTCGGCTACATTAATGGTAGATTAAAGTCTGTAGTGACTTGCTATAGTTAGCATTAGCGGGGAGATTTGTCACTAACTAGCTATCAGACTAGGTTAGGTTTTCAAATTCACTTACCTCTATGTTAAAAAATAAACTGCTCTAAGAACAACTTTGTCCAGCTTAGAATCCTTGACTTGTAAATAGTCACTAGAATTCTAGAATTCACTAATTGCACTACATTCTTTTGGCCACATTTTTGCAAAGTCAAAAGGGAACTTCAGAAATGATATAGGATGCCATGTTGCCATGCCACTAACAAAAAAAACAGAGGAGGCGACACTGCTTCAACAAACACTTCTGGTATCCTGTTCCACTGTGATAAAGGCCTATGGATGGGGTGCTAATGAAGATCTCTTGAATGGTGAATAAGGACTTCCAGTGAGCAGCAGGACAGATGCTTGAGCGCACACACACACAAACCTAAGGCAGAGGTCAAGGTCTCACACACACACACACAAACCTCAGGCAGAGGTCATCTGTGCTGCCCGACACTCAGACTAGACAGAGATCATCTCTGCAGCCTCACACACACACACCCCAGGTTGAGGTCATCTCTGCAGCCTCACACACACACCCCAGGCCGAGGTCATCTGGCTGCCCCACCCCTGAGAGAGTCTCCTCTCACCACAGTGGCTGGGACCCAGCTTTCTCCCTGACCAAAATGACAGACGCCAGTTTATCTTTATATTCCGTCGGTAGTTTGCGGTCGACGTACTTTTTCAAATGCAGAGGATCATCCCTGGCAGCTAACATGAGGCTGACAGATACTTGGTGATTAGTGGCATTGTCTCAATGGTTCATCCGTTTCTTTCTTTCTTCGTCTCTTTCTGTTTCTGCATCCCCACCACCCCCGTTCCAAACCCTGCCATGTGTTTTCTTGTTTCCTTGTTTGCTGGCCAAAACCGCAGAAGCCCACAGTGGGTCACCACAGCAACTTCATTATAAAGAACAAAACATTAGAGAGAGGACCATCAGTCAAAACAGCTAAAGAGAGTGAAAGACTTACAAAGTTAAACCAGTGAGAGATATTTTAAGACAGAGTTAAAATAGTGAGAGAGAGAGTTTAAGACAGAGTTGAAGACTTAGAGAGTTAAAAGAGTGAGAGAGAGTTTAAGACATAGTTAAAAGAGATAGAGAGAATTGGGGGTGTTGTTTCCCTCTACTGTTTAGCGTACAGAGATGAGAACATGTAATGCTGGGTTTGACAAAGGTCCAGTGTCCTTTCCGCAGGACAGACTCCGGGGGCTTAAGTTTTCACATTGTTTGAGTTTTAAGGATTTCACGGAGCGACAGCCTAAAGGGATCCAGCTTAGCACTTTGGCTTAATAGAGTTGAGCCCCATCAGTTGTTATGTTTGGCGAGTTGCACTCAATTAAATGCCGATCACCAGGCGTTGTGTGCACACACTCACACATCACACTCCATCTAAAACTTCTTACCTCAAGCTCTTCTGCAGTTTTCAGGGTAGATGAAAGAAATAGACAGCTTTAACGAAGCTTGGCCACTGTATTCAACAAATGCATTCTGTGTTTTGTGTGTATGTTTTTCAGTATACAATAGATTCCAAGGGGTGTTGAATATGAAAGAGTTGTCATTATAAGGATCGTTTTTTCAATGCGACAAAAAACAAGAACTTTTTTTGTCAACTTAAAGGTACAGTGTGTAGGATTTAGTAGCATCTAGTGGTGAGATTGCTGAATTGCAACCAACTGAATACCCCTTCCTTTACAAGCGTGTACGAGAACCTGTAGTAGCCGTCAAATGCTACAAAAACACCAAAGGCCCTTTCTAGAGTCTATTGTAGAAAAATGTCAGTGCCACCTGGCTGCTCCTTGGAAGACGACCCATTCCCTATGTAAGTATTAAGGGCTCATTCTAAGCTAAAGGAAACACAGCGTTTCAAAGTGACAAGTGATTATAGACTAATGAAAACATAATTAGGAATAATACATTCCACTTCTGCTAATAGATCCCCTAAATACTCCACACTGCACCATTCAAAGTAAACAGAATGTTGCTGTGATGTCTCATTTTGTTTGTCTGACGAAAGAGAACAGTTCAAAGTCTGGTATTGAGTCTCCACTAAGCCCTCAAACACCTTGTCATTTATTGAAATCAGATGGTGATAGATGTGCTGTGCATGTTCTGATGAGGTCTAAGCAAGCTGCACTCCCCACTGGTCCAGACTACTCTGTGTTCCAACTGAGATACGTGGCAACCACGGACTACAGTCCCAACACGCATGCATACATGCATAAAACTTAAAGGCACATTTGCCAAGATAACAGATTAAATGATGATGCTTCAAGTATGTTCGAGGGTCAGGCATGAAGCCACTTGTTTAAAAAAAAGAAAGAAAGAAAGAAAGAAAGAAAGACAAGAGTGCTCAATAGTATTTCAGTCTGAAACAAAGATGCCTATTGTTGGTCTTCTCGTAAATGTCTTACTGCTATTATTTTATTC